>NC_090937.1:360889349-361232642 GCF_040938575.1 Ambystoma mexicanum | reverse complement strand
AAGAAGAGAGGAGTCCAAGGGATACTCTCATCTCCACTCCATTTGAGAGTTACCACTGAAAGTAGTGCTAAGATTCTCACTAGCAGTCTTGTCATCTCTGCCCTGTTTTTAATAGATTTAACTGATTGGCTGAGAGGTGCAGTTTAATAGAAATGCACTTCTGCATGGTTGTGTTGCTGTGTGAAGTGTGGGTGGGGTCCTTTTCTGCAGGTATAGGGAGGATAGCTCAGGTGCAACGTGCTCGTCTTGGAAGCAAGACGACGCAGAGCAACACAAGTTCAATCCCCGGGTCCGTGCTTAGAAACCTCTGGGTATTAAGCACGTTATAAATGACCAATTAAAATTACAGTCCCTGTGCTCATTGTGTACAGCTGGGTGGATTGGGTTCACCTGTGGCCTGTACCAGCACATCTGGGCCTGATTACCACCTGGTCCGCGGTGCCGGTGTTGCCGGCATTGTATTGCTGGTGCGACTAGCATTTCTGTGCCGGTGTCACTGTTGTTACGTGGTCAGAATGGTGCCTGGGTGCTGGTGTTTCCATATGTGCCTTCCGTGTGTTCCTAGGATTACATTGCCTGTGCGACCGTTGACGGTGTCACAGAACACGCAGTGGCCGACAATGTTGTTTTCGTGGTTCCCTCTCATAGTGCAGCAGTCTGGAATGTTTGCCAGTAACCAGAATTACCAGTACATTGTTTCCAGATAGCCACACTCATAATGAGGCCTGTGGTCTCCCTGGCTAGTTCAGACTATGTTCTCGAGCTGGCTCGCATCTGCGTGGTCGGCTTTCTCATTCCAGTTCTTCCTTTACAGGACTTCAGTGACAGAGGAGCAAGACTCAGATACATCTGTGTGAGTTTGCCTTTGCTTCTTTCCTCATTGGGACCGGAGTCGTCGGGGTTCCCGTCTTCGTTAAAGCAGCAGTCCAGGCGCTATGTTGTTTCTCCACTCACCACGCTGATTACTTGGGTTTTCACTCCTGCTCTTTTCCCGAGGCAGAGACTCCACTCCTCTGTCTGGCAGCGCAAGCCAAGGTTTTTCGCTCTCTGGATGAATCACTCTTGCTCTGTGGTCGTTCTGGTATATTTAAGTACCTCCCTGGAATGGAAGGGGAGATTCCATTGGTTCTGGTTTTCACAAAGAGGCAGCAACAAATGTGGTTACAAACCAAGCCTTCCTTGTTCAGTTTCCATGTAACCAACAAACACTTGGGACTTTGTAGTGTTGGGAGGTAGAATGGACTCCTTACTTCGACATTTCTTGTCTCCAGAGGGGGAGTTATCCCAGTCGGATCCCGCCTGCCCTGTCCCCCAGTGAGGGTATTGTGTAGTGGGCTCATCTGCCTAGTCCCAAAGCGGATAGCTCCTCCTTGGGGAGAAGGGACAAATTCCCTGGATTTGTCACAGAGGCTTGATGAGCGTAACCTTGTTGTTCTCTCTTCAAAAAATCTTTGCTTAAAAAGGACTTCCTCTTACCTACCACATCTTTGGGAAAGTCAAAATGGGCGGCCTTTCCACTTGCACCTCCCATTTTCCTGAGCCACTCATAAAATAATTCCCTTCACAGTCATTTTAAGCAGAACTATCATAATCTGCCTGCATTCACTGGGTGCAATCCATTCACTCCCAACGGGGCAGTCATTGGCTCATTGGGGTTATGCCATATTTTGTCAATAAATCTACTGGAATACCACCCTGCAGAATTACCATTACCACCACTTGGTCTGGTGGATTTACCACCAGATACAAGCGTTGGTTGTGGTGTTAGTCCCCATTAATTTGGAGTCCACAGTACTCCATCTGGGATTTTGGTGAAGTTGCCACAGCAGTAATTCCGCTGGTGGCAATTACACCAATTTTCCGTGGAAAGTGTGAGGATTTACCTCCAGTATGATGATGGACGTAAATCTCCCCATCCAGGGCCAAGCTCGTAGTATGACGGAGCAGGAAGAGGGGCAGTAATTCCTTTACCGCCATTTTCTTCCTGAACCGCCATACTCATAAAGAGCCCCATTGTCCCTTAGGGATCTGCACCCTTGACAATAGCTAGAAAAATAAATCATGAAGGGTCATGGGAGTTGAAGTGCTAAGCATCTGGAGAACTGCAGGTTGCAGACCCCTTTACCCACCAGATCTCATAGAGGAACCTCATCCTCAGCGAGGATAGCAATACCAATTAGGTGAAGGTTGCAAATGACAGTTCTTGATTTCCAAAATCTTATTATGTGCTGCGGTTTAGCAACATTTCCATTCATCATTTCAACTTAGGCCTGTTAGCTGTGTGCATTTTAATTTGCTAATCCCTCAGAACAGGCCAATTCTCCAGCTCACCCACTCTCCCTACTAGGTTGGTGACCTTACCAGACAGATCTGCCAGTGTAGTCCTCATTTCTCCAACATTAGTGGTGACTTTCGAAAGGAGAGGGTAGATTCCTGAGGCACTGGGTAACCCCTATACCATCTCAACTTCAGGAAGGGTAGTGTGCCTACTTCACATTCTTGCCTGAAGGGTTGCCCCGGCCTCAATTTGATTTTTGCAGAGGGTTTAATGCCAGGGTCATCAAGCCGTCGAGGGTTTAATGCCAGGGTCATCAAGCCGTCGATCGTGAGCCACGAGTAGCTCGCCTGGTGCTTCCCAGTTGCTCTCTCAGATTTGCGGCCTCAGCTGGCCGCTCAGCTGGGTCGGGGAGGGGGCTTCTTCTCCAGCTCGGGGTTGAGCAGATGCTGCTGCCTCGTTGCTAGGCAGAAATACAGTGTGATTTGTGTATTACGAAGTCTTTGAAGAGAGAAATAAATGGCTTTGGGCAATGTAATGATCTTATTCTGTGCCCTGGTTTTTCGGATTGTTGCTGGAGCAGAACACATATCAATGACATACACTGGAGAGCTCAGAGTGCAGATCCTGCTATTGCGAATCATGCAGCATTTCCTGTTTACTCAGCTATCAATGAATAATCAATAGTGTTTCTAGGTGAAGATACACAGGCAATGTTTCAATTATTTTTAAACTGACTGCAGCCTAGTAGTGCATTTAAAAAAAAGAATGTTGCTTCATTCATCACCTCTGGTCTCTTTTTCCTCCCCCGCTTACCTCTGTGAAGCAAATGACGAGACAGGCATTCGGCTGCATGCAGCTTGGTAGCAGGGATTGTGACTTAGAAGCAGGTCGCCCATGGACACCAGGCTTCCTCCGTGCTATCCCTGGCTCTGATCTTTCAACCCCTGATCAGGCAGAGGTCACAGAAGTTTGAGAGAAATCAAAACACGGCTCAGAGCCATGTCTTCATTCTGAAAATGGGTGTCGGGCTCAGCAGCACATGAGAGCATCCCCAGGTAAGACAAGACTGGGGTGGGATGACACTGAAGCGCTGGCACTGCATTCTTTTGCATCTGGAGAAGAAAGCGATCAGCCCAAAAAATATTTAAGTATTCGATTCTTGTATTTTATTTTATCACTGTTTCGATAAAGTGCTGTTGGCAAGTCCGTCCCCAAGTACATAAGGAAGTGTGAGTTCAACTACTTGATATACCAAAGGTCACATGTTCGTCTTGTTTGAAAGACTCACTAGTAACACTAGTAACCTATACCTTAAGGCTGTCCCATTTATGCAATGGCAGCATTTGTTTTTCTGAAGCTGGAGCATTTCAATAAGGAATTTACAAAGATCTTCACTGTCAAATTTAAATACAATCTTAGCTTTTATTTGAAATATGAATAGGTTGTATTGGGGGAAATGCTTCACTGAACGAGGAACTGAAAGCTGATTGAAAGAATGCATTTGTTTTGCATTGGTAAATATTAGCTATTGCAAACATGCCAACCAGCTCATCCATTTCTGTTTTTTCTTTGCATTCTGGGACTTGTATCATGAAAAGCAAATAGCAAGATTGCAAAAAAATATATATATACTAAATGGACATCTCCCAAATCACATGGGTTTGCAAGTCTGCATATTGCTAATGCATTCTACTAATGATAAGCACTGGCAAAGCCAACCGTTTTGACTTTTATGTAGTCATGGGTTTTGAATTTTTAAGGCACTGCCATAATGTTACTACCTGGCTTTAAGAAGGCAACTGCTGGAAAGTGGTACTAGTACCTGGCAACATAGTGGCGATGCCTGGCAAGTTCCTATTTAATGCTTATACAAGAGCCACAGCGGTTGGGTTTTCCAATGTGTGTTTTAACAAGAATTAAGTGCAAGGAACAGATGCAAGGACACACATACTCCTTACAAATCAAGTGGCAGATAGTACACTTGGTTAAGACAGTTTTCTTTACATCAAGTACTGGTTTATAGCTATAATTATGCCATTGCCTTTGAGAATGCTGCTCAAAAGGCACAGAACTAGACGTTGCGATCCCAGAGTGATGGGTCTTAGCCATGGAGGGGAAGGTAATCAGTGGGAATGGCCATAGAGACTCCCATGGCAAGGGTGGGTTAATCTTCCAAACAACACCCAGAGAAAGTGTGTTCCTCCTTGCATTTCATCTCGTTCCTGTATGTATTTCACACAACAATAATTGTGGCTTATATGCAGTTGCCTAATAGCTAAAACTAAAAGTTGCCCATTTCTGAGCCGTTCTGTAAACCATCATAGCCGCTCTTCAGTGCCTTGCGACAATACCTTTCACACACTGCAAAAGGATTGCAGACCAAAATATAGGCATGTAATATTCAATTTCCTTGTTCTTGCTGTGTCCTTATAATGCGCAGAGGTAGCTGTAAACTTGCAGTTTATGCACTTTGAAATTAATTGCAGTGTTGTTGTCGTCAATTCTGTAAGTGGTGCAAACATTACCCCTTTTGCTCTGTGATTTACATGGCTGCATCGAAACGAGGTTTATAAAGTCCTTTGAAGTAAGAGTGATGGCAGGGGAATACAAGTCATGCTAGGGGTACCTGAACATGCAAAGTTGTACCTTACATATTATGATGATATCATTCACATGAGCCATTGACTGTCATTAGATATCCTTACTTGAACATTTGTGGCTACCCTTGTTATATGATGGCAGCACATTGACATGTAAGGCTGTACATTTAATATAGTGACTCTGGCCAGCCTACGAAGTACTAACTATTTTTTATAATGCAATACTAGGGAATTTGAGGGTGCACTTGGACATGTTTTGCAGTGTCATATTATGCCTATTATTGTGGCTTTATTTGGCATATGGTGGTATTGCTTCAACAACAGATGTTGCACTATAACTTTGATGGTTGTACCTCAGCATGAGATACCAGGCCTCATTACGAGATTCGCGGTAATGGAAAAACGATGCCGGTAAGGGAATACCGGCACCGTTTACCACTCTGGCCTATTACGAGTAGACATCCCGGTATCAGCGCCACCACTGAGACCGTGCCCCTACGTACCGGCATGTGCACGGGCACGCGACCCTTCGGGCCGGCAATACCGGGATGCCGCTAACAGGAGGACATTACAAATCACGCAGACATGCACCTACCGGCATCAAGAAGGTGGCAATTAGGGACACCGCAATGCTGGCATCACCGGCATCACGGAGCACACGTTAAAAGCAAACTCCTGTGTTCCCAACTGCCACAGGTGCACACAATCAGCACAGATGGAGGCAATGGAGCCTGGCCCAACACAAAAGGAGCACACCCACACACCACACCCCTTCCTACACCAAAATGATCCCACTTGCTGTTGCGAATTTGTGGCTGGAGGACATGCCTGCATTGCCACTCCATGACCAACAACTACAACCGGCACATCAGAGGAGACGCAGGAGGCGAAGGAGGGTGAGACAGGCCCAGCAAGTTTCACCAGTACAGCCACTGGTTCCACGTAGGCATCCACCAATCCACCAATTCCTCGCATCAGGGCCAGTCCTTACAACCTGAGCAGATCCACACCCAGTACCGCCAGGACCAGGACACCATCACCTCCATTGTGAACATGGTACACAACGACATTGTCAGCGTGATTGAAATCCGCACCGCCATACCCCCTCTACTGAAGGTAGTAACTGTGCTCCATTTCCTGGCCACAGGCACCTACCAGCACACAGTGGGGCAGCTGCATGGCATATCACAACCCTGTATAACATGCATGCTGAACCAAGTGCTGGATGCCCTCCTGAAGCACGCAAAGGACTACATATTCCTAGCACGAACTGGCCAGGAGGTGAATGACAAAAAAAAGGCTTCCATGCACTGGCAGGCATGTCACATTGTATCGGTGCCCTCGACTGCACCCATGTGGAATTGGTGTCCCCTCATGCCATGGAGGTGGTGTACCGCATTCGTAAGCCATACCACCCCATGAAAGTGCAGATGGCAGGTGACTCCAGCTATTTGATCACACAATGCTGTGCACGATTTCCGGGATGAACACATGATGTCAAGGTGCTGTGGAACTACTCGCTACCCCGCCACATGGAGCTACATGCTGCACAACGTGCCTGGCTGCTGGGTAAATCTGCACACAGGCCCATGGCAGTGTTTGGGGGGGGGGGGGGGTGAGATGCATACTCCACCTGGGTGAGAATAGGATGGTGACTGGACACTGCCCATACTGCAAAACACTCTCCCCTAAACATCCCAACCAGAACATGACACTGAAAATGTCAACCCACTCACCCTTGCGGCACAACAATGCCAATATGTCAGACTTGCAAGCAGCCCACATCCCTCAACATGTCCACTGCACATCATCAGACCGTACCCCCTGCAACACAATACGGCAACATGCAATGAGTGAGCGTAATGTACATGACCGCATCAAAGCACCACACCGGTAATGCATCCATGAGTGCACATGAATACATTCAAACCAGGGAATGCACTGATTGTCACTGTTCCTCCTCCACAGTAGCGCTGCATGCCAACATGGCACCGTGAACTGGCGTATGCAAAATGAAATACAAACTTGTGCCACCGCTGCACGTAAACACACCTACAAAGTAGTCGACATCACCCATATGAGTGCAATTGCAGTGGTAGCCATCCGCAGTACATGAGTACCAGCATGCAAGTGGACACCCTGCATCATTAGGGGAATGCTACCTATACCTGTGGAGCATTACACCAAAGACATAGTGGCACAAAAAAATGTGTGCATATGTCATGGGACATGTGCATGGCATCATCAAAGGGCTACAAGCATGAGAGTGCACAGTACATGTGACATGGTACACATCATCCTAAAGCTACAAACATTGTATGACCTGAATATTGTGACATCACCTGCCACACAACCCTCACATGTGACCACGTCATGGTCCCTCTCACTCCATCTGGTTGTGTAGTGATTCCGATATCAAGGCCCCTCAGTCCTGTATGTCACACATGCCCTACACCATGTTGTCGCCAGGTAGTGAACAGGCCAGATAGTTGCGCATATGTGTAGCCAATGAATAATAACGGTGATATCTTGCGTACCAACCAAAACAATGTACACGCTTAGTAGAGGAGATACCCCCACTCATACACTATTGTGCTGCCATGCAGGTGATGCTGGCTATCCCCTGAATCCGTGGCTCCTCACCCCTGTCAGGAATCTGCAGGACAGGCACAAAGAGGACTACAATCGGGCTAATTCCCATACCCGTGTTGTGATCGAGCAGACCATTGGCCTTTTGAAGGCACGGCTCTGCTGCCTCAGCTGGCCTGTTGGCGCACTCCTCTACGGGTCTGAGAGGCTGGATAAGATCATCATGGTCTGTGCCATGCTGTACAACATGTGCATCCGGCGGAACATACCTCTGTCACCTGATATTGACCAGCAAGCACCAGGCGTGGATGAGGATGAGGAGGCAGTAGATGTTGCACGAGGGCCAGGGCGCCATGCACCAGATGGACGTATGGTGCGCCAATCAGTGCTTGACAATTTCTCATAAGAGACAGGGATCCAGAGGGTGGAAGGGTGGCTGTACTCTGGGCACTCAGGGTGTGGTGGTAGACGGACACTGTACACTATAATGCATTGAATGAAGACACGCCAAATAACCAATGTCCACTCGTGATATCTTTTTTCAACACAACGGTTGTATTGAACAGTATATTTCAGCATATCAGCCTGGTATTCCTCTCCATGGCCCCTGTCATGGCCGCAGTGTTGTCACGTGCCTCCTGCCTTGTCAAGGCATCATCCGCAACATATTGCTTGACAAGGTCTATGAGCTCCTGCTGCCACCCCCCCATTCGGGCCATGCGCCCCTCTACGTCCCGAATGGCTGTGGAGGTGGACGGGGCAACTGCAGAGGGGCCCAATGCAGGTCTGTCCTCTGGGGGGCTCCAGGCCTCTTGGATCGACTGTCCTCCTGACTGGTGCACAGGTGTGCTATCTGGGGTGCTCTGTGGGGTGTGCTGGGGGGTTTGCTGGGGGCTTGGTGTCCGTGCCCCATCCCTGGACAGGTTGCCGTTCTCATGAAAGCATTCCTTGCCCTGGCCCTCTCCCTCATCTCCACTCTGGGGCGCTAAGGCAGCTGTCTCCCCGATGGAGCTGTTTGTGGCTGACTGGCTCCTGTTGCCACTGCCTCCGGATCAGTGGATACGTCCTGTGTTCCTTCTTGTGGTTTTCCAGCTGCTGTTTGCCACCCCTGTGCCTTGGCATGTTCTATTGCTATTGCTTTGGGTGGCAATTGGTGCATGGTAGTGGCCTTTGATGTCGATGGCCTGGAGCCGTCATCCCTGGCCCTGGCCTTTTTTACTGGTGTCCTGGCCTGTGCCACAGTATCCCGGCCATCGCTGTCGGCATCTGTACCTATGGAGGACCGAGAGAGGCTCGGCATCATTGATGGTTGTACGTACATCATGCATACATAGGTGTTGGTGCAGTTTTTCCCATGTGATGCATCAGAGGTGTTGCTAGATCTGGAAAAGATCCAGGGCTACCCTAATGTCGGGACTGTCGGGACATGGGGCTAGCTAGCCTTTTGGTTGTAGTCCCTGAGATTTTATCCGGGGGTACAACCAAAAGACCCAGGGCTATAGCCCCCTAAGACACCCCCTAGCAATGCCTCTGTGATGCATTGTTATCTTGGAGTTGTGCATACAGGGTGCTTGCTATATGGGGGAGTTATTCAGGCATACATCAGGTTCTCACATGTGTGAGGTGGTGTATGCTGTGTGACATGCCTTTGTGTTGTGGACTGCGTGCAGTGTGACACATGCTGTTTTGCTGTTTGTGGGGTGTGTTTCAGGTATGGCATTGGCATGCAGCATGCATGTTGATGTGACAGTGCTGGGAACAGCATCTGGACAGGGATGTGTCCATGTGTGTGTGATGGCCCATGCATTGCCTTATGTCACTATCACATCAGTAGGCCAACATCATGCTTTGGTTTTCTATGGTTTGTGTGGACACTCACTTCCATATGCTGATGATGGTACGCCACACACCACATGCCCGATTCCCTGGATGCCCTCCATGCTGATGGTACTGGTGCATGTCTCCTCCCATCTGGTGAGCTTGATGGGGAAGTGGGCCCCACCGCCTGTTGTTAGCACAAGGCTCTGATTGGCAGACAGTAGATTTCTCACATGGAGGCGTAGGTCATCCCACCGCTTCTTGACGTCTTTCACAATCCAGGCGGTGGTGTCGACCGGGCTGATCATTCTGGTCACATCCTCCCATATCTCCTTTTTCCTTATTTGTGCGGGTCGCCTGAGGTCTGCAGCAAAAACCACATCAGCATTCTCGACCAATGTGTCCGCCAACATGTTCAGTTCGTCTTCAGAAAAGCGCACCTTGCGCTGACGGGAGGCACTTTTCTTGATAGCTTTTGGCATTCTGGTAGAGATGTATGTGGTGTTTTGGGGTCCAGGTCCTGTGTGTGGTGGATTGCAATGGATTGTGTTTTTAAAGATAGCTGCCGTTGCATTTGCCATTCCGGCACGATAACGTTACTTCCGGTTACGCTATTGCCAGACCCGATATTACCAGTGCCCGTTATTTAGGTGTGGACGGAGGTAGAGGAGGTGTCAGCGCATTACATGATGCCGCTAACAAGGGTTTGAGGGTCGTTAACGGCATGCCGGTACGGACATTACCGGCATGCCGGTACACGCACGCATTCTCGTAATAAGCCGCTGTTAGCGGAGTCAGAGCTACTCGGACGCGGTATTGCCTCCATGCCGGTAAGGATTAGTTGCTACTGCAAATCTCGTAATGAGGCCCACTGTACCTCACCTGTGCTGACTGACCGCACTTTCCAAATGAGGCATTTACTAATATGAAATGGAAGCTATGGACCATTTAATACTGCACTTGGACTATTATGGTATTTTCTCGACATGTGAGGTATGTGAGGCATGTTAAGACTACATTTGGTATGTGAGTCTATAACTGGCATTAGACAGCATGTCCACATAAACGAGGCTACACTCGCCATAGTATAGCAGCACTTGCAAATGTAATGCTCATTTTAGCTGGTTCTGGATTACTCCACACAGTCCCCCAAAAAAGAGGACCTCCCAGCTCTGTACTTGTACACTCCATTGAGAAATACAGCCACATCATGACCAGGCTTAAGGAAAAGTTCAGTGAACATTTCACTGATTTTTAAGAAGTTGGAGCCCTGTGTGATGTTTACGTCAAACCCTTTCATGACAGTCGGTGTAGGCAAACCTATGGAACAAAAGAGCGAGCTGTTGAACCTTGACTGTTTTGCAATGGAACGGGAGATTGTCAGCCTTCAAGGTAACATTCAATTGAAAGCCAGGCAATTTTTTTTTATTTTATTTAAAACCGTTGTTTTTAGTTTGATCAACAAACTTTTACAACATTTTCATTATACATTTCTTGAATTTGGAGACCTATTTACATTTTGTTAAAACAATCATTTGTCTATTATGACTGTCACATTATCACCATATCATATTACCAGCATATAAGTAGAAATTTAGATAATGCAACCACTCTTCATATAAACAAGATCTTGGGAAGTGACTGTGACCCAAATCGTAGTTCATATATATATTCAAATTCCTGATATATTGTTAGGGAGAATTCTCATTTTATGGCTAATTTCCCTCACCTAGTGAGTCCCCCAGCAGCTTTGCTGGACTTCTGGACTTTAATTTTTTCACTTGGTAAGAGTGTGAGCTTTTCCCCCACTCTTACCCAGGTTTTGCCATGTGTCCTTTACCTGTTTCTATGATTGTGGACTCTGGAGTACACCACTTCAGTAGTCCCCTTCTTTTGTGTGTTACACAGCACCTTCCGTGCAGTGACACAGCGTTGTCCTTTTCAGACTTCCCACCGACTCCATTTCTGAGGCTGACTACAGTCCCCCAGAAAAGGGTAAAGTTGCCATTAACTTTACATAGTCATTTTAACTGCAGATCCAGTACACCCCATCTTCCATGGAGTACTGGAAAGGGTTACTTTGTATCCCCTTGTATCTGTACCACCTAGAGCATTGTTTCGCTCTTTTAACATTTAGACATGGCTGGTGGCAGTGGTATCTACCCTAACTTTTCTATCGCGATTATACTATATAAACGTGGTATTGTTTTAGGCTATTATATTAGCCTCGAACTTACACCCGCTTGAGCAAATACTTTTTCTTTTGGCTCCGGTCGGGTTTATTCACCATTTCTTTTTGTTAAAGTCCTTCTTGTGTTTTACTTTGCGCGGCAAACCTGGTTTGCCTTCTTTGTTCACGTCTTTTGGCGGGCTTCTGCTCAGAAGCCCTCCTCCCGGCGCCTGGGTGTTTAGGTGGGCTGCATGTGAGGGAGGGGTGTACTCACCCCCTGCACACGGTATCCTAGGACCCCAAGTCGGACTTTGCCATGATTGGCTGAGGTGGTTGTCTGGGCTGGACAACCCCCCTGCTGCGTGATTGACAGCCAGGCTGTGTGAATGGGGGATTTGCGCATAAAAGGCAGGTCTCTTGGGCTAGAAGCCAGAGTCGTCACTGGAACTACAAGGAACCGAAGAGAAGTGGAGAAGAAGACGGCTGCTGCAACTACTCCGTCCCGGTGAAGCCCTACTGCAGTCCTGAACTATCTACCTTTCGACGACCAGAGAAGATCCAGTCCGGAGTCTTCTTCCCTTGAGCCTGGTGGGGATAACCAGCTCATCTTCCACAGCCAGAGGATCCTGCACACTGTCGGATAGCCATCTGAAGAGTCTCTCCTGTTTTTAAGGAGCACACCTTTTATTCACCGTCGCTGCTGCCCACTTGATCCCTGTGTGGTGCAGAGCCCTCCAGACGTCCTCCTTCGCACCAAAGCTCCAGGAACCGTGGGTCTGCAGGAAACCAACAGGAACAACTGCCGTGGCACCAGCTTCTTCATTGAATAAGGTACTGTGTTCTGCTTGAGGAATCAGGGTGAATCCCTTTTCTTCATCTCCAAGGCTTGCCCTTGTCTTCCCTCCTTCTTATAACTTTTGCTTCCTCTGTTGACAATATCTAAGTACTCCTGGCAATGTTGAATCTTGAACTCTCCGACTGTGTGATCCTCGACAACAGGAACCCGGTTCCACTTGACACTGGCTCCGGCCTATTGACTTTTAAATTTCCGTCAAATAGTGTTCTCTGATTCTGTCTGCCTTGACAAAAGTATTGCCTATGATTTTTGCCCCCAACTCACTCTGGTTAACTCAGGTGCTAATTGTGTTTTTGCCCCGGTAACATTTCTTGCCGCGGATACGCGTTTCTTTAGTAAGACCGAACTGTCATTACCGTCAAAAAGTGATCGCAAGTGTATTCCCGGTAACGGCTTTTGTTTCATAACACCGGTTCGTTAAAACATAGGATACTTACCTTGAGTTAGAGTGTACTAAAGTGAATTGGTTGGTTGTAGTGTATTTTACGTATGGTTTTGAATTAATAGAAGTGTTGTGTTCATAACGAATGGTTTAAAAATAAATGTACTTATATTTTTTACCTGAAACCTTGAGTCAGTGTTTGCTTGAGTCACAGTAGTTGTGGTCCCTTTGTGTAATCTCTGTTACTGCTCATATACTCTTGAGATAAGCCTGGCTGCTCCGCTACTGCTACCACTTTCACATAGTAGTACAGGCTTGTACCAAAGGTAAAACTTGTATTGCCACCTGTAGTCTTAATTGTGTGTAGTGGTCCCTAAGGGCACTGCACAGGATTCTGCCCAACATATATATCAATACTTCAACAAGCACTATACGTTTGTTCGAGATCACTTGGCAAAAATCGCATCCAATGAATGCAATATTTATGTCAAAATGGCTGCTATGCCACCATTGCTCCTTAGATTATGTTCAACCTTCATCCCTATTTGGCATCTTATTCTCCAGTTCCAAATTTCTAATTGTAAGGAACCCGGAAAACAACAAGATAGACTTTACACAATTACCCCACATGCATGACATCCAAAACCATTCCCTTGCAGGCCCTGTACCACCCACTTGTTCAATTCCAATTATTTTAATGTGATCATTTGCAAAATGCACACAATATGTCACTAAGTGTTTGAAGGACTCTGACTGACTGACGCATTTGCAAAATCTACAATTGTTGGCAGCGTTAAGGAAAGTTTGCGGATAACATCTGTTAATTCTTTCCAAGGATAACATCTGATTTAGTTTGAACCTTAGATAGATGTCCCGTGCCTTGTTGCATGGAAATTGTACCAAAGAAAGCTTGTGAGGCAATCGCCCGGTGCAAAATTTGGCAACTTCTTTGTAGAGTTCCAGAGACTCAATTATATTCAAGGTCTTCCCACAATCGTGGTCAAAAAGACAGTGCTTAACATGTGCTAGTCAGAATTCCAAATCCATGGGAGTAAGAGCCATCTCAGCTAGTAAGGACACCCTTCTATCATGATATTTCGAGATTGATGGCGGGCTGCACGCAAATATCACTTTCCCTAGGTCCTCATATAGCGGATTTACTGGAGGAAATAGCTTTTTTGCTATGTTAGACAGCAGCCGCCAATTAAATCGAGCTGACAAAGAGATGAGGCCCAGCTCCTGCCTAAGTACAGCATTAGGAATAGACTTAGCTAAATGCAAAACCCCCTTCCATTAACCTCCTTGCAGTTGATCAAGAATCTTATCAATATCTATAAGACACATGTCCAGAGCCTACAATAATATTGACTCAACTTTTAATGTATAAAATTCCATTAACGGAACTAAGGAGAATTTACAGTATTTGATATAAACCATGCGCATTTGTGTGGCAAGGGGTTTTACCTTTTTGTTCATTTCTACCTTCCACATTGCACTCGCATTTGCGTCAGCTATTTGATACCCTAAATACTTAATGGTATTGCACGTGCGATTGGGATTTTATCGATGGTCCATTTCCTAGAGCAAGGGTTCCTTTTTAAATTTCTGAAAATGAAAATATGGGACTTTTCTGCATTGAATTTGAAGTTTTGAGCTTTGGAATAAGAGGCCAATAAGGATAGTTTGGTCTGCAAGCCAAACGGAGTTAGAACAAAAATCAAGATATTGTCTGCAAAGGCAAGCCAATGGATCTTCAAGTGACCTAACCTTGAGGGGTAACTAATTTCCTTAGCCCAAATTTAATTTATACAGCATAGGTAAAGGTTAAACAGGGTTGCCGCCAATTTGCAACCCTGCTCAACCCTGAACCCAATCAGAATAGAGTTGGTGGTCGCTCCCATTTGATTTACCCTTACCAGGTAAGAAGTGTTTTGATGTATTTTGGCAATTAAGAATATTAGATGAGCAGGAATTCCCATCTATGCCATTTTCTCCCATAGCAGACCCTGCACCACACAGTCAAAAGCAGCTGTCAAATCGATTGAGGCCATATACAAAGGACCTGCATCAGGAACCTTTGCTTTGGCGAGGAGGTGGGCCATTATTGTTGCATTTAGTGCAGTGCCAATCTGAGCCCAAAATCCAATTTGAAATCGAGATAGAATATTATGATGTTTCAGGTAGGCATGCAAGTCTCGAAGCAGCAATATTGCAAAAACTTTGGCCGCCGCATCTATTAGAGCTATAGACCGAAAATTATTTGTGTCAGTTCTTGGACCCTTTTTGTGCAGTGGTACAATTATGGAGCGTAACCAGGAAGGAGGAACAATGAGAGCTGATATGATGTTATCAAATTGGATCTTTAATATCCGTGCCCAAAGCTGTGGGTTTCCCTTTATTACGCATGGCGGTATGCCTTCAGGCCCAGCAGCCTTTGATTAATTCAGGGCTTGGATTGCACACTCTTTGTCCTCAATTGACCATAATGGTATCAGTAAAGATGGTTTACTCAACTTCTTCAGAATGTTGTTATTGAAGCTGCTATGTAGACAAAATTTGTGCTTAAAGAACACCAACCAATTATAAGCAGATATCATAGAGACCTGGTCGATGTTAAGTGTGTTGGAGTTCGCCCTAAGCATGACCCACGTGGAGCATCTGGCATTGTGACATAGCCAGGCAATTAAAGACAACTTTGTGGAATTTTCTTGATTCCAAGGAATACAATACCATTCACACAGCAGCACTAAAAGTGGCTTCCCCCTTTGGTTCCACCTATATCTGTGAATCTACCTTTACAGACACAAACTTCCTAAAATCCAAATTTTGAACCCCTCTAACTGACCAGCATCTGAGTGACTTCAGAGTTCAGTGGAGTAACTTTTCGGAGAATGTTGGGGGGATTTGGCATATAACGGACAGGGGCCCTTGCCAAATGTGGGACCAAAAATGGGGTGCCGCAAAAGTTGGGGACAAACTCCCTTGTCCCCCCTAAAATTACATGCCGGAGTTGCCGAATCAAGCTAGGCATCAGATTGTAGAGCACTGGTGGACAGTATGCAGTGTCAACCGTCACATTAAAGGTCCAGATCCATTTCTTGTATTTGCATGTGATGAACAATTCTTAAGCAACAGCTAATGCTAAATAATTAAATACATGTTTGCAACAGTGAATGCATACATTAGTTGATTTTGGTGTAAAAGGAGAGAAAAACAATCTTGACAAAAATCCCCATGCTCATCACTATGCCAGTAGGTCTTGCACGTTGTCGCTGAACTAAAAGCAGCTCCTGATAAGGGAAAGGTTGGAAACCCCTGCATTAACGTCATCATAATCAACCATGCAACTATAATGTGTGGCATATCAGCTGGCCAGCGGATAGCACGAGCACACTATTTAAGCTGGTGTTGTCAATGGACCATCTAGAATCATTCCAAAGGGCAGTTTTTATAGGGTGGCCTGTGAATGAAATACCCGACACCCACATCATGTTACGGGGAATCAATGGTTCCAAATTATTATCAAATAGTTTGATGCAAATTTAAATTCATAGACCTGCATTACACGAAATGTGTCTCATACTTTTAAAAATAGATAATAGAGTAAACTGGGAGTTAGGTTAATAAAGACTCGGGATGCACCTGGCACAGCGCAGGCAGGCTGTGGCTGGCACAAACGGGGCTTTATGGTCCATTATCCAAATCAAGAACCACTCTTAAGTGCATGGGAGTTGTGCAGCATGATCACGGCTTTTCAACCATGCAAACAGCTTTGGTGAGGGCCAACACAGAATGGTCTTATAGAAATGATTAGGATGCCCACTACGAGTGGGTCACTAGAGTACATAAGCAAAATACCTGGCTGCACGGTTTGTTCATTTAAACCATGTGTCCAGGCAATTGCCGTCACTCACTTGCATTGGGCAATCTCCAATGTAAATTAGGAAATGCCACGTCATGAAGATGTGACCATAAAGATAGCATGTAATCACTCCTTGCTGCCCATTTTGTCTTACCAAAGTGCCCTTGGTGCCCTAGCTTGATGTGTGTTTAGATTGGGAAAAATAATCCTTAACGTTCTTGACTTGCATGATGGTTAAAATCAATAAAATAATTATTCAAATACGTTTAAATCCGGTGAGCACTTACTCTATTGGCTAGAAAGAGGATTGGATTGAGCCCTGAAAAAATAATTTAGGTGAAACCAATATCAGAATAATTCATGGCATCAAATGGGACAAAACTGGGAAGGTTCTAGAATCTTTTGAAGGTTGTAGAATCAAAATGTGGGCCACTCAAATATTCATCTCTGGTTTGAACCGCCATTGAGGGGTTAATGGCCACTATGGCGGGCTGATTCGCCTGTTAACGGCCCACAAGACAAAATTCTGGACCCAAGCGAAGTGAGGACCGTCAATGTGGACTTATGTATGGTGCCCGGTGGCTCAGTCTTCCGCCGTGGCGATTACCGCTCTTTGCACCACAGCTTTTCTAATCTGCTATCTGTCCTCAGAGGGATTGGTAGAGTCTCTCCCAGGGGTTATTCACCCAAGAACAGGTCATTGGGCTGTGTTCGTGCTGGTAGAGAGATTCCCAGACCCCCCTTTGTTTGCATACATTAACTTTGGGTTTCACCCTAAGTTAACAGGGCAATCCAGACGTGGACCCTTTGCTCACAGTTCTTAGATAGGCAACAGTTTCACCTCAGTGATGATGCCCAACAAGGCTGAAACACGTGTATGGGGTTACTGATGGTACTCTTGTTCAGAGGAGAATTGCCTAGCATTTCGGCGCTGGACTGCCCCTGGGCAGGACAAAGGCTGATATGCGGGGAAATTTCTTCTCTGTGAAAAGGACAGTGAGCTAAAGACTTGGTAGAGTCTCTCCCAGGGGTTATTCACCCAAGAACAGGTCATTGGGCTGTGTTCGTGCTGGTAGAGAGATTCCCAGACCCCCCTTTGTTTGCATACATTAACTTTGGGTTTCACCCTAAGTTAACAGGGCAATCCAGACGTGGACCCCTTGCTCACTGTTCTTAGAGAGGCAACAGTTTCACCTCACTGATGATGCCCAACAAGGCTGAAACACGTGTATGGGGTTACTGATGGTACTCTTGTTCAGAGGAGAATTGCCTAGCATTTCGGCGCTGGACTGCCCCTGGGCAGGACAAAGGCTGATATGCGGGGAAATTTCTTCTCTGTGAAAAGGACAGTGAGCTAAAGACTTGGTAGAGTCTCTCCCAGGGGTTATTGGGCTGTGTTCATGCTGGTAGAGAGATTCCCAGACCCCCCTTTGTTTGTCCTCAGAGGGATGGCTGCAGCAGACAGGAGAGTGCAACAAGTGAATGGTGACTCTAGCAAGTGTGCAGATAAAAATAGGGGTCATGTTTACTTGAATCCAGGCCAGTGAGAGTGGGCTTGAACCATAGGAGAAGAGGGACAGAGAAGGGGACAAAGCAACCACATGCATGTCCCTGCAACCAGTTGTAAGAGAATGGGTACTTGTATTGTTGAGCACCTGCACCAGGGTTCTCATATTTAGCTACATTGAAAACAAATTCATCCCTAGTTAGACCTTCTCGAAGAACAAATGGCAACTAAACATTGGAATAAAGTCATGCACTTTCTTTCAGTTGTCTTTTGTTTGCTGAAGAGGGTCATCTACTTGTTTTCAGAATGCTCTTTGTTTGTTGAAGCAGGGTCATGCATTTGCTTTCAGAATGCTGTTTGTTGAAGCAGGGTCATGCACTTGCTTTCAGAATGCTGTTTGTTTTTTGAAGCAGGGTCATGCACTTGCTTTCAGAATGCTGTTTTTTTGTTCAGGTGGGGTCATGCACTTCCTTTCAGAATGCTGTTTGTTTGTTGAAACGGGGTCATGCACTTGCTTCCAGAATGCTTTTTTTTCAGAATGCTGTTTTTTTGTTGTAGCAGGGTCATGCACTTGCTTTCAGAATGCTGTCATGCACTTGCTTTCAAAATGCTGTTTGTTTGTTGAAGCAGTGTCATACACTTGCTTTCAGAATGCTGTTTGTTGAGCAAGGTTTGTGCATTTTCTTTTGGGCCATCGTGTGTTCATTTAAGGGATGCCATGCCTCTGCTTTCAGTGTGTTGTTTGCTTTTTGAAGATGGGTTGTTTGCTATTTTCGGGACGGCTGTTGGTTGAAGTTGGGTAGCATACTAGCTTTCAGTGGGTTAAGTTTGTTGAAGAAGGCTTATGCACTATTTGCTTTCAGTGATTTGTTTGTTGAAGAAGGTCTGGGGGCTTGATTTCAGTGAGCGATTTGTTTGGTGGAGAGATGTTGGCTCTTTCTATTATGTGACGTTTCTTTAGTGAAGTGGAGTAGTTTGCGTGCGATGAGAATGTACTAGGCAAGCTGGACATTTTCCCAGGTCATTACATTTGAGGGTGAGGTGTTGCAACCCCACTCCATGAAGGAACATCTTGCTTGGTATAATTTTACTGTTTTTCTTGATGGGTGCCATGCTGGCATAAAATGGCAACTGTCCCCCTTTACATGGTGTGCAAAGGGAGGGACCGTTTATCCTATGTTCCTCTTTTGCTGGAATGTGGGGCAGCACGTGCAGGGGCAGCGGCTTTTGTTTTAGCAGAATTAACCTATGCAGGAAAGCAACAGCAAAGCCAATGTCTGTATCCTGCGGGGCGACCATCCATCATGCCTGTCTGCTGCTCGTATGACCCCTTCACTCAATGTCCCTGTATCTCAGGTCATAACTCAAGCTTGCAACTGACAGAAGACAGACAGCCACCCCCTCTCAGGCTCCAGGTCCCAATGCAGATCGATTAGTGGATTGATTTACTTAGTTCTGAAGAATTGGCTTGAGAGGCTTGATGTTTCCATGTGGAAGTGACAGTAATTTGCATGGGTGTTCTGGGGCAGCTTCAATGATTCATTGAAATGCATTAGGCTCGAAGAACATTGTGTTAGGTCAGAGAAGGAATATTTTATTTTTCCTATGGAAAATGTGCGTAAAATGCTGGTTGATGTGGCCTCTCTCTATCTGGTAAGCGTCACTCGAGAGTGGAGACCCACATTTGGAGGCCTCACGACTTGATCTTCCTTTGTGTTCAAATAATAGTCAGTTTCCTGATATGACCCTGCCATGTAGTGCAGTCTGTTTTATTGTCAGGGGATCTGTCCTGGGCATCTGTTGGGGTGAAAGTGAGTATAAAACATATGTAGGCTGTACTGCTTTTTTTTGTTGGTTAAACAGGCTTTGCACATGAACGCCTGTCTCAACACTTTTTTTTTCCAATTCAGAGGATTTTCTTGTTGTTTTGAAGTGGGATTGGGCCACTGAGCGAACTAAACAAATTCATCATGCATCCCAACTCCACGTTAAAACAGCACATTGTTTAATGCACGTGTTCATGCTGCCATTCAACTAATGGATTCCTATGGAATCCGTGTGCGTGCTTTTTTTAGACACAATAAAAACAGTAGGATTCCTTAGGAAGCCTTTATAAATACCACTCACAATATTTATTAGTGGGAGGCATTTACACTTTTTTTCAACACGTAGTGGAAAACAAAGGTGTATAGAAGATTACTATTCTTTTGTAGCATTGTGTTCTTCACTATATTAGAAATGATTATTGATGACCTTTTGCATGAAAGTGCAATCATAAGTGGTCCTGCCATGCAATTTACTCTATGTGTAACCATGGGAGAGAGCATCATTGTCAGGAAGCCAGGGAGCCATGTGTTTACAGATACATATTAGGATCAGAGGGAAGTCCTCCTTGCATGGGACATATGATATAATGCATGTTTTGAATATTGGCAACAATTGCATAGCACCAGAGACCCCTTAGATATCTGTGCTAAAGTGTCTGTGGTGAGTGGTGCCATTCGCAAAGAACTTTGTGGAAAGCTTGGGATTGTTGTTTCTACTTTGTCTAAACGAGAGAACTTCAGTGTTGACACACACACACACACACATCACCTATGTTTGATGGAGGGTGCTAAAGTGTCTGCAGTGAGTGGTGCTCTTCAGTCAGACCTTTGATGGAAACCTTGAATTGGAATGTGTACTTTCCCTCAGAGAAGAACTACTCTGTTGAACATCTTTCTCATAATTTCTCAGTAATTATGCTATGCACACACACCACGTTACATACGATCACTCTTGCTGAGGGTATTTAAACTCCACCCCAAGGGAAACAGTAAAGTTTGCAGAAGTCTCTGCAGAGTCTTCTGCATCGCTGACACCAACACCCGGAAATTGCTACAGACATTTGCAAAGGTCATTGATTTGAATCTCCAATGAATTTACATCTTGATTAATTGTGCTCCACCTAGAAACTGTTGAACATACCTCCTAAACTAAGACTCATTTAAACCTGCAAAAAAGCGAGTAAGGAAACAGTAAATATACAAATGCAGCAAAACATGACACTGTCTCACAGACTCTACTTGCTGAAGCAAGACGAAAATTATCTCATACTCAGGAACACTTTAAAAATACAAAATGTGTTCAATAAAAATGCGGTGACCACAAAAGTGATGGGTGGAAGGTGTCGAATGAATCTAAACCACTGGCAATTGCTCTGGGCAACCTTCCACACCACCGTTTTTTAGCCCGTCTGCGCCATTGCAAAAGGGGTCCAGCCATGTGCAAATCAGTCAGCAGCTGCCGCCACCGAAGGTAGCAGCCCAGCCCGAACTGCTAGGCCAGGTCCCCTCTGCACAGAAAACCAAGCAAACCCAGACATGTTTCGGCCTTGTTGGACCTCCTCAGTGAGGTGCAGCCTGGTTCCCTGTGGCGCAGCGAGCAAGGGACCCACGTCTGGGCATACCCTCTCTCACAAGGAGAAACAAACTGACCACAAAAGTGATGGGTGGAAGGTTTCGAATGAATCTAAACCACTGGCAATTGCTCTGGGCAACCTTCCACACCACTGTTTTTTAGCCCGTCTGCGCCATTGCAAAAGGGGACCAGCCATGTGCAAATCAGTCAGCAGCTGCCGCCACCGAAGGTAGCAGCCCAGCCCGAACTGCTAGGCCAGGTCCCCTCTGCACAGAAAACCAAGCAACCCCAGACATGTTTCGGCCTTCTTGGACCTCCTCAGTGAGGTGCAACCTGGTTCCCTGTGGCGCAGCGAGCAAGGGACCCACGTCTGGGCATACCCTCTCTCACAAGGAGAAACACACTGACCACAAAAGTGATGGGTGGAAGGTTTCGAATGAATCTAAACCACTGGCAATTGCTCTGGGCAACCTTCCACACCACCGTTTTTTAGCCTGTTTGCGCCATTGCAAAAGGGGACCAGCCATGTGCAAATCAGTCAGCAGCTGCCGCCACCGAAGGTAGCAGCCCAGCCCGAACTGCTAGGCCAGGTCCCCTCTGCACAGAAAACCAAGCAACCCCAGACATGTTTCGGCCTTGTTGGACCTCCTCAGTGAGGTGCAGCCTGGTTCCCTGTGGCGCAGCGAGCAAGGGACCCACGTCTGGGCATACCCTTTCTCACAAGGAGAAACAAACTGACCACAAAAGTGATGGGTGGAAGGTTTCGAATGAATCTAAACCACTGGCAATAGCTCTGGGCAACCTTACACACCACTGTTTTTTAGCCCGTCTGCGCCATTGCAAAAGGGGACCAGTCATGTTCAAATCAGTCAGCAGCTGCCGCCACCGAAGGTAGCAGCCCAGCCCGAACTGCTAGGCCAGGTCCCCTCTGCACAGAAAACCAAGCAGCCCCAGACATGTTTCGGCCTTGTTGGACCTCCTCAGTGAGGTGCAGCCTGGTTCCTTGTGGCGCAGCGAGCAAGGGACCCACGACTGGGCAAACCCTCTCTCACAAGGAGAAACAAACTGACCACAAAAGTGATGGGTGGAAGATTTTGAATGAATCTAAACCACTGGCAATTGCTCTGGGCAACCTTCCACACCACCGTTTTTTAGCCCGTCTGCGCCATTGCAAAAGGGGACCAGCCATGTGCAAATCAGTCAGCAGCTGCCGCCACCGAAGGTAGCAGCCCAGCCTAAACTGCTAGGCCAGGTCCCCTCTGCACAGAAAACCAAGCAACCCCAGACATGTTTCGGCCTTGTTGGACCTCCTCAGTGAGGTGCAGCCTGGTTCCCTGTGGCGCAGCGAGCAAGGGACCCACGTCTGGGCATACCCTCTCTCACAAGGAGAAACAAACTGACCACAAAAGTGATGGGTGGAAGGTTTCGAATGAATCTAAACCACTGGCAATTGCTCTGGGCAACCTTCGACACCACCGTTTTTTAGCCCGTCTGCGCCATTGCAAAAGGGGACCAGCCATGTGCAAATCAGTCAGCAGCTGCCGCCACCGAAGCTAGCAGCCCAGCCCGAACTGCTAGGCCAGGTCCCCTCTGCACAGAAAACCAAGCAACCCCAGACATGTTTCGGCCTTGTTGGAACTCCTCAGTGAGGTGCAGCCTGGTTCCCTGTGGCGCAGAGAGCAAGGGACCAACGTCTGGGCATACCCTCTCTCACAAGGAGAAACAAACTGACCACAAAAGTGATGGGTGGAAGGTTTCGAATGAATCTAAACCACTGGCAATTGCTCTGGGCAACCTTCCACACCACTGTTTTTTAGCCCGTCTGTGCCATTGCAAAAGGGGACCAGCCATGTGCAAATCAGTCAGCAGCTGCCGCCACCGAAGGTAGCAGCCCAGCCAGAACTGCTAGGCCAGGTCCCCTCTGCACAGAAAACCAAGCAACCCCAGACATGTTTCGGCCTTGTTGGACCTCCTCAGTGAGGTGCAGCCTGGTTCCCTGTGGCGCAGCGAGCAAGGGACCCATGTCTGGGCATACCCTCTCTCACAAGGAGAAACAAACTGACCACAAAAGTGATGGGTGGAAGGTTTCGAATGAATCTAAACCACTGGCAATTGCTCTGGGCAACCTTCCACACCACGGTTTTTTAGCCCGTCTGCGCCATTGCAAAAGGGGACCAGCCATGTGCAAATCAGTCAGTAGCTGCCGCCACCGAAGGTAGCAGCCCAGCCCGAACTGCTAGGCCAGGTCCCCTCTGCACAGAAAACCAAGCAACCCCAGACATGTTTCGGCCTTGTTGGACCTCCTCAGTGAGGTGCAGCCTGGTTCCCTGTGGCGCAGCGAGCAAGGGACCCACGTCTGGGCATACCCTCTCTCACTAGGAGAAACAAACTGACCACAAAAGTGATGGGTGGAAGGTTTTGAATGAATCTAAACCACTGGCAATTGCTCTGGGCAACCTTCCACACCACCGTTGTTTAGCCCGTCTGCGCCATTGCAAAAGGGGACCAGCCATGTGCAAATCAGTCAGCAGCTGCCGCCACCGAAGGTAGCAGCCCAGCCCGAACTGCTAGGCCAGGTCCCCTCTGCACAGAAAACCAAGCAACCCCAGACATGTTTCGGCCTTGTTGGACCTCCTCAGTGAGGTGCAGCCTGGTTCCCTGTGGCGCCGAGAAAGGGACCCACGTCTGGGCATACCCTCTCTCACAAGGAGAAACAAACTGACCACAAAAGTGATGGTTGGAAGGTTTCAAATGAATCTAAACCACTGGCAATTGCTCTGGGCAACCTTCCACACCACCGTTTTTTAGCCCGTCTGCGCCATTGCAAAAGGGGACCAGCCATGTGCAAATCAGTCAGCAGCTGCCGCCACCGAAGGTAGCAGCCGAGCCCGAACTGCTAGGCCAGGTCCCCTCTGCACAGAAAACCAAGCAACCCCAGACATGTTTCGGCCTTGTTGGACCTCCTCAGTGAGGTGCAGCCTGGTTCCCTGTGGTGCAGCGAGCAAGGGACCCACATCTGGGCATACCCTCTCTCACAAGGAGAAACAAACTGACCACAAAAGTGATGGGTGGAAGGTTTCAAATGAATCTAAACCACTGGCAATTGCTCTGGGCAACCTTCCACACCACCGTTTTTTAGCCCGTCTGCGCCATTGCAAAAGGGGACCAGCCATGTGCAAATCAGTCAGCGCTGCCGCCACCGAAGGTAGCAGCCCAGCCCGAACTGCTAGGCCAAGTCCCCTCTGCACAGAAAACCAAGCTACCCCAGACATGTTTCGGCCTTATTGGACCTCCTCAGTGAGGTGCATCCTGGTTCCCTGTGGCGCAGCGAGCAAGGGACCCACGTCTGGGCATACCCTCTCTCACAAGGAGAAACAAACTGACCACAAAAGTGATGGGTGGAAGGTTTCGAATGAATCTAAACCACTGTCAATTGCTCTGGGCAACCTTCCACACCACCGTTTTTTAGCCCGTCTGCGCCATTGCAAAAGGGGACCAGCCATGTGCAAATCAGTCAGCAGCTGCCGCCACCAAAGGTAGCAGCCCAGCCCGAACTGCTAGGCCAGGTCCCCTCTGCACAGAAAACCAAGCAACCCCAGACATGTTTCGGCCTTGTTGGACCTCCTCAGTGAGGTGCAGCCTGGTTCCCTGTGGCGCAGCGAGCAAGGGACCCACGTCTGGGCATACGCTCTCCCATAAGGAGAAACAAACTGACCACAAAAGTGATGGGTGGAAGGTTTCGAATGAATCTAAACCACTGGCAATTGCTCTGGGCAACCTTCCACACCACCGTTTTTTAGCCCGTCTGCGCCATTGCAAAAGGGGACCAGCCATGTGCAAATCAGTCAGCAGCTGCCGCCACCAAAGGTAGCAGTCCAGCCCGAACTGCTAGGCCAGGTCCCCTCTGCACAGAAAACCAAGCAACCCCAGGCATGTTTCGGCCTTGTTGGACCTCCTCAGTGAGGTGCAGCCTGGTTCCCTGTGGCGCAGCAAGCAAGGGACCCACGTCTGGGCATACCCTCTCTCACGAGGAGAAACAAACTGACCACAAAAGTGATGGGTGGAAGGTTTCGAATGAATCTAAACCACTGGCAATTGCTCTGGGCAACCTTCCACACCACCATTTTTTTGCCCGTCTGCGCCATTGCAAAAGGGGACCAGCCATGTGCAAATCAGTCAGCAGCTGCCACCACCGAAGGTAGCAGCCTAGCCCGAACTGCTAGGCCAGGTCCCCTCTGCACAGAAAACCAAGCAACCCCAGACATGTTTCGGCCTTGTTGGACCTCCTCAGTGAGGTGCAGCCTGGTTCCCTGTGGCGCAGCGAGCAAGGGACCCACGTCTGGGCATACCCTCTCTCACAAGGAGAAACAAACTGACCACAAAAGTGATGGGTGGAAGGTTTCGAATGAATCTAAACCACTGGCAATTGCTCTGGGCAACCTTTCACACCACCGTTTTTTAGCCCGTCTGCGCCATTGTAAAAGGGGACCAGCCATGTGCAAATCAGTCAGCAGCTGCCGCCACCGAAGGTAGCAGCCCAGCCCGAACTGCTAGGCCAGGTCCCCTCTGCACAGAAAACCAAGCAACCCCAGACATGTTTCGGCCTTGTTGGACCTCCTCAGTGAGGTGCAGCCTGGTTCCCTGTGGCGCAGCGAGCAAGGGACCCACGTCTGGGCATACCCTCTCTCACAAGGAGAAACAAACTGACCACAAAAGTGATGGGTGGAAGGTTTCGAATGAATCTAAACCACTGGCAATTGCTCTGGGCAAACTTCCACACCACCGTTTTTTAGCTCGTCTGCGCCATTGCAAAAGGGGACCAGCCATGTGCAAATCAGTCAGCAGCTGCCGCCACCGAAGGTAGCAGCCCAGCCCGAACTGCTAGGCCAGGTCCCCTCTGCACAGAAAACCAAGCAACCCCAGACATGTTTCGGCCTTGTTGGACCTCCTCAGTGAGGTGCAGCCTGGTTCCCTGTGGCGCAGCGAGCAAGGGACCCACGTCTGGGCATACCCTCTCTCACAAGGAGA
Organism: Ambystoma mexicanum; assembly: GCF_040938575.1. NCBI lineage: Eukaryota > Metazoa > Chordata > Amphibia > Caudata > Ambystomatidae > Ambystoma > Ambystoma mexicanum. The sequence continues at coordinate 361,206,153 of NC_090937.1, read as the reverse complement.
AACAAACTGACCACAAAGCACAAAGGTGATGGGTGGAAGGTTTCGAATGAATCTAAACCACTGGCAATTGCTATGGGCAACCTTCCACACCACCGTTTTTTAGCCCGTCTGCGCCATTGCAAAAGGGGACCAGCCATGTGCAAATCAGTCAGCAGCTGCCGCCACCGAAGGTAGCAGCCCAGCCCGAACTGCTAGGCCAGGTCCCCTCTGCACAGAAAACCAAGCATCCCCAGACATGTTTCGGCCTTGTTGGACCTCCTCAGTGAGGTGCAGCCTGGTTCCCTGTGGCGCAGCGAGCAAGGGTCCCACATCTGGGCATACCCTCTCTCACAAGGAGAAACAAACTGACCACAAAAGTCATGGGTGGAAGGTTTCGAATGAATCTAAACCACTGGCAATTGCTCTGGGCAACCTTCCACACCACCGTTTTTAGCCCGTCTGTGCCATTGCAAAAGGGGACCAGCCATGTGCAAATCAGTTAGCAGCTGCCGCCACGGAAGGTAGCAGCCCAGCCCGAACTGCTAGGCCAGGTCCCCTCTGCACAGAAAACCAAGCAACCCCAGACATGTTTCGGCCTTGTTGGACCTCCTCAGTGAGGTGCAGCCTGGTTCCCTGTGGCGCAGCGAGCAAGGAACCCACGTCTGGGCATACCCTCTCTCACAAGGAGAAACAAACTGACCACAAAAGTGATGGGTGGAAGGTTTCGAATGAATCTAAACCACTAGCAATTGCTCTGGGCAACCTTCCACACCACCGTTTTTTAGCCCGTCTGCGCCATTGCAAAAGGGGACCAGCCATGTGCAAATCAGTCAGCAGCTGCCGCCACCGAAGGTAGCAGCCCAGCCCGAACTGCTAGGCCAGGTCCCCTCTGCACAGAAAACCAAGCAGCCCCAGACATGTTTCGGCCTTATTGGACCTCCTCAGTGAGGTGCATCCTGGTTCCCTGTGGCGCAGCGAGCAAGGGACCCACGTCTGGGCATACCCTCTCTCACAAGGAGAAACAAACTGACCACAAAAGTGATGGGTGGAAGGTTTCGAATGAATCTAAACCACTGTCAATTGCTCTGGGCAACCTTCCACACCACCGTTTTTTAGCCCGTCTGCGCCATTGCAAAAGGGGACCAGCCATGTGCAAATCAGTCAGCAGCTGCCGCCACCAAAGGTAGCAGCCCAGCCCGAACTGCTAGGCCAGGTCCCCTCTGCACAGAAAACCAAGCAACCCCAGACATGTTTCGGCCTTGTTGGACATCCTCAGTGAGGTGCAGCCTGGTTCCCTGTGGCGCAGCGAGCAAGGGACCCACGTCTGGGCATACGCTCTCCCATAAGGAGAAACAAACTGACCACAAAAGTGATGGGTGGAAGGTTTCGAATGAATCTAAACCACTGGCAATTGCTCTGGGCAACCTTCCACACCACCGTTTTTTAGCCCGTCTGCGCCATTGCAAAAGGGGACCAGCCATGTGCAAATCAGTCAGCAGCTGCCGCCACCGAAGGTAGCAGTCCAGCCCGAACTGCTAGGCCAGGTCCCCTCTGCACAGAAAACCAAGCAACCCCAGGCATGTTTCGGCCTTGTTGGACCTCCTCAGTGAGGTGCAGCCTGGTTCCCTGTGGCGCAGCAAGCAAGGGACCCACGTCTGGGCATACCCTCTCTCACGAGGAGAAACAAACTGACCACAAAAGTGATGGGTGGAAGGTTTCGAATGAATCTAAACCACTGGCAATTGCTCTGGGCAACCTTCCACACCACCGTTTTTTAGCCCGTCTGCGCCATTGCAAAAGGGGTCCAGCCATGTGCAAATCAGTCAGCAGCTGCCGCCACCGAAGGTAGCAGCCCAGCCCGAACTGCTAGGCCAGGTCCCCTCTGCACAGAAAACCAAGCAACCCCAGACATGTTTCGGCCTTGTTGGACCTCCTCAGTGAGGTGCAGCCTGGTTCCCTGTGGCGCAGCGAGCAAGGGACCCACGTCTGGGCATACCCTCTCTCACAAGGAGAAACAAACTGACCACAAAAGTGATGGGTGGAAGGTTTCGAATGAATCTAAACCACTGGCAATTGCTCTGGGCAACCTTCCACACCACTGTTTTTTAGCCCGTCTGCGCCATTGCAAAAGGGGACCAGCCATGTGCAAATCAGTCAGCAGCTGCCGCCACCGAAGGTAGCAGCCCAGCCCGAACTGCTAGGCCAGGTCCCCTCTGCACAGAAAACCAAGCAACCCCAGACATGTTTCGGCCTTCTTGGACCTCCTCAGTGAGGTGCAACCTGGTTCCCTGTGGCGCAGCGAGCAAGGGACCCACGTCTGGGCATACCCTCTCTCACAAGGAGAAACACACTGACCACAAAAGTGATGGGTGGAAGGTTTCGAATGAATCTAAACCACTGGCAATTGCTCTGGGCAACCTTCCACACCACCGTTTTTTAGCCTGTTTGCGCCATTGCAAAAGGGGACCAGCCATGTGCAAATCAGTCAGCAGCTGCCGCCACCGAAGGTAGCAGCCCAGCCCGAACTGCTAGGCCAGGTCCCCTCTGCACAGAAAACCAAGCAACCCCAGACATGTTTCGGCCTTGTTGGACCTCCTCAGTGAGGTGCAGCCTGGTTCCCTGTGGCGCAGCGAGCAAGGGACCCACGTCTGGGCATACCCTCTCTCACAAGGAGAAACAAACTGACCACAAAAGTGATGGGTGGAAGGTTTCGAATGAATCTAAACCACTGGCAATTGCTCTGGGCAACCTTCCACACCACTGTTTTTTAGCCCGTCTGCGCCATTGCAAAAGGGGACCAGCCATGTGCAAATCAGTCAGCAGCTGCCGCCACCGAAGGTAGCAGCCCAGCCCGAACTGCTAGGCCAGGTCCCCTCTGCACAGAAAACCAAGCAACCCCAGACATGTTTCGGCCTTCTTGGACCTCCTCAGTGAGGTGCAACCTGGTTCCCTGTGGCGCAGCGAGCAAGGGACCCACGTCTGGGCATACCCTCTCTCACAAGGAGAAACACACTGACCACAAAAGTGATGGGTGGAAGGTTTCGAATGAATCTAAACCACTGGCAATTGCTCTGGGCAACCTTCCACACCACCGTTTTTTAGCCTGTTTGCGCCATTGCAAAAGGGGACCAGCCATGTGCAAATCAGTCAGCAGCTGCCGCCACCGAAGGTAGCAGCCCAGCCCGAACTGCTAGGCCAGGTCCCCTCTGCACAGAAAACCAAGCAACCCCAGACATGTTTCGGCCTTGTTGGACCTCCTCAGTGAGGTGCAGCCTGGTTCCTTGTGGCGCAGCGAGCAAGGGACCCACGTCTGGGCATACACTTTCTCACAAGGAGAAACAAACTGACCACAAAAGTGATGGGTGGAAGGTTTCGAATGAATCTAAACCACTGGCAATAGCTCTGGGCAACCTTACACACCACTGTTTTTTAGCCCGTCTGCGCCATTGCAAAAGGGGACCAGTCATGTTCAAATCAGTCAGCAGCTGCCGCCACCGAAGGTAGCAGCCCAGCCCGAACTGCTAGGCCAGGTCCCCTCTGCACAGAAAACCAAGCAACCCCAGACATGTTTCGGCCTTGTTGGACCTCCTCAGTGAGGTGCAGCCTGGTTCCTTGTGGCGCAGCGAGCAAGGGACCCACGACTGGGCAAACCCTCTCTCACAAGGAGAAACAAACTGACCACAAAAGTGATGGGTGGAAGATTTCGAATGAATCTAAACCACTGGCAATTGCTCTGGGCAACCTTCCACACCACCGTTTTTTAGCCCGTCTGCGCCATTGCAAAAGGGGACCAGCCATGTGCAAATCAGTCAGCAGCTGCCGCCACCGAAGGTAGCAGCCCAGCCTGAACTGCTAGGCCAGGTCCCCTCTGCACAGAAAACCAAGCAACCCCAGACATGTTTCGGCCTTGTTGGACCTCCTCAGTGAGGTGCAGCCTGGTTCCCTGTGGCGCAGCGAGCAAGGGACCCACGTCTGGGCATACCCTCTCTCACAAGGAGAAACAAACTGACCACAAAAGTGATGGGTGGAAGGTTTCGAATGAATCTAAACCACTGGCAATTGCTCTGGGCAACCTTCGACACCACCGTTTTTTAGCCGGTCTGCGCCATTGCAAAAGGGGACCAGCCATGTGCAAATCAGTCAGCAGCTGCCGCCACCGAAGCTAGCAGCCCAGCCCGAACTGCTAGGCCAGGTCCCCTCTGCACAGAAAACCAAGCAACCCCAGACATGTTTCAGCCTTGTTGGAACTCCTCAGTGAGGTGCAGCCTGGTTCCCTGTGGCGCAGCGAGCAAGGGACCAACATCTGGGCATACCCTCTCTCACAAGGAGAAACAAACTGACCACAAAAGTGATGGGTGGAAGGTTTCGAATGAATCTAAACCACTGGCAATTGCTCTGGGCAACCTTCCACACCACTGTTTTTTAGCCCGTCTGTGCCATTGCAAAAGGGGACCAGCCATGTGCAAATCAGTCAGCAGCTGCCGCCACCGAAGGTAGCAGCCCAGCCAGAACTGCTAGGCCAGGTCCCCTCTGCACAGAAAACCAAGCAACCCCAGACATGTTTCGGCCTTGTTGGACCTCCTCAGTGAGGTGCAGCCTGGTTCCCTGTGGCGCAGCGAGCAAGGGACCCATGTCTGGGCATACCCTCTCTCACAAGGAGAAACAAACTGACCACAAAAGTGATGGGTGGAAGTTTTCGAATGAATCTAAACCACTGGCAATTGCTCTGGGCAACCTTCCACACCACCGTTTTTTAGCCCGTCTGCGCCATTGCAAGAGGGGACCAGCCATGTGCAAATCAGTCAGCAGCTGCTGCCACCGAAGGTAGCAGCCGAGCCCGAACTGCTAGGCCAGGTCCCCTCTGCACAGAAAACCAAGCAACCCCAGACATGTTTCGGCCTTGTTGAACCTCCTCAGTGAGGTGCAGCCTGGTTCCCTGTGGTGCAGCGAGCAAGGGACCCACATCTGGGCATACCCTCTCTCACAAGGAGAAACAAACTGACCACAAAAGTGATGGGTGGAAGGTTTCAAATGAATCTAAACCACTGGCAATTGCTCTGGGCAACCTTCCACACCACCGTTTTTTAGCCCGTCTGCGCCATTGCAAAAGGGGACCAGCCATGTGCAAATCAGTCAGCGCTGCCGCCACCGAAGGTAGCAGCCCAGCCCGAACTGCTAGGCCAAGTCCCCTCTGCACAGAAAACCAAGCTACCCCAGACATGTTTCGGCCTTATTGGACCTCCTCAGTGAGGTGCATCCTGGTTCCCTGTGGCGCAGCGAGCAAGGGACCCACGTCTGGGCATACCCTCTCTCACAAGGAGAAACAAACTGACCACAAAAGTGATGGGTGGAAGGTTTCGAATGAATCTAAACCACTGTCAATTGCTCTGGGCAACCTTCCACACCACCGTTTTTTAGCCCGTCTGCGCCATTGCAAAAGGGGACCAGCCATGTGCAAATCAGTCAGCAGCTGCCGCCACCAAAGGTAGCAGCCCAGCCCGAACTGCTAGGCCAGGTCCCCTCTGCACAGAAAACCAAGCAACCCCAGACATGTTTCGGCCTTGTTGGACATCCTCAGTGAGGTGCAGCCTGGTTCCCTGTGGCGCAGCGAGCAAGGGACCCACGTCTGGGCATACGCTCTCCCATAAGGAGAAACAAACTGACCACAAAAGTGATGGGTGGAAGGTTTCGAATGAATCTAAACCACTGGCAATTGCTCTGGGCAACCTTCCACACCACCGTTTTTTAGCCCGTCTGCGCCATTGCAAAAGGGGACCAGCCATGTGCAAATCAGTCAGCAGCTGCCGCCACCAAAGGTAGCAGTCCAGCCCGAACTGCTAGGCCAGGTCCCCTCTGCACAGAAAACCAAGCAACCCCAGGCATGTTTCGGCCTTGTTGGACCTCCTCAGTGAGGTGCAGCCTGGTTCCCTGTGGCGCAGCAAGCAAGGGACCCACGTCTGGGCATACCCTCTCTCACGAGGAGAAACAAACTGACCACAAAAGTGATGGGTGGAAGGTTTCGAATGAATCTAAACCACTGGCAATTGCTCTGGGCAACCTTCCACACCACCATTTTTTTGCCCGTCTGCGCCATTGCAAAAGGGGACCAGCCATGTGCAAATCAGTCAGCAGCTGCCACCACCGAAGGTAGCAGCCTAGCCCGAACTGCTAGGCCAGGTCCCCTCTGCACAGAAAACCAAGCAACCCCAGACATGTTTCGGCCTTGTTTGACCTCCTCAGTGAGGTGCAGCCTGGTTCCCTGTGGCGCAGCGAGCAAGGGACCCACGTCTGGGCATACCCTCTCTCACAAGGAGAAACAAACTGACCACAAAAGTGATGGGTGGAAGGTTTCGAATGAATCTAAACCACTGGCAATTGCTCTGGGCAACCTTTCACACCACCGTTTTTTAGCCCGTCTGCGCCATTGTAAAAGGGGACCAGCCATGTGCAAATCAGTCAGCAGCTGCCGCCACCGAAGGTAGCAGCCCAGCCCGAACTGCTAGGCCAGGTCCCCTCTGCACAGAAAACCAAGCAACCCCAGACATGTTTCGGCCTTGTTGGACCTCCTCAGTGAGGTGCAGCCTGGTTCCCTGTGCCGCAGCGAGCAAGGGACCCACGTCTGGGCATACCCTCTCTCACAAGGAGAAACAAACTGACCACAAAAGTGATGGGTGGAAGGTTTCGAATGAATCTAAACCACTGGCAATTGCTCTGGGCAAACTTCCACACCACCGTTTTTTAGCTCGTCTGCGCCATTGCAAAAGGGGACCAGCCATGTGCAAATCAGTCAGCAGCTGCCGCCACCGAAGGTAGCAGCCCAGCCCGAACTGCTAGGCCAGGTCCCCTCTGCACAGAAAACCAAGCAACCCCAGACATGTTTCGGCCTTGTTGGACCTCCTCAGTGAGGTGCAGCCTGGTTCCCTGTGGCGCAGCGAGCAAGGGACCCACGTCTGGGCATACCCTCTCTCACAAGGAGAAACAAACTGACCACAAAGGTGATGGGTGGAAGGTTTCGAATGAATCTAAACCACTGGCAATTGCTATGGGCAACCTTCCACACCACCGTTTTTTAGCCCGTCTGCGCCATTGCAAAAGGGGACCAGCCATGTGCAAATCAGTCAGCAGCTGCCGCCACCGAAGGTAGCAGCCCAGCCCGAACTGCTAGGCCAGGTCCCCTCTGCACAGAAAACCAAGCATCCCCAGACATGTTTCGGCCTTGTTGGACCTCCTCAGTGAGGTGCAGCCTGGTTCCCTGTGGCGCAGCGAGCAAGGGTCCCACGTCTGGGCATACCCTCTCTCACAAGGAGAAACAAACTGACCACAAAAGTCATGGGTGGAAGGTTTCGAATGAATCTAAACCACTGGCAATTGCTCTGGGCAACCTTCCACACCACCGTTTTTAGCCCGTCTGTGCCATTGCAAAAGGGGACCATCCATGTGCAAATCAGTCAGCAGCTGCCGCCACCGAAAGGTAACAGCCCAGCCCGAACTTCTAGGCCAGGTCCCCTCTGCACAGAAAACCAAGCAACCCCAGACATGTTTCGGCCTTGTTGGACCTCCTCAGTGAGGTGCAGCCTGGTTCCCTGTGGCGCAGCGAGCAAGGGACCCACGTCTGGGCATACCCTCTCTCACAAGGAGAAACAAACTGACCACAAAAGTGATGGGTGGAAGGTTTCGAATGAATCTAAACCACTGGCAATTGCTCTGGGCAACCTTCCACACCACCGTTTTTTAGCCCGTCTGCGCCATTGCAAAAGGGGACCAGCCATGTGCACATCAGTCAGCAGCTGCCGCCACCGAAGGTAGCAGCCCAGCCCGAACTGCTAGGCCAGGTCCCCTCTGCACAGAAAACCAAGCAACCCCAGACATGTTTCGGCCTTGTTGGACCTCCTCAGTGAGGTGCAGCCTGGTTCCCTGTGGCGCAGCGAGCAAGGGACCCACGTCTGGGCATACCCTCTCTCACAAGGAGAAACAAACTGACCACAAAAGTGATGGGTGGAAGGTTTCGAATGAATCTAAACCACTGGCAATTGCTCTGGGCAACCTTCCACACCACCGTTTTTTAGCCCGTCTGCGCCATTGCAAAAGGGGACCAGCCATGTGCAAATCAGTTAGCAGCTGCCGCCACGGAAGGTAGCAGCCCAGCCCGAACTGCTAGGCCAGGTCCCCTCTGCACAGAAAACCAAGCAACCCCAGACATGTTTCGGCCTTGTTGGACCTCCTCAGTGAGGTGCAGCCTGGTTCCCTGTGGCGCAGCGAGCAAGGAACCCACGTCTGGGCATACCCTCTCTCACAAGGAGAAACAAACTGACCACAAAAGTGATGGGTGGAAGGTTTCGAATGAATCTAAACCACTAGCAATTGCTCTGGGCAACCTTCCACACCACCGTTTTTTAGCCCGTCTGCGCCATTGCAAAAGGGGACCAGCCATGTGCAAATCAGTCAGCAGCTGCCGCCACCGAAGGTAGCAGCCCAGCCCGAACTGCTAGGCCAGGTCCCCTCTGCACAGAAAACCAAGCAGCCCCAGACATGTTTCGGCCTTATTGGACCTCCTCAGTGAGGTGCATCCTGGTTCCCTGTGGCGCAGCGAGCAAGGGACCCACGTCTGGGCATACCCTCTCTCACAAGGAGAAACAAACTGACCACAAAAGTGATGGGTGGAAGGTTTCGAATGAATCTAAACCACTGTCAATTGCTCTGGGCAACCTTCCACACCACCGTTTTTTAGCCCGTCTGCGCCATTGCAAAAGGGGACCAGCCATGTGCAAATCAGTCAGCAGCTGCCGCCACCAAAGGTAGCAGCCCAGCCCGAACTGCTAGGCCAGGTCCCCTCTGCACAGAAAACCAAGCAACCCCAGACATGTTTCGGCCTTGTTGGACATCCTCAGTGAGGTGCAGCCTGGTTCCCTGTGGCGCAGCGAGCAAGGGACCCACGTCTGGGCATACGCTCTCCCATAAGGAGAAACAAACTGACCACAAAAGTGATGGGTGGAAGGTTTCGAATTAATCTAAACCACTGGCAATTGCTCTGGGCAACCTTCCACACCACCGTTTTTTAGCCCGTCTGCGCCATTGCAAAAGGGGACCAGCCATGTGCAAATCAGTCAGCGCTGCCGCCACCGAAGGTAGCAGCCCAGCCCGAACTGCTAGGCCAAGTCCCCTCTGCACAGAAAACCAAGCTACCCCAGACATGTTTCGGCCTTATTGGACCTCCTCAGTGAGGTGCATCCTGGTTCCCTGTGGCGCAGCGAGCAAGGGACCCACGTCTGGGCATACCCTCTCTCACAAGGAGAAACAAACTGACCACAAAAGTGATGGGTGGAAGGTTTCGAATGAATCTAAACCACTGTCAATTGCTCTGGGCAACCTTCCACACCACCGTTTTTTAGCCCGTCTGCGCCATTGCAAAAGGGGACCAGCCATGTGCAAATCAGTCAGCAGCTGCCGCCACCAAAGGTAGCAGCCCAGCCCGAACTGCTAGGCCAGGTCCCCTCTGCACAGAAAACCAAGCAACCCCAGACATGTTTCGGCCTTGTTGGACATCCTCAGTGAGGTGCAGCCTGGTTCCCTGTGGCGCAGCGAGCAAGGGACCCACGTCTGGGCATACGCTCTCCCATAAGGAGAAACAAACTGACCACAAAAGTGATGGGTGGAAGGTTTCGAATGAATCTAAACCACTGGCAATTGCTCTGGGCAACCTTCCACACCACCGTTTTTTAGCCCGTCTGCGCCATTGCAAAAGGGGACCAGCCATGTGCAAATCAGTCAGCAGCTGCCGCCACCAAAGGTAGCAGTCCAGCCCGAACTGCTAGGCCAGGTCCCCTCTGCACAGAAAACCAAGCAACCCCAGGCATGTTTCGGCCTTGTTGGACCTCCTCAGTGAGGTGCAGCCTGGTTCCCTGTGGCGCAGCAAGCAAGGGACCCACGTCTGGGCATACCCTCTCTCACGAGGAGAAACAAACTGACCACAAAAGTGATGGGTGGAAGGTTTCGAATGAATCTAAACCACTGGCAATTGCTCTGGGCAACCTTCCACACCACCATTTTTTTGCCCGTCTGCGCCATTGCAAAAGGGGACCAGCCATGTGCAAATCAGTCAGCAGCTGCCACCACCGAAGGTAGCAGCCTAGCCCGAACTGCTAGGCCAGGTCCCCTCTGCACAGAAAACCAAGCAACCCCAGACATGTTTCGGCCTTGTTTGACCTCCTCAGTGAGGTGCAGCCTGGTTCCCTGTGGCGCAGCGAGCAAGGGACCCACGTCTGGGCATACCCTCTCTCACAAGGAGAAACAAACTGACCACAAAAGTGATGGGTGGAAGGTTTCGAATGAATCTAAACCACTGGCAATTGCTCTGGGCAACCTTTCACACCACCGTTTTTTAGCCCGTCTGCGCCATTGTAAAAGGGGACCAGCCATGTGCAAATCAGTCAGCAGCTGCCGCCACCGAAGGTAGCAGCCCAGCCCGAACTGCTAGGCCAGGTCCCCTCTGCACAGAAAACCAAGCAACCCCAGACATGTTTCGGCCTTGTTGGACCTCCTCAGTGAGGTGCAGCCTGGTTCCCTGTGCCGCAGCGAGCAAGGGACCCACGTCTGGGCATACCCTCTCTCACAAGGAGAAACAAACTGACCACAAAAGTGATGGGTGGAAGGTTTCGAATGAATCTAAACCACTGGCAATTGCTCTGGGCAAACTTCCACACCACCGTTTTTTAGCTCGTCTGCGCCATTGCAAAAGGGGACCAGCCATGTGCAAATCAGTCAGCAGCTGCCGCCACCGAAGGTAGCAGCCCAGCCCGAACTGCTAGGCCAGGTCCCCTCTGCACAGAAAACCAAGCAACCCCAGACATGTTTCGGCCTTGTTGGACCTCCTCAGTGAGGTGCAGCCTGGTTCCCTGTGGCGCAGCGAGCAAGGGACCCACGTCTGGGCATACCCTCTCTCACAAGGAGAAACAAACTGACCACAAAGGTGATGGGTGGAAGGTTTCGAATGAATCTAAACCACTGGCAATTGCTATGGGCAACCTTCCACACCACCGTTTTTTAGCCCGTCTGCGCCATTGCAAAAGGGGACCAGCCATGTGCAAATCAGTCAGCAGCTGCCGCCACCGAAGGTAGCAGCCCAGCCCGAACTGCTAGGCCAGGTCCCCTCTGCACAGAAAACCAAGCATCCCCAGACATGTTTCGGCCTTGTTGGACCTCCTCAGTGAGGTGCAGCCTGGTTCCCTGTGGCGCAGCGAGCAAGGGTCCCACGTCTGGGCATACCCTCTCTCACAAGGAGAAACAAACTGACCACAAAAGTCATGGGTGGAAGGTTTCGAATGAATCTAAACCACTGGCAATTGCTCTGGGCAACCTTCCACACCACCGTTTTTAGCCCGTCTGTGCCATTGCAAAAGGGGACCATCCATGTGCAAATCAGTCAGCAGCTGCCGCCACCGAAAGGTAACAGCCCAGCCCGAACTTCTAGGCCAGGTCCCCTCTGCACAGAAAACCAAGCAACCCCAGACATGTTTCGGCCTTGTTGGACCTCCTCAGTGAGGTGCAGCCTGGTTCCCTGTGGCGCAGCGAGCAAGGGACCCACGTCTGGGCATACCCTCTCTCACAAGGAGAAACAAACTGACCACAAAAGTGATGGGTGGAAGGTTTCGAATGAATCTAAACCACTGGCAATTGCTCTGGGCAACCTTCCACACCACCGTTTTTTAGCCCGTCTGCGCCATTGCAAAAGGGGACCAGCCATGTGCACATCAGTCAGCAGCTGCCGCCACCGAAGGTAGCAGCCCAGCCCGAACTGCTAGGCCAGGTCCCCTCTGCACAGAAAACCAAGCAACCCCAGACATGTTTCGGCCTTGTTGGACCTCCTCAGTGAGGTGCAGCCTGGTTCCCTGTGGCGCAGCGAGCAAGGGACCCACGTCTGGGCATACCCTCTCTCACAAGGAGAAACAAACTGACCACAAAAGTGATGGGTGGAAGGTTTCGAATGAATCTAAACCACTGGCAATTGCTCTGGGCAACCTTCCACACCACCGTTTTTTAGCCCGTCTGCGCCATTGCAAAAGGGGACCAGCCATGTGCAAATCAGTTAGCAGCTGCCGCCACGGAAGGTAGCAGCCCAGCCCGAACTGCTAGGCCAGGTCCCCTCTGCACAGAAAACCAAGCAACCCCAGACATGTTTCGGCCTTGTTGGACCTCCTCAGTGAGGTGCAGCCTGGTTCCCTGTGGCGCAGCGAGCAAGGAACCCACGTCTGGGCATACCCTCTCTCACAAGGAGAAACAAACTGACCACAAAAGTGATGGGTGGAAGGTTTCGAATGAATCTAAACCACTAGCAATTGCTCTGGGCAACCTTCCACACCACCGTTTTTTAGCCCGTCTGCGCCATTGCAAAAGGGGACCAGCCATGTGCAAATCAGTCAGCAGCTGCCGCCACCGAAGGTAGCAGCCCAGCCCGAACTGCTAGGCCAGGTCCCCTCTGCACAGAAAACCAAGCAGCCCCAGACATGTTTCGGCCTTATTGGACCTCCTCAGTGAGGTGCATCCTGGTTCCCTGTGGCGCAGCGAGCAAGGGACCCACGTCTGGGCATACCCTCTCTCACAAGGAGAAACAAACTGACCACAAAAGTGATGGGTGGAAGGTTTCGAATGAATCTAAACCACTGTCAATTGCTCTGGGCAACCTTCCACACCACCGTTTTTTAGCCCGTCTGCGCCATTGCAAAAGGGGACCAGCCATGTGCAAATCAGTCAGCAGCTGCCGCCACCAAAGGTAGCAGCCCAGCCCGAACTGCTAGGCCAGGTCCCCTCTGCACAGAAAACCAAGCAACCCCAGACATGTTTTGGCCTTGTTGGACCTCCTCAGTGAGGTGCAGCCTGGTTCCCTGTGGCGCAGCGAGCAAGGGACCCACGTCTGGGCATACGCTCTCCCACAAGGAGAAACAAACTGACCACAAAAGTGATGGGTGGAAGGTTTCGAATGAATCTAAACCACTGGCAATTGCTCTGGGCAACCTTCCACACCACCGTTTTTTAGCCCGTCTGCGCCATTGCAAAAGGGGACCAGCCATGTGCAAATCAGTCAGCAGCTGCCGCCACCGAAGGTAGCAGTCCAGCCCGAACTGCTAGGCCAGGTCCCCTCTGCACAGAAAACCAAGCAACCCCAGGCATGTTTCGGCCTTGTTGGACCTCCTCAGTGAGGTGCAGCCTGGTTCCCTGTGGCGCAGCAAGCAAGGGACCCACGTCTGGGCATACCCTCTCTCACGAGGAGAAACAAACTGACCACAAAAGTGATGGGTGGAAGGTTTCGAATGAATCTAAACCACTGGCAATTGCTCTGGGCAACCTTCCACACCACCATTTTTTAGCCCGTCTGCGCCATTGCAAAAGGGGATTTTGGGTGTCCTGACCCACGTTTAAGCTATCATGCTACAACATTTGGTGCTGTGGGCTTAGAAAATTCAAGATGGCGGAAAACCCACATGTGCGCCGAAATCCAGGAAAGCTGCGCAGTTTGTGCGCACACCAAAATGGTTGCCTCACTTGCCACCCACCAGTGCGAGAATGAAAGGCCTGGTTGCCATGAGGGAAATGGGTTGCCAAAGGAAAAACAGTAGCGCCGGTTAGCTTCAAAGCGCTTTAAAACCACCATTGGACTACCCGCACAGTAGTCTGAAACCATTGGGAATGGCAATGCTGATTGCCAAATGCAACCTAGAATTGTGGGGAATTCATTTCTTAAATCCCAAAAATGGGTGCAGTACCAGTACTCACCACTATCCAAAAGCCGGCGTTTTAAAACCACCCTGTGTTTCTCTGAAGGCAGGCTCAAAATGCCTATTTTCAAACATTGCAACATGTGCAAAATATTCACTGAACACCAGCAGACATTTGGCAGAATGGGGTTTTGTGTGCTTACAAAATCTGGGAAATGAAGAGCCCAAAACAATGCTTATAACAAAACTGCTATGGAGTCAGCAGTTTAAGTTGCACTGGATTTAAAGACACTAAAATCGAAAATGTTTAGATTAAATGAGTGACCTATGTTTGGTGTCACATGCCTTTGTAACTGTTGAAATGTCATAGTTTTGCACTTAGAATCAGCATTCTAGCTGCATGTGTAAAATTGCAAGTTAATTTAAAAAGCAAAAAAAAAAACATGACAGTTAGCTGAAAGTCTGGCTTAAGGAACTTGATTCTGCCTGGCAACTACCCCCATCAGGAGTGAGACTTGAGTCACAACTGTGTTCCCAGGCCCATCTGCCTTTTGCTGGCCACACTAAGGATATGCCATCTCTCTGATAATTGAATTAAGGGGAGCCCCACAGAATACAGGAGCTCTGAACAAAGCCTGTCTTGACTCAGGCAAAGGTTTTATTACAGCGGTCGTAAAATGTAGCTTCCTCTTGGCAGAAGCTGGGAGGGGCACTGCCTGTGAGAGCAAGCTGGCTTGGCAGAACTGGATAAACCAGTATTTCCACCATGTGACCTGGGAAACCACACCCCTTTGTAGCCAGAATATTGTTTAGAAAAAGATGAATAACTCATGGTGCGGACATGTGAAAATTTTATAAATGATACCATAATTCTTGTGATTTTTCTGCCCACAGTTTAAGAGGTTTTTAGAACCGGTGGTATGTTCAGGGGGGTGTTAGCGGAAAAGTGGATATTACTCTAAATGTATGCATGTTAAAAATCTGAAACTTCATCAGTTAATGTCCATACTCCCTGCGCACATGTATGTAAAGTTGGGTCAATGTCAGAAATTGAAAAATCAGTTAAAAAGTCAATTATGTGCCATTTCTGAATGCAAGCTCTTAGAAACAGCAGATTTGGACAGAGACATGGCTAAATTCAGCCACACCATGTATATGTAATTTCAAACAACTGTGTAACTGTGAAATATGGATTTTGATCATATATAGATTTGGGTGCACAGATGACAGGAGTTTTTTCAAGAGATCATAAATGGCTGACATCACTCTGACACAACTTAGCTCCCCCAATCAAATGAGAAATGGAAGTTTGACCAATTAGAAGCTGAGAGAGAGGTAGGGTCAGTGATGCTAGAACACACCCACATTCTAAACACATAAAAGCAGACAGACAGGACAGATAGGGACTTTCAAATCCATCTGCCGCTGGAAGCTCTGCCGGAAAAATCCATACTTTACCTCCATCAAACCTCCCGAGAGCCAAACTAGAGACTTCAATCTATCCAGAACTAGAGACCCAGACCAGAGAACCAGAGAGAGCTGACCCAGATCACTGTGAAGTGCAGAGACCAGAGGCGAGTTTAAAACCTGACCAGATCCATGGCGAGGCCCATTTCACTCAAGAATATAGTGTGAGTACCTAGAAAACTGTGCAGAACCAATTTCTTAGTTAAAATAATATAATCCAAGCTATTTTAATCTAAGTAGAACTGCCTCCTAACTGTCACCTGTCATTTGTAAAGCTGTCACTTGTCATTTTCTAGTTGCAAGCTGCACTTGTCTTTTTGAGCTTTTAAAATTTAAAATCTGAAAAACGACCTTCACAAAATCGCTCATATCTCCGCGACCGTTTGTCTTAGAGACTTGCAATAACTTTCATCTGAAAGCTTAGAATCGTGGCTTTCCTACGAACCTAGAAACGCATTCCTACCCCCTATAGTTTTACCGCAATCGCGGAACACGCATCCGCGAATTTTGCCGCGATTTGCAAATTTCTTCACGTGTAAAAAGCTGCTGCTGCTTGCCTTCCATTTGCCAAAAACTTTGTTACCTGCTAGTTACTACTAAAGCATTGTTAAGGTGATCCTGAATTCATAGAGAGTAGCTATCACTCACCCTGAACCTCTGAAAGGGAATTAAAAGCATTTTAACATATTTTCACTCCATTGCCAGCACATATCAAAGCATTTTGCCTGTGTTTTCAAAACTCCTATCTGTTTTCTTTAAGCGTGCTTGGGGGGGATTGAACTGAATCACATTTGATTGCATTTCTGAGAACTGTGTGCTTCCTTCCATTTCCTTGCATTGTATCAAGGGGGGAGGGGATTGCCAGAGAAAAGTGATTACATTGTTTTGTTGAAATCATATTGAGTATTTTCTATACTGCATTTCATTCATTCAACCTTGCATTTCCTTGAACCCTATAAAGCATTCTCTACCACATTATACTTCTGTACCTATTTACCACTGTGCTACCTTATCCATTTCATGTCAACTCCTTATTGATTATAGAGAAGCGTGTTGGTGCCAGATTCTCCGTTGTTAATCTTTATCATATCAGATTAAGTGTGATATTCAATTGTTAATTTATTATAAAGTGTGATATATATATCTATATTGTTTAAAGTCTCAAATAAACCTTTTAACTTGCAAAACAGAACTACTTCTTGGCTCAGTGGGGTCAGGAGGATTCCAAGAGAGGGGTGTTATATAGGGGTAGTCATCCAGAACGCATGAACTGGACATAAGGATATATCAATAAGGGTTTTCATTCAGTATTCTAGACTAGGCGTTGACTTGGCTGTAGTGCTGAATTGAATCCTCTTACAGGGACCAGCCATGTGCAAATCAGTCAGCAGCTGCCACCACCGAAGGTAGCAGCCTAGCCCGAACTGCTAGGCCAGGTCCCCTCTGCACAGAAAACCAAGCAACCCCAGACATGTTTCGGCCTTCTTGGACCTCCTCAGTGAGGTGCAGCCTGGTTCCCTGTGGCGCAGCGAGCAAGGGACCCACGTCTGGGCATACCCTCTCTCACAAGGAGAAACAAACTGACCACAAAAGTGATGGGTGGAAGTTTTCGAATGAATCTAAACCACTGGCAATTGCTCTGGGCAACCTTCCACACCACCGTTTATTAGCCCGTCTGCGCCATTGCAAGAGGGGACCAGCCATGTGCAAATCAGTCAGCAGCTGCTGCCACCGAAGGTAGCAGCCCAGCCCGAACTGCTAGGCCAGGTCCCCTCTGCACAGAAAACCAAGCAACCCCAGACATGTTTCGGCCTTGTTGGACCTCCTCAGTGAGGTGCAGCCTGGTTCCCTGTGGCGCAGCGAGCAAGGGACCCACGTCTGGGCATACCCTCTCTCACAAGGAGAAACAAACTGACCACAAAAGTGATGGGTGGAAGGTTTCGAATGAATCTAAACCACTGTCAATTGCTCTGGGCAACCTTCCACACCACCGTTTTTTAGCCCGTCTGCGCCATTGCAAAAGGGGACCAGCCATGTGCAAATCAGTCAGCAGCTGCCGCCACCGAAGGTAGCAGCCCAGCCCGAACTGCTAGGCCAGGTCCCCTCTGCACAGAAAACCAAGCAACCCCAGACATGTTTCGGCCTTGTTGGACCTCCTCAGTGAGGTGCAGCCTGGTTCCCTGTGGCGCAGCGGGCAAGGGACCCACGTCTGGGCATACCCTCTCTCACAAGGAGAAACAAACTGACCACAAAAGTGATGGGTGGAAGGTTTCGAATGAATCTAAACCACTGGCAATTGCTCTGGGCAAACTTCCACACCACCGTTTTTTAGCTCGTCTGCGCCATTGCAAAAGGGGACCAGCCATGTGCAAATCAGTCAGCAGCTGCCGCCACCGAAGGTAGCAGCCCAGCCCGAACTGCTAGGCCAGGTCCCCTCTGC
Source organism: Ambystoma mexicanum (assembly GCF_040938575.1). Lineage (NCBI taxonomy): Eukaryota > Metazoa > Chordata > Amphibia > Caudata > Ambystomatidae > Ambystoma > Ambystoma mexicanum. Next base: position 361,188,558 of record NC_090937.1, on the reverse strand, counting down.
ACAGAAAACCAAGCAACCCCAGACATGTTTCGGCCTTGTTGGACCTCCTCAGTGAGGTGCAGCCTGGTTCCCTGTGGCGCAGCGAGCAAGGGACCCACGTCTGGGCATACCCTCTCTCACAAGGAGAAACAAACTGACCACAAAGGTGATGGGTGGAAAGTTTCGAATGAATCTAAACCACTGGCAATTGCTATGGGCAACCTTCCACACCACCGTTTTTTAGCCCGTCTGCGCCATTGCAAAAGGGGACCAGCCATGTGCAAATCAGTCAGCAGCTGCCGCCACCGAAGGTAGCAGCCCAGCCCGAACTGCTAGGCCAGGTCCCCTCTGCACAGAAAACCAAGCAACCCCAGACATGTTTCGGCCTTGTTGGACCTCCTCAGTGAGGTGCAGCCTGGTTCCCTGTGGCGCAGCGAGCAAGGGTCCCACGTCTGGGCATACCCTCTCTCACAAGGAGAAACAAACTGACCACAAAAGTCATGGGTGGAAGGTTTCGAATGAATCTAAACCACTGGCAATTGCTCTGGGCAACCTTCCACACCACCGTTTTTAGCCCGTCTGTGCCATTGCAAAAGGGGACCAGCCATGTGCAAATCAGTCAGCAGCTGCCGCCACCGAAAGGTAACAGCCCAGCCCGAACTTCTAGGCCAGGTCCCCTCTGCACAGAAAACCAAGCAACCCCAGACATGTTTCAGCCTTGTTGGACCTCCTCAGTGAGGTGCAGCCTGGTTCCCTGTGGCGCAGCGAGCAAGGGACCCACGTCTGGGCATACCCTCTCTCACAAGGAGAAACAAACTGACCACAAAAGTGATGGGTGGAAGGTTTCGAATGAATCTAAACCACTGGCAATTGCTCTGGGCAACCTTCCACACCACCGTTTTTTAGCCTGTCTGCGCCATTGCAAAAGGGGACCAGCCATGTGCACATCAGTCAGCAGCTGCCGCCACCGAAGGTAGCAGCCCAGCCCGAACTGCTAGGCCAGGTCCCCTCTGCACAGAAAACCAAGCAACCCCAGACATGTTTCGGCCTTGTTGGACCTCCTCAGTGAGGTGCAGCCTGGTTCCCTGTGGCGCAGCGAGCAAGGGACCCACGTCTGGGCATACCCTCTCTCACAAGGAGAAACAAACTGACCACAAAAGTGATGGGTGGAAGGTTTCGAATGAATCTAAACCACTGGCAATTGCTCTGGGCAACCTTCCACACCACCGTTTTTTAGCCCGTCTGCGCCATTGCAAAAGGGGACCAGCCATGTGCAAATCAGTCAGCAGCTGCCGCCACGGAAGGTAGCAGCCCAGCCCGAACTGCTAGGCCAGGTCCCCTCTGCACAGAAAACCAAGCAACCCCAGACATGTTTCGGCCTTGTTGGACCTCCTCAGTGAGGTGCAGCCTCGTTCCCTGTGGCGCAGCGAGCAAGGGACCCACGTCTGGGCATACCCTCTCTCACAAGGAGAAACAAACTGACCACAAAAGTGATGGGTGGAAGGTTTCGAATGAATCTAAACCACTAGCAATTGCTCTGGGCAACCTTCCACACCACCGTTTTTTAGCCCGTCTGCGCCATTGCAAAAGGGGACCAGCCATGTGCAAATCAGTCAGCAGCTGCCGCCACCGAAGGTAGCAGCCCAGCCCGAACTGCTAGGCCAGGTCCCCTCTGCACAGAAAACCAAGCAGCCCCAGACATGTTTCGGCCTTGTTGGACCTCCTCAGTGAGGTGCAGCCTGGTTCCCTGTGGCGCAGCGAGCAAGGGACCCACGTCTGGGCATACCCTCTCTCACAAGGAGAAACAAACTGACCACAAAAGTGATGGGTGAAAGGTTTCGAATGAATCTAAACCACTGGCAATTGCTCTGGGCAACCTTCCACACCACCGTTTTATAGCCCGTCTGCGCCATTGCAAAAGGGGACCAGCCATGTGCAAATCAGTCAGCAGCTGCCGCCACCGAAGGTAGCAGCCCAGCCCGAACTGCTAGGCCAGGTCCCCTCTGCACAGAAAACCAAGCAACCCCAGTGAAAGTCTTTCCATGCACAAAATACACATCGTAGAGGACCTCGGCAATAACTCTTTAAACTCTGCTACGGAGTCTATACGTGTGGGAATAACGGAAGCCAAATGATGCTAGCTGTGGAGAACCACAAGCATGCCCCTTTGCTAGTAGTATAAGAATTGCCAACGTAGACTGCACATCTCAAAGTAAGTTGTGTGATAATCTCTCTGTGTCTCCAACATTTCTGCTGTTTACAGATAGAGCCAATGCTGCAATTTCATGAGCGCTTTCCCACCCTCAGCATCCATATTGAAAGCACTTGACTTTGCGTCGAAGGCCTTCGTCAAACGTTGTCATAAACGTATTGTGAAATAATGGTCATGAGCAGCTAGGAGATGGCATCAGAAAGGCGTGTGTGAATCTGACTACGTCCATTTCCTCTGACATTTCTATTGCGACATCTTAGCGCGGTTAGACAGCTTATTTGACAACACTATTGCCGCTGATTCCTATGTGATATCTTTTGACTTGGTGGATTAAGAGGTCACGTGAGCCTCCTTTACTCCTCTACTCCTCTACTCCAATCGCTGTTGATCCTGGTGATCCACCTAATTAGTCAAATAAAAAGAAGAACCAACACTGTGAGGGAGCGAGTTAAATGAAAGGAAACACGGAAACCTAGTTACAAGTTCTGTCTTAAAAGCCTAAAAAAAGACCAACATATGAAAATCTAGTGAGAAATAATGTTTTTTATGGGGTTCTGATGATTACAATGTTCTGAAAACTTAAGTGGTACTCTTAAACTTATAAAACGATGAAAATAGAGCTCAGCTGCCAGAGAAATGCGATGAGAAGTCCTACAAAGAACACCAACAAAGCTAAATAACCTATTGATTTAAAAGGTAGCTAATCCTGGGGATATGGCTAAAATTGAACGGTCTATGTTTCTGGCACTAAATTCTGATGCGACAATTCCTCAGTATAAGAATACCTCTGACACACGCGATATGGATCTATCAGCAAACAAAGATCAGGCCAATGACCAGATTACATCTGCAAGAAAGATGAATAAAACTCCTCAGTCGTGGTTTTGTTAAAGAATGGGAAAATAGAAAAAAAGTGATGCCATTTTCTGCATTTTGGAGTGATAGCATTTTTACCAATGGGCACTGTGCTCCTTTAATTTGAAAATGCATTTAGACTCTTGATTTCTCTTCATGTCATCAAACAAGTCTTAGAATGCATTGAATTCTCTAGAGATGATTGTCTTTAATTGGTTCCCATACATTCTAAAACTATTTATTTTGCAAATACGATTATGGCGCATGCAAAATCTTTTTATGAAATGGGATTGAACATAAGTTTTGAAAATGGAGGAGAGGAACCCAATGATAAATGTAGATCGATCAAGCCGAACAATATACAAAAGCCTATATAGCCTTCTTGGGATACATACGTGGACTATGAACACAACAAAATCACGAGCAGCAAAGACGACCACCAAGTCAAATATCCAGGACCAATAAACATGAAATAACTGACACTTAGATCTGGCTACCTGGTACCCTGCACTCAATGGTGCATTTTTGGACCTAACCAAAAGCTCCTAAGAGCCTTAAAAACCCAGCTATTTGACTAGACCTGCTTCTAATACTATTGCTATCCTGTGTTTTGTCTTATTCCCCCTGTTCCTGGATCTGCTCACCATGCACAATATAACACCTGTATGGGTAATTAACAGAGTAATAACGTGCAACCACTCCCCACACAGAATATACCACCTGAATGCAAATAACGTGTATCTGTAACAGCGCTTCAAAGCTCTAGGATTGTTTGCATGCTTTATACATAAATAAATAAATAAATAAATAAATATGGTTAATGACCTATTTCTCCTGCTGTTCTCATTTTCCTTGACCTCTCTTCCGCCTTTGGCACGGACAACCACCCTATCCTCATAAAGCGGATCCTATAAACCCTTGCTATCTCAGACTGGGCACTAGATTGACCTAGCCCCTTTCTCATTGACCGCTCCTCCCAGGTGCTTCTGGGTTCTTTCTCCTCCACCACTACTCTCTCAACTTGTGGTGTTACCCAGAGCTCTATCCTCTCACCTCTCATCCTTTTCAACATTTACCTTGCTCTTCTTGCTCACTAGATCTCTGCCTTCTCTCCTCACTTCCAGTTCTATGCTGATGACAAATAACTCTTCTTCAAACTCTACTCCTCCTTTTGTTCGTCCTCTATCATCCCTGACTGCCTCTCTGCTATCCAGTCCTGGTGCATCTCCAACGATCTGTGTCTTAATGCCAGTAAGACTGAGATTCTTCCTATCAGAACACCTGTTATCCGCTTCCTCCCTGCACTCTGGCCGCCGTCTATGGGCTCTCCTCCTTCTCCTTCCACTGAAGCCAGAAATCTCAGGGTCATCTTCAACTCCACCTCCTTAGAGGCATTCTCCCTTTCTTCATCTTCCCCCAGAAGCTCAATGTCTCTAGAGCCCTGGTCCTCTACAGGCGGGACTACTGCAACAGCCTCTTCCTCAACCTGCCTCTTTCTTGCTTCGGGTCTCTTCAACTAATCCAGAATAGAGATGCAGGATTTATGCTTGGCCTCAAGCCCAGGGACCATATCTCTCCAGCTCTAAAATCTCTCGACTGTCTGCTGGTTGCTGCAAGGATGAAATTGAAGACCCTTTGCATCATCCATAAGTATATCTCGGGCCTGGAACCACGCCACACATTGCTCTCTCTCACTAAACACTCTCCTTCCAGTTCCCTTTGATCTTCCCGCTCCAACTCTCTGCTGGTCAAATGTGTCTCCAAGCAGAGAGCTGGGGGCAGAACTGTCTCCTCCACTGGCTCTCTCCTCTAGAACAGTCTCCCTCTCTCTCCACCTTGTACCAGTTCACGTCAAGTTCCGCAAACAACTCTAGACTTTTCTCTTTTCCTCCTCCTTCCCTCTCTCCCTTCCATGCTAACCACCCTCACATTCGCTATGATTGCCGGCCAGACCTCTCAAGCGTCCAACTAGGGTTGTGGTCTTCTGCCCAATCGCCACCAGCAGCCGCACCCCCTCTGCACTGGCCTCTGGCCCCACACCTGCTTGCTGGATGGTATGTCTCAGGCGTGCACTTACCTAATGGTTGTTAGACCTCCCTCTTGAATTGGATTGTCTCTGCCTGTGCACTTACCTGCTGCCTGCAACAGGCGCCTCTAACACTTTCCTCTGGGGTATCATCTAGCACTTACAACCCCTGTGCACTTACCTGCGGCCTCACCTCTGGCACTTGACCCTGGGGTAACCTCTAGCACTTACACCCCCCCCCCCCCCCCCCCCCCGGTCTCCACATCCCTTCTCTTTCACTGCTTGCACGCTCAGAATGTCATGAGGGCTTTTGGGACCGCTTTTGTGTCTTATATTTATGGTAATTTCTGTTGCTTATTTCCCTTAATAATAAAGTGGGTCTTCAGATGTATGAATGATACGGGAAAGATGACTCGCTGAGCGCTCCATTCATTGGTGGATAGACAGTTAAACCAAATCCGGCAGGAAAAGCTGAAAAAGGTGCCCTACTTGTGGCCTCCTATTGCTGTTAAATGACCCTTCAGGAAGACATTACAGTACACGCACGCGGTGCCCTTAGGTTTTGGCAGCGCCTCTTGAATTCACAGTAGATGGGAAAGATTGCCTACTTCTATTGGTCAATGCCCATGAGCCCCGCAGCGGGAATAAAACTTCACCCCCCCCCTCTGAAATCCATAGCTCTTATGCTATCTGCATGGCATGCAGTATGGCATTGTACTCCTAGCTGGCGATTTGAAGGCACGTTTCTCCCAGAGGGCGGGGGAGGGGGGTTTAACTACAGAAGTTCTCCAAATGTTTTAGCACACTGTACCTCCTTGCCACTTGAAGCAAAGAAGACATACGTGGTCCGGGGAGCAATGGATGAAGTTAATGGCAGCATGCGACCTACTATTGGGTAATGGCAGGACAAACAGAGACATACGTGGTAATTACACCTGCCATTTGGGTGATGCAACTGCTATTTTAGATTATATTTTTATTTTTTTTTAAAAAGATTTTGGGCTCGGTGAAACTCTGTATATAATAAACAATGGGTTAAGCGATCATGCAATGCTTATACATTCACTGATGTTCAAAACAAGGAAATCGACGTCAAGCCAATGAAAGGTGAAACTATGATAAGGAGTCATGGGAAAACATGTGCTGGGTGGACTATAGTACCGAGACATTAAACAAACACGTAGAAAAGGTGTGTATGGCGTATGGCATTCTTATCATACCTTTGCACTGAACAATCTTGAAACTATTGCCAGTTAGGAGTTACCCAGTCTGCCCCAGTGAGTACAGAGGAGTCCAGAGGAGCTGCAGCGACTTACGAGGTACCTTCGCTGTGCATTATCAGGATTCATCAAGAAATCACTGACACTGACACTGCTTTAAGGTGTTCTAAGGTGCTGTGGTTGTGACTTTAAGAAAATACGTAACTCGACCTTTGTAAGGTGTGTGGCCGTGCGGAGTTACGCCCCGAGCTACCCAGTCTGCCCCAGTCTGCCCCAGGTCGCATGAGTCGCAAGGGGATGAAACTTATAACTGCTTCTGGTTCTAGTAACGCGGATTCCGGCCCCTAACCCGGAGAATGACTCTCCAGCATCGGCGTCAGCTTAACCCCTGGTCTGCGCTGAAATCGCACAATGGAACTTCGAAGGTAAGAGACTTGTCAAATGTTCCAATGGTACTTCTGAATAATGGTAGTAAGAATCGGGCCACTGTAAATTCACCTGGACTCGGAAACTTACACATGCTGGAAGAGCCTGTGTCTGAAAATTCTGCCTCAAACTCCTCCCAACAGAACACCTTAGGCGTGATCAACAGCCAATTCCCTGTAACTGAATAAAAAAATCTGCTAACACTTGAGGGCTTAGTCGCAGTTCCGGTCCCAAATACTGCCTCCAATCAAATGATGATAACCAGTGATAATGAATACAATTTTTTACACACCATTTGATGTAACGGATAGTGAACTAATGGCATTGTCAACGCTCGTAAAACAAGCATAAGAACGCAATAACACAACTTGCATTCAAAATGAGGAGGCTGTGCAACATAGCCTAGAGAACAGTGAAAAATCATCACACTGTGCTCTAGTAAATGAAGGTTACGAGCCAGACCCGGAAATCATTGAAATTAATGATGACATCTCGCAGCAACAAACTCTGCCAGCCACACCTAATGGAACCCCAGGGCGTAGTCCGCCCCAATCCGAGGAAAGACTTACTAATTGTCCCTCAAAAGAGTGGACACAAGCGAAAAAAAACCTGGATGTCCACATGAGCCCAGCACCATCTGCAGTAACCTCAACATCGGGACGAAATATGAAAAGTAGCCTCATTGAAAACATCCATAATCAGTCTACATGCAAAAATCATGAGAACAATAATAGGGCTGCAAAAATCGATCAAGCTGCCAGAGAAGCGAGATTGACTGAGACACTAAAAGAGGACTATCTGATTGTAAAGGAAAAACTAAGTGCAAGTTTTTCCAACTCCCGAAAGCAGCCCAACATTCTAGTTCAAATTTCAATAGAACTGAAGGCGGCATGCAAATGTATTGCTGATAACACCATGCCTCAAACTCCATCAAGCCCAACTGAGATCCAGTGCTCTACACCAGCTATGCTGCCATTTAGTGAAGCCAAAACCTCTTATAAATCCACACGCAGTCTTCAAAACGATCTCCCCACATTGCGAAAAGGTATAATTGGGGAAAACATGCAACCAAATACTCTGGAGCTTTCAATCGACTCAGGAACAAAGTGAAACATATCCACTGCTGCATCCATACAAATCCATAGCAATGTACTGGCAGCTACCTCACTGGCATTAATTCCGTTTGTAAAATTGAATGACTCTTTAAAAGATCAAGCAACTCTGTTACAAAACATGACAAACAAACTACAACAAATAGAATCCTTCAATTAATTTCTTCAATCTAAATTGGAACATGAGGCTGAGCTAACTACACACTGGCAATATCGCTGAAGTGATCTCGCTGAAAGAGCTCAAACTACTAAAGATGATTTGTCTGGAGGACTCTTAGAGGCACTCAAATGGCTGAGACGTCAGACCACAGAAAACACAACTTTTTACCAACGAACAGTCAAAAAAGCACAAGGCCTTTGTACACTGGAAAAACAACACCTCCGACGTCCACTTCCCAAGCCATAGAGATAAGCCACGTTACCATACTACAAACTCCATTAAAGGAAGATCGCGTGGTAAATGAGATGGAAGAAGACATCCCTCAGATCTTGGTTGAAGATGATCCATTAAAGGTGGTCAACGTGAACCACCCAAAATCGAGCAAAGCCCAGGCATCTAACGCACTGAAACCAATCAATAAAGATACAATGACGAGTCCGCGAAATATAGAGGAAAATACAAAAAAACAATCAAACTATTTGCTACCGTCTGCAGGAAAGACACTGTTCACTTTTTGCATTTTCTCAAGCCAAAAGGTCAAGTCAATAGAACTAAAGAAGAAGAGTTGATGAAATAGGAACTCGACAAAAGAAAGTCAGTCTTGTCAAAAAACGACAGAAGAACCCAGCAAAAAGACTATGCTCGAATTCAAGAAAATTCTTACCTAATCTCACAACTCCTACAAAATCTGGATTAATTACTCGGCCTGTTGTGAAAAATACAGCTAACCCAGCAAACGAAGAACAATTTGACCCCAAGGTAGATTCACAACCAATTAAAGTACCTATAGTCCGGAAACGACAACGCGGTGTGCCAGTCGATGAAGATTCAAACTCCTCCGCAGCCTCATTCGATATATGTGACCTATCTACCTATTTGATCGAGGAAAGTGAATTGAGTGAGGATGCCTCAAATGGTAAAGTTATCCAATCCGGGGAAACTAATCATATACTAGACAATCAAAAAGAAAAGGGACATGTGTTAACACCCAAGAAAGCGATTCCTGAACAAAATAGCACTAAACAAACTCAGAGTCAGAAAAATAAAATATTGAATGTCAACAACAAAGAAGTGCGAAGGCAAAGGAAAGCAGTAAAGAAAAAATTGGAAACTGCATCTCCAGAACATCCAGTTCGATGAGACAGAAGTTAACTGAAATCGCAGCAACATTCTGAAACTACTCAAATGCATTCCAGCCTTATGGACAATAGAATCGGATGACATTAAAATTGTGGAATACGCAACTGAGAGACGATCTGGCCAAGTGCTACTACACATAAAAGCTTCATCAGTAAGGAAAACATTAATGGACGCAAACGATGAACTACTTTTTTATGGATTTGAGCTAACACTTGACCCTCCATACAATGACAAAAAGGAACCTAATTGTTCTGAGTCAAGAGAAGACCTCACAACAAACGAACAAAAATGACAATACCTAAGGAAGATTACCTCACTGCCAATCCAGGTCCTCAGACTCGAGTAAGCAAAGGTCTAGAACTGACAGAGGGACCATGCTCGATAACTGAGTAACACATTCAAAACATTAGCAATGAAGGGCGGACAACGAAGGCCAATGTGGACTAATCTCTTGGAACACTAGAGGTTTCCAACACCTATTTAACGATTGGTCAGAAAGTCTCGAAAACAATCTTGCCATCTGCCTACAAGAAACCTGGTTGCGGGAAACTCCAAATAGAGATGGCTACGGAACATACTTGAACCCGGCAGGTAAAAATGAAACAGGCTCTGGATTACTGACCATGATAAAGTTAACTAATTGGTGTGCAGTCCTAGAGTCACTCAACCCAAACTTGTTCACCCAAGGACTAATCCTAGAGTCTAGAGAAGTTGATCTTGGAAAACACTCACAATTACTGTTAATAAATTGCTACTGGAACCCAGCAATTATTGGAGCAAAAAAATCATAGATTCAGTGACTAAGGTGATAGACGACTGTCAAGTCTCCCACAATGACCTACAGATAATTGTTTGCTGCGACTTAAATTGCACTTGGTTCTCAGAAGATGCCAACACTCACAAAAACATTCCCCTGGCTTGGGATAACCTAACGTGGCAAGGACAACGTTGGAATGCAGCCCTGCACAGTCGTAACTGTGCAATGCTCAATGGAAATTTCAGAAGCGACTGACCCCTGAAGTCTATATGGCATCGAGGAATGAGCCACAAAATACTGGACTATATCTGGGTGTCCAACAATTTAAAACACAAAATAGTTGACTTCATTGTAAAACCAAAGAGAAATAGTGATCACAACGTATTAAAATTCTCGTGGATTATGAAAAATTCTGCCAACATCAGGCCCTACGAAACAATCTTAGAGGCAAATTCCGCAGGAAACAGATTACGAATGGGAAGTAAATAAATTCTTGACCTAAGGTTAAAATTGATCTCGAATCGACAAAATTAAGAGGTCGACTATGCACCTTTGCTGATGCAATTTACGACACACACTTTCAATTCGAAAGTAGTCGGTCATGTACACAAATATCCCTTCAGCCAAGAGACTCAAATCACAAAGCGTATTCTTCGAAAAGATCTGCGTGAAATGAAAAAAAGGAAACTACCTACCTTTTATAGGATGCTATAAAAGCACTAAAGAAGCTCCGACAACAATTTCGTAATTGGCAAAAATCAAACGATATCAATTGTGACCAAGAAAGGGGCGAACTTATATTGAACTTAATAATGAAACAAGATTCAAAACAGATTTGGGCGATCCTGAACCAAGGGCATACTAAATGCAAGCCAACAATTATAAATAAGATCTCAGCGGCGGACTGGGAAAAGCACTTCACTAAGGTCTATGAGACACCGAAAACTGTACACCCACAGTGCATGACTGATTGTGCAGAAGCATGGAACGTCGAAGAGTCGGCCATCGACATATGCGTAAGGATAGAACAACTAAAAAATTCACGGGCTCCAGGACCCGATGGGGTAACCAACGTGATGTTAAAAAAAAACAAGGAATGGTGGGCGATGTTCATGGTGGCTCTATTCAAAAAAATTGGCTCACTAAAGACCATTCCTGAATCTTGGTGTATGTAAAGCAGTGGTTGTTCCAATTTTTAAGAAGGGCAATCTGGCTGATCCCACAAACTATCGCCCGATTGCCCTCTTAGATACTATGGGGAAGATCTTCTCATTGTTCCTGCAGCAAAAACTTTCACAGTGGGCAGACAAAATTGGAATGAGTGATAGTTGTCAAACAGGATTCACCAAGGGAGTGGGGACAGAGGTAAACCTTCTGATGCTAAACCTGCTCAAGTTAGAGGCCTTCAAAAGGAAAACAAAACTCTACACAGCTTTTGTCGATATGAGACAAGCTTTTGATAGCATTAATTGTGAACTACTTTTGGCAAAGTTCGCAAGCCGGAAGTGCCCCAAAGATCTTTTGGTGCTGGTGAAGGCTCTACATACAGATACATCAATTCAAATCTGCATATAAAAAAACAGTATGCTATCGCAAGAAATAAAAACATATAAAGGTGTAAAGCAGGGTTGACCGTTGGCCGCCTTATTGTTTAAGCTGTTCATATCTGACATTCCTGCAGCATTAAACGAGGTGAGATGTTTCCCTCCAAAAATAAACAATCAACCAATAAGCTGCATTACATATGCCTGTAACGCTCACCTGGTATCCACGGGGACGTCACTCAGCCTGTTCTAACCTCTTATGACCTTGAAACCTTCCATGGAGGCTATTCGACTGGAGACTGGGCCTGAAACACAGGATTGGTAGAGTTTAACTCCCTATTGTCTCTGTGTGCTTGAACCCCTTCTTCCCCGGGGTCCAACCCTTCCCTTTGATCCACAGCTCAACTTGTTTTCTTGGATAGTGTGCTCTCCGTCCTTCTTTCAGCGCAGGGGTGCGTTGATTGATGCAGGCTCATTATGCCTAGTTACTTCACTGGCAAGAGCCCAACAGGTAAGTATAATGAGTCTTTTGAACAGTTCTCTAACTTCGTTCCTTTCCTTAGATGATGGCCGGCATCCGGGGATGGCGGCGTGCTGCTGAGATGAGTAGCGCTGAAGGTGAGTGAGAGCGTGATGCGCAATGCACCCCTTTCGTATTTGCATTGAACTGACTTTTTTTTCTGTGTCTTTTAGGTGCCGCAACATTTTCAGCGTGGATGCTGGTTATGAAGAACAAATGTGGTGGGTAAGCACGGTATGCGGCGCCTCTAGATGTTTCCACGCTAACCTGGAGTGTCTTTTCCCTCTTGCAGATGGATGAGAATTTCCAGAGACAGAGTTCCCCCAGAGCGGCTGGGATTCAGGTAAGCGTTTGAAGCTCGTACAATATTTAAAAATAAGCAAAGATTTGAAGAATGCTTACTAATGCCTTTTTTCTGTTCTTTTCCCTTTTCCTTAGGAAACGGCGTGCCGGGATGGGAATGACACCCCCGAAGATGCCCGCAGAACAGAGGGAGTGATGAATGATGGGCAGAAGTGCCGCAAGGTAAGGCTGTTCCTAACGGTGTTCTTATTCTTGCAGGAGCTGAGCACAGAAGAAAGATGCAGGCCTACTGGAGACCGATCCGAACATGGTGAGTGTCACGCTGCAGGTGCAGAAAACGCAAAGCATGTTTCTGAGCCTGGGTGTGGCTTAAATAGTCTCTGGGTATCCCAGGTGTCTCTGGGCTGAACCACACCCAAAAGACTACACCGCACATGCAGTTCTGGGAACCGAAATATGAGGGGGCATCCTTCTTGTCCCCATCAATGCACTTCAAGTCCAATCCCCAATGTTATCCTATGGGAGTGAGTCTGGTGCCACAAGTGCCAAGTCTGACTCGAAGTGGGTCTTTAGAGGGATGGAGAGGCCCTTGAGGGCCATGTAGGTGATTGTGGCCTGGCTCCAGCCAGACGTCTTGGAGGGCTGGGGACATGAGGGGCAGGAATCATGACAGCACTCCCCCCCCAAGGCCCCTCTCAAGGTGGCTCTTCTGTCTGGTCCTGGTTTGGTTGGATGGTTTTGATGAAATCGTCTAAGCAAGCGAGGTGCATGGATGTACTCACAAGGCTCCCATGTCCTGTCTTGTGGACCATACCCCTTCCAGTCTACTAAGTAGTATAATTTGGATCTGACGTACTTTGAATCTAGGATGTCCTTGACTTCGAATTCTGGCTCCACGGCGACTACTACTGGCTGTGGTGGCATTGCTACCCGGGTCCCAGGTTGAACAGGTTTAAGGAGAGACACATGGAACACAGAATGAATCTGCATGTTTGACGGCAAAGCTAGTCTGACCGTCACAGGATTTATCACAGAGGTGACGGTGAATGGACCCAGGTATCTTGGACGGAAAGTTGGGCTCCTTTAATGGACACGTGTTTAGACGCCAGCCAGACTTTGTCTCCCACTTGGTAGTTGGGGGCCTTTGCTTGGTGTTGATCAGCAAACTTCTTTTGGCGATTCTTAGCTTGAAGTAGGTGTTCAGCTGCCTTTTTAAAGGTTTGAGAAATGGTTGTGTGCAAGGTTTTGACTGCTGGCATTTCCAGCGTTGTAGGAACGTCCAACTCAGAAGTACGTGGGTGCCTTCCATACATGGTATAAAACGGTGTCTGCCCAGTGCTGGTGTGTAGTGAATTATTATAAGCATATTCAGCTATCCATAATAGGTCGAACCAGCTTCCTTCAACTTGGTGTAACATGCAACGCAGATACGGCTTGAGCGTCTGATTTGTCCTCTCAGTTTGATCAACCGTTTGGGGATGGTGACTGGTGGATAGCCAGATGTCGATCTGGGCCATAGAGCAGCATTTTCTCCAGAAGTTAGATATGAATTGAGTACCTCGGTCTGAGACCAAAACTGAAGGATACCCATAGAGCCGTACGATGCCTTCAAGAAATACCTTTGCCAGAGTGGAAGCATTTGGGAGCCCCTTAAGAGGAATGAAATGTGCCATTTTTGAAAATAGGTCCACGACCACAAGAATAGCGTTAAACCCTTGACTGGGTGGTAAGTCAGTAATAAAATCGAGGGACAACGTGTGCCAGGGTGCTGGTGGGATTTCCAATGGTTGTAATAGCCCAGCCAGTTTCTGCTTGGATGACTTGCTTTGAGCACACACTCCACAAGATAGGATGAATTGGATAATGTCTTTATGCCACGTGGGCCACCAATAATATCGATTTACCTTGGCTAGGGTTTTAGCGATTCCGGGTTGGCCGTCGATCAAGGAATCATGATAACCGGACATGACTTGTTCTCGTAGTTCTTGATTTGTTAAAAATAAACGATTCCTGAAGTAGGGCAACTGATTTTTTATCATGTAATGTTCTCATTGTGCACTCCATGCTTGTAATTGCTCCGGACTCATCAGGTTTTGGATTTCTTCATGTAATTCTTTCTGAGTTATGGTTGCTGTGATTCCTAGGAGCTTGTCACTCGGGATGATTGCTATTTAGTCAGGGGTCTGATACCCTTGCTCTTCCACTCCCATACGGGAAAGGGCATCGGCCTTCCCCTTTTTCACCCCTGGTCGAAATGTAATCACATAGTCATATTCAGCAAAAAAAAGAGCTCAACGTAGTTGTCGTGAGGATTGGGCCTTTGTCGTTTTTAGGTACTGGAGGTTCCGGTGGTCAGTTATTACGGTGATTGTGTGTCTGGCGCCCAAGAGGTAGTGCCGCCATGCCTTAAAGGCTGACTTAATGGCCAGGAGTTCTTTGTCTGTGATAGCATAATTGAGTTCAGGGGGTGTGAATTTACGCGACCAGAAGGCAACAGGGTGTAGCTGGCCCGTTTCGGGGTCCTTTTGTGAGAGGACAGCTCCCATAGCCATGCTTGAGGCGTCTGTTTCCACCAGGTATGGGAGATCAGGGCGAGGGTGGCGTAAGATTGGGGCAGATGTGAATCTTGCTTTGAGTTCCTGGAAAGCCTCCTCGGCTTCTGTTGTCCACTGGAACTTTTTGTTGCTTTTCCTTAGTAATGACGTGATGGGATGCACGATTTGCGAAAATCCTGGGATGAACCGCCAGTAGAAGTTTGCAAAACCGAGCATACTTTGAACCCCCTTGAATGAATTTGGGGATGGCGAGTTCAGAATAGCATCTACCTTGTGTACATCCATTCAGATTCCATTCGGGCTTAGAACAAAGCCCAGGAACTCCACCTCGGAGACGTGGAATGAGCACTTTTCGAGCTTGGCGTAACGCTGGTGTTGACAGAGTTACTCCAATACGGATCGGACGTGTTTAACGTGGTCCTGCTTTGATGCAGAATATACTAGGATATCGTCGATGTACACTAGAGCACAGACATCAATCAATTCCCGTAGGACATTGTTCATGAAGTATTGAAATGCAGCAGGCGCGTTGCAAAGGCCAAAGGGCATTACTTGATATTCGTACAAGCGTATTTGGTGCAAAAAGCGGTTTTACATTTGTCCCGCTGTTTTACGCGAACAAGGTGATATGCCCCCCTCAGATCTAGTTTTGTGTAGATTTGGGCATCTTTGACTTGATCAAGCAATTCAGGGATCAAGGGCAGGGGGTAGCGATTTTTATGGTAATCTGGTTAAGTGCGCGGTAGTCGATGGACGTTCTCAAGTCCCCCTCCTTTTTTGGTACGAAGAATAGAGGACTGGCTGCTGGAGACTTCGAGGGACGGATGACCCCGTTGGCCAGGTATTGGACAAGATAGGCCTTCAGGTGCTGGTTTTCTGGTTCCGTGAGTGCGTAAATTCGCCAACAAGGGATTTGTGCGCCGGGTATCAGGTCGATTTGGCAATCGTATTGTATATGCGGTGGCAGGTTATTAGCCTGTTCTTTATGAAAGACATCTTGAAAGTCCTGATATTCATTTGGTAGGGTGCCAATTGCGACAGTCGCAAGCGTTGAGGTTCTGGTGTCTATTGGTTGTCTCTCTTGGCGATAACATGTGTGGGCGCAAGTCTCGGGAAAGGCCAATTCTTTTGCTTGCCAATCGATTCGAGGATTGTGAGCTACCAACCATGGCATTCCCAAAATCAACCGGAACTGTGGTTAATGAGGTCGGAAACGATAGATTCTTGGTGTCCATCCGGCACAGAAGGGTTAAAGCTGCAGTGCATTGGGATACTGGACCAGAAGCTTTTTCCGTGCCGTCGACAGTGGTAACAAGTCAAGGGGGATCTGACCCCCCAACGATTTGCATTGGTTCTCCTGAACCTTCTGTTGTTCGGACAGTATTGTCCTTTGAACGCACATACATAGGGCGAGGGTCCGGTCTGGTTCGATCTACTCTTCGGTCCTGCAACCTATGATCCAGTTGAACAACAAGGTCAATGAATTCTGAGCAGTCTTTCGGGGGGTTCACTCCTTGTGCGAGAACATCCTTGAGCTCCCCCCCGCAACCCCTGATGAAATAACATGGTTCTCTTCTCCACTGGCGATTCTGCTTCAACTACGAGTCTATAGAACGCGGCTATGTATGTTAATAGGTCTTGATTCCCTTGGTGTAGGGACAGAAGTTCGTTGTCTAATGCCTACCCATAAGTGCGACAGGCGAACAGCTTTTGCATCTCCTGCTGAAAGCCCCTGAAGTCATGCAGCAAAGGATCGTCTTGGCCCATAAAGGGTACAGACCAGTCCACGACGCTACCACTCAGGTAGGATAGCACAAAACCGACCCATGATTGGTCATTCGGAAAGGCCCCTGGCCTACAAAGGAAGTGCAGGCGGCACTGGTTCATGAGCGTTGCAAACCTCTTGGGATCCCCCGTAAATCATTCGGGCGGGGCCAAGGGAACTGCCCCAGGAAGGGTTATCTGAACGGGATTGGCTGATGGCGCTGGCATCAAGGGCACGCTTCCCGGCAATGGTGCATGCCCTGCTTGTGACTGGAGAAGTTGCTGGCTTAAATCATCAGTGCGTTCTTTGGCTTCTATCAGCTCTCTCCTCAGGGTGTTGGTCTCCTGCCTGGCTGCATGTACTTTGGAACGTAGCTGCCCCAACATGTGGGCTAACTGGTCAGTTTCTGACGTTTCCATGATGCCCAGGTGGATTTTGATGTGAGGCTTTGCGTTCTGTAACGCTCACCTGGTATCCACAGGGACGTCACTCAGCCTATTCTGACCACTTATAATCTCGAACCCTTCCCTGGAGGCTATTCGACTGGAGACTTGGCCTGAAACACGTGATTGGTAGAGTTTAACTCCCTATTGTCTCTGTGTGCTTGAACCCCTTCTTCCCCGGGGTCCAACCCTTCCCTTTGATCCACAGCTCACCTTGTTTTCTTGGATAGTGTGCTCTCCGTCCTGCTTTCAGCGCAGGGGCGCGTTGATAGATGCAGGCCCGTTGCTGCCTAGTTACTTCACTGGCAAGAGTCCGACAGGTAAGTATAATGAGTCTTTTGAACAGTTCTCTAACTTCGTTCCTTTCCTTCCTTAGATGATGGCCGGCGTACGGGGATGGCGACGTGCTGCTGAGATGAATAGCGCTGAAGGTGAGTGAGAGCGCGATGCGCGATGCACCCCTTTCGTATTTGCATTGAACTGAGTTCTTTTTCTGTGTCTTTTAGGTGCCTCAACGTTTTCAGCGTGAATGCTGGTTATGAAGAACAAATGCGGTGGGTAAGCGCGGTATGCAGAGCCTCTAGATGTTTCCACGCTAACCTGGAGTGTCTTTTCCCTCTTGCAGATGGATGAGAAGTTCCGGAGACAGAGTTCCCCCAGAGCGGCTGGGATTCAGGTAAGCGTTTGAAGCTCGTACAGTATTTAAAAATAAGCAAAGATTTGCAGAATGCTCACTAATGCCTTTTTTCTGTTCTTTTCCCTTTTCCTTAGGAAGCGGCGTGCCGGAATGGGAATGACACTGCCGTAGATGCCCGCAGAACAGAAGGAGTGATGAATGATGGGCAGAAGCACCGCAGGGTAAGGCTGTTCCTAAAGGTGTTCTTATTCTTGCAGGAACTGAGTGCAGAAGAAAGATGCAGGCCTGCTGGAGACCGATCCGAACACGGTGAGTTACACGCTGCAGGTGCAGAAAACGCAAAGCATGTTTCTCAGCCTGGGTGTGGCTTAAATAGTCTCTGGATAACCCAGGTGTCTCTGGGCTGAACCACACCCAAAAGACTAGACCTCTGGGCTGAACCACACCCAAAAGACTAGACCGCACATGCAGTTCTGGGAAGCGAAATATGTGAGGGCATCCATCTTGTCCCCATCAATGCACTACAAGTCCAATCCCAAATGTTATCCTATGGGAGTGAATGTGTCTGGTGCCACAAGCACCAAGTCTGACTCCAAGTGGGTCTTTGGAGGGAGGGAGAGGCCCTTGAGGGCCATGTAGGTGATCGTGGCCTGGCTCCAGCCTGACATCTTGGAGGGCTGAGGACATGAGGGGCAGGAATCATGACAATGCCGATGACCTAGTCCTACTGGATTGTACCCAGATAGGGCTACAGCGACTTCTAAACAAGTTAAATTACTATTTAGCTGAAAATGACCTTGAAATGAACCCTGCAAAAACCAAAATAATGTTTTTAAGTGAACAGAATAGTCAAAAAAACAATACTTTCAAGTGGTTCATTGTGGGAGAACAGATCAGTGTGACGACAATCGATAAGATACCTGGGGGTGGTATTTAACTCATCAATCTGCCAAAAACGCTGGCAACAAAACCTCCACGACCGCATGGCCACCTTTTCAATTCAAGGAGCAAAACTGCACAATGAATATGGGAAATTTTCTATGCGTTCTATCATGAACTTTTACCAACAAAATGTCCTTCTAGCCATAACCTTCGGTGCAGAGGTGGGAGGAATCTTGATGCAAGCATCTGGCCAGTATTGGAAGGACATTTCTGGTGCAAAGTGTTAAGATTACTACGAAATACATCCATGACAGCACCACGCCGCGAACTTGCCTTGAACTCATTATATTGCTGGGTCACGTGGAAGGCATTGGCAACAATGAGAAAAAAATGATCTTGAACAGTCCTGCTCCTGCATACAGAGTGTTTGCAACTAATGAGGAGGCAACTTACTCAGCCAAGCTTACTGAAAGGTTGGAGAAAAAAAACTAGACACGTTACTGGAAGCAGCAGATATAAACAAAGAGACGCTGATCATGAGACCACCAAAAAGCTAAAAATAAAAGCTAGAAAAATGGTTCTGGATCAATAACCTCGAACAAAGAAAACAGCTGAAATCCTCACTAAATCTTGCAGTTGGAGAAAACTGCCTAAATGTCCCCCTCTCCCCAAATACCTGGTGAAATGCCCTTCAAGATATCATAGAGACCAGTTCTTACGTCTAAGAATAAATGCCTCAAAAACTAAAGAGATGATGTGGCTAAGAAAAGACAAATTAATTAAAGACAATGGGCCTCATTACACGGATGGCGGTAGGGATTTAGCGGTACTGGTAAAATACCGGTACCGGTAAATCCTTACCGCCTTACTACGAGGTCCCTTTGCGGGTTGGGGGATTTAACGCCTGCTTTTTGCAGGCGTTAAAATCCAACCCGCTAAGGGACCTCGGAGCTAATTACGTCACCGCAAAATTGCGGTGCCGTAATTAGCGCCTTCCCCATTCCCATAGAGCCCTATGGGGCAGAAATGGGAATGGGGAAGGGCAATGGTGGAAGGGGGATTTACCGCCCCTCCAACCTTGGAATGGGGCGGTAAATCCCCTTTCCGCCAAGGCGGTGCCGGTATTTTACCGGCATGAGCCATGGCGCTAGTAGCGCCATGGCTCACCGCCTACCGTGTAATGAGGCCCAATGTATGTTGACACTGCCACCAGAAAATTGAATCAATTAAACAAATTGAATGCGTTGAAAGAGCAGATGCGAGATTCTGGGCAAATTCGCCCCCTCGAATAACAACATGGAAGAGTGGTGGATGTATGTTATTTCTGGGAACAACACCAAAATACTATGTGCAGTAGTTGCCTACATGGATACAATCTTAGAAAGTCCAGTTTAACTGGAAAAAGAGAAGGAGGATACTTTAAGAAAGTGTCTAATTTGCCTAAATGAGAACTTGATTTCTTGTTAGTTCTTTCCTTTCTTTTCAATTTGATCTGTACAGTACTTTTGTTGCTGTTTATATATCAGGACAAGTAGGAAGATCACTCTTGGAAATGTAACAAAAGTTTGTAAATAAACTAAAAGTTTCGATAAAATAAAAAAATAAAAATCTATTGCCAACTGGTTCAGGTAATTACTTCTGAATTTGGCCAGTTTGCCACTTGTGTAGTCTATTGTTATGGGATAGGGATGAAATCTCATCATCTTCAAACAGTAATCTTTGATACACTGTATGGTATACCCATGCTGCAGCATACATGATACAGTTATTTTGAACTATAGGCGTGATCCAATATTCAATCTGTCATGGACATCACAATGTGAATGGTTTGTTAGGTTCTCTGGATTCATTAGTTAAAGTGTCAACACAGGTACTCTGTGAAAAAACATCCGGCTTTCATATCTCTGTGCCTCATTTCTTGTTTACAACCCCATCCATGATAGAATGGCTCATTATATTTTGTAGCCTCTGGGATAACACGAAAATCGTCCAGACTATGTGTTAACTTTGGCACCGTAAGATCAAGAAAATACTGCTTTTATGTCAAATTTGACACTTTGCCAACTATCGTCATGAGGCACTTTATTTATTTATCATAAATCACCATTTGAAATGATTATTTTGCCACTGTGCAGCTCCGCCTCGGATGGGATGTCCATTTTATGGACTTTTGTGTCCCCCCACACTGACTGCCAGTTCAGACTCCCTTCAAAACTGCTTTCCCCACGATAGGCCTCAGATAGTCTTATCAAACCAATGCCCACAAGCCGGTCCTCTAATCCTCCCCACTGTAGCAGTCAGAGGGCCCAAAAAGTGCAGACAAGCAACTCTCTCCTCTCTCTCTCCTGTTCCTCCTTTTTTCTGCTCTTTCTCCTGGTATTTCAACTCTCTCTCCCTAGCTGCCCCACTATGCATGATTCTTTACCTTTGGCCAACACTTTCTATGTGATGTCACCTCTCACTAGGTCACATGCTAATTTGTGTAGTTTTCCGTTTCTGACTCCCTCTATGGTGACTATTGAGCAGCATTGCATTTGGCAACCTCACGCTGCCAAAGAAACTCTTAGACACATTTCCCCTGGCTTCTCCTCTGCTCTATTCGTACAAACAATTGAACTCTCTCGCTCTTGGTGCATAACTGACTTCTTTGTCTCAAGGTCAATCTCGCTCAGACCACATTCCCCAACATGCTCTGAATCTTTCTTCATGTACAGCTACTGTCATGTTTAACTCTCACTTGGATGTGTGCAAGCCCTGCTGTGTTTATGCACTTACAGCTATGCTGGGACTTGTGGCCTGTGTACATCTAACCCTACTATACTCTTCTACTAATTCAATGTTTTTTAATGTTGGCGCACCTGTGGTGCAGATTGCGTATTTCCCCATAAATTCTCTAACATTACATCATTTTAAATATTAACATAGCTAAATATCCTGGCTGATTTTGTCTTAAATATGTCCACCTTCCTGCAACCACAACTGTCTGTCATACAATTCTCCCATAGGAACTTGAGAAGATTGCTGTCTGGTCTTAAAAGACAGCCTCCACCTATTGGACTCCATGGGATTGGGAATTTACTGTTACTCCGCCCCCTGTAATATCCCGGTAATACCGGTATATCGGGTGGCAGAAAACGTAAGTCGAGTTGCAGGTAAGCGGCCAGTACTACCGGCATCTTACCGGCAACCTTGTGACGACCCCATAAGACTCTTTTTGGAAACGCTACACACAAGGATGTCAAATTTCTCTGACAGTTGTGATTATGACATTTTGGCAATTCATTGAATTTTTACTATCATTGTTGTGATTTCTTATTAGGATTTCATGTATATTATGTCATTTGATTATTTGTTTTAGCAGTGGGGAAAGTTTGATTTAAATTATATAACTCTAATAAAGAAAATACAATTATGTAAACAACGGAAGAAATGTGCATTACTTGGGCATTATGGACACTGGGTAGTATGTGTGCATTAATGCATGATTGGGTAACCGAGTAGAATGCATATGTGCACTATTGAAACAGTGTGGACACTGGGCAATATTCAGTGTGTAACATGTGTGACTTCACACAGTACTGCTGATGATCTGTGGTGCTGTGGAAACTACCAGTGTATGCTAAAGGGTGTTATGTGAGCTGAGCAGTACTTTTCAGATTAATGCTCTTTTGATTATGATATTGAAGCTGGTGTGTGCTTTGTTTGGAGCTGTCCGAGTCATACTAATATCAGAGAAGACATGTTTTGCTAGGACTTTGATGCTGCGTGTTTCTAAACAATATGACTGGCGCATGGTGCCGTATAATGACATATGTACAACATTTACTGCACTCTTTTCTAAGACCTCCTTGGTGTGAACCCCCGAATGCACTGTTGTGTCTTTAATTTGTAACTAGTTTTAAAAGTGGCCGAGTGTCATTTTAAATGTACCATTGTCCAGAAATTGATCTACCAATGCACCCCATTTACTATAAAAACTGTTCCAAAAAGTCAAATTTCATGATTTTTTTAGCAGTTTTTCTGCTGATGCCCAGACGGGGACGACAGTTTTCAAAAGTATGTGGCGAGTGGTGCCATGAGTGGCCACACAATACACCGCCCAGTGCCATTATGCCCGCTATCAATTGCGCCTTGCCTTTTTGCACTCTGGCCTTGGTAACCATCGGCACAGTCCCTTGTCAGTCGCTTTGCCTGAAACTCATCCTTGACATGAGCCACTATGCGAATCAATGTGGTAACAGAAAGCCTCTCTCTCACTGATGGAGCGAGTCTAAAACGCAATTTAGCTAGACACAAAAACTTCAATACGGGAAGGAAAAGTTGTCCCTTTGAGAATTAACGTTTCAATGTCTTCAACAGAGGCAGTAGGTGTCACATTGCTGTTTCTAGTTTGGCCAGCACACCGAAGGGACTCGATTTGACGGGTCTTTGGAAACTGGGACAAACAAAGCGGTTCTATTGATATTTTTTTTGGTTCTTGGACTCTCCTTGCACAGAGGACCTCAAATGAAATGGCATGTGTGCTGGGGAAGCAAAGTATCTTGCTTCCCGGTGCACACTGAATCAAATTAGACAGAAGTATTTTGCTGGTGTTGGTGTCATGATTCCTGCCCCTCATGTCCCCAGCCCTCCAAGATGTCAGGCTGGAGACAGGCCACGATCAACTTCATGGCCCTCAAGGGCCTCTCCAACCCTCCAAAGACCCACTTGGAGTCAGACTTGGCACTTGTGGCACCAGACTCACTCACTCACATAGGATAACATTGGGGATTGGACTTGTAGTGCATTGAAGGGGACAAGATGGATGCCCCCACATATTTCGGTTCCAGAACTGCATGTGCAGTCTAGTCCTTTGGGTGTGGTTCAGCCCAGAGGCACCTTGGATACCCAGAGACTATTTAAGCCACACCCAGGCTGAGAAACATGCTTTGCGTTTTCTGCACCTGCAACGTGACACTCACCGTGTTTGGATCGGTCTCCAGTAGGACTGCATCTTTCTTCTGCGCTCAGCTCCTGCAAGAACAAGAACACTGTTAGGAACAGCCTTACCTTGCGGCGCTTCTGTCCATCAGTCATCGCTCCTTCTGTTCTGCGGGCATCGTCGGTGGTGTCATTCCCATCCCAGCACGCCGCTTCTTAAGGAAAAGGGAAAAGAACAGAAAAAAGGAATTGGTAAGCATTCTGCAAATCTTCGCTTATTTTTAAATACTGTACGAGCTTCAAACCCTTACCTGAATCCCAGCCGCTCTGGGGGAACTCTGTCTCCGGAACTTCTCATCCATCTGCAAGAGGGAAAAGACACTCCAGGTTAGCGTGGAAACATCTAGAGGCTCTGCATACCGCGCTTACCCACCGCATTTGTTCTTCATAACCAGCATCCACGCTGAAAACATTGCGGCACCTAAAAGACACAGAAAAAGAACTCAGTTCAATGCAAATACGAAAGGGGTGCATCGCGCTCTCACTCACCTTCAGCGCTACTCATCTCAGCAGCACGCCGCCATCCCCGGGCGCCGGCCATCACCTAAGGAAGGAAAGGAACGAAGTTAGAGAACTGTTCAAAAGACTCATTATACTTACCTGTCGAACTCTTGCCAGTGAAGTAACTAGGCAGCAATGAGCCCGCATCAATCAACGCGCCCCTGCGCTGGAGGCAGGACGGAGAGCACACTATCCAAGAAAACAAGGTGAGCTGTGGATCAAAGGGAAGGTTTGGACCCCGGGAAATAAGGGGTTCAAGCACACAGAGACAATAGGGAGTTAAACTCTACCAATCCTGTGTTTAAGGCCCAGTCTCCAGTCGAATATCCTCCGTATAGTGACGTCCCTGTGGATACCAGGTGAGCGTTACAATCCACCTGGGCGTCATGGAAACGTCAGAAACCGTCAGAAACCGACCACTTAGCCCACATGTTGGGGCAGCTACGTTCCGAAGTACATGCAGCCAGGCAGGAGACCAACACCCTGAGGAGAGAGCTGATAGTAGCCAAAGAACGCACTGATGATTTAAGCCAGCAACTTCTCCAGTCACAAGCAGGGCATGCACCATTGCCGGGAAGCATGCCCTCGATGCCAGCACCAGCAGCCAATCCCGTTCAGATAACCCTTCCTGGGGCAGTTCCCTTGGACCCGCCCGAACGATTTACGGGGAATCCCAAGAGGTTTGCAACGTTCATGAACCAGTGCCGCCTGCACTTCCTTTGTAGGCCAGGGGCCTTCTGAATTACCAATCACGGGTCGCTTTTGTGCTATCCTACCTGAGTGGTAGTGCCGCGGACCGGTCTGTACCCTTTGTGGCCCAAGACGATCCTTTGCTGCATGACTTCAGGGGCTTTCAGAAGGAGATGGAAAAGCTGTTCGCCTGTCATACTCATGGGCAGGCATTATACAACAAACTTCTGTCCCTATGCCAAGGGAATCAAGACCTATTAACATACATAGCCACGTTCAATAGACTCGTAGTTGAAGCAGAATGGCCAGTGGAGAAGAGAACCACGTTATTTCATCAGGGGTTGCGGGGGAAGCTCAAGGATGTTCTCGCACAAGTAGCGAACCCCCCAAAAGACTGCTCAGAATTTATTGACCTTGTTGTTCAACTGGATCATAGGTTGCAGGACCGAAAGAGCAGATCGAACCAGACCAGACCTTCGCCCTATGTATGTGCGTTCAAAATACAATACTGCCCGAACAAATGAAGGTTCAGGAGAACCAATGTAAATCGGGGGGGTCAGATTCCCTTGACTAAAGCGGAAAGGGATAAAAGTAGACATCAGCAGTTATGTCTGTACTGCGGAAGGTCAGGTCAGGTTATTGTCTTAAAGAGTGCCCTGTGAAGCCACCCAGGAGGATGGTAGGGGCCACGGACAAGTAAGATACCATCAAGCAATTGGAAAACTCCCCAGCCCGGCAAGTGTAGGGGTTCACTTGTCGAGCGAAGAAAGTGAACTACAGACCTCCCATTTTGCACTATCTGGAGTCTTGATCAATCACCAACAACCATCTCGGATGCACGCAGTAAGAGCGTACATAGACAGTGGAGCAGTTAGGAATTACATCGACCAGGATCTTGCGGCAAAGATGGGGCTTCCGTTACGCCCTAAATCAACCACTGATACTGTTACCACAGTCGACAGCACGGAAATAGCTTCTGGTCCAGTATCCCAATGCACTGCATCTTTAACTCTTCTGTACCAGGATGGACACCTAGAATCTATTGTTTTCGACCTAATTAAGGCACCACAGTTCTGGTAGATTTTGGGAATGCCATGGTTGGTAGCTCACAATCCTCAAATCGATTGGCGAGCAAAAGAATTGGCCTTTCCTGAGACTTGCGCCCACACATGTTATCGCCAAGAGAAACAACCAATAGACAGTAGAACCTCCACGTTTGCGACTGTGGCAATCGGCACCCTACCAAGTGAATACCAGGACGTTGAAGATGTCTTTCAGAAAGAACAGGCTAATACCCTGCCACCGCATAGACCATACGATTTCCAAATCTACCTGATCCCCGGCGCACAAATCCCTTGTGGTTGAATTCACGCACTCACGGAACCAGAAGACTAGCACCTGAAGGCCTATCTTGACCAATACCTGGCCAACGGGTTCATCCGTCCCTCGAAGTCTCCAGCAGCCAGTCCTCTATTCTTCGTACCGAAAAAGGAGGGGGACTTGAGAACGTGCATTGACTATAGCGCACTGAACCAGATTACCGTAAAAATCGCTACCCCCTGCCACTTATCCCTGAATTGCTTGATCAAGTCATAGATGCCCAAATCTACACAAAACTAGGCCAGAGGGGGGCATATCACTAGTTCGCGTAGAACAGGGGGACGAATGGAAAACCACTTTTCGCACCAAATACGGCTTGTACGAATATCAAGTAATGCCCTTTGGCCTTTGCAACACGCCTGTTGCATTTCAATACTTCATGAACGATGTCCTACAGGAATTGATTGATGTCTGTGCTCTAGTGTACATCGACAATATCCTAGTATATTACGCATCAAAGCAGGACCATGTTAAACACGTCCGATCCGTATTTGAAGCTCGAAAAGTGCTCATTCCACGTCTGTTCTGCTCAATTTATGCTTAGTTCAAAATGGCGCGGGAGCACAATGCATTCTGGGAGTGCTCGGGGCCATGTTGGATATTTACTTCACTCCGCAGTGAAAGGCTGCACACATTTTGCTGAAGTGTTAGATTCACAGTACTGAGACAAACATGCTTTTTTTCAAACTTGGTATGCAGTCAAGGCCATTTCTGCTGGGAAACTGTTCTCCGTGGAGCATGTTTTTAGAGCAGGGAGGCCCTGCATTCCTTGGGGGGGAGCTCTTGATTGACCCAGCTGGCAACCGACGGCTGTCCCTCAGCTGCGCAGGTGCAATTCCAGAAGGTTCGAGAATGAACTCCTTTTTTTGGAGTGCCTATATAGGCGGAAACCTGGAGGGGTCAGGTAAGACCTCAGCCAGAGAAGGACGCTCCGTCTGGCCCTCCTGTGAGCTGTAGCACTCTCTTCCTGGCTGTCCCCCCGGAGTCTTCCAGCCGCTTCTGGACGAGATGAGGACAAAATTTACGCTCACGGTGATGTATTTCTTTTGCTTTCTTTACTTATGGCCATGTTAGTTCTATGAGTTATTTCTATGTACCTGTAATCTTTCAATAAATAGCTGTAAAGAGCTGATTATCTTCTAAAGGGTGCGTGGCTGTGAATTATTGTGTCTGTCTGTTTTTGGGTTGAAGTATTTGCTCTATAATTGCATTGGTGATTTATGGTAGTTCCGTGCGCTTTTCAGAGGAGAGCAATACATTATGGCGCTGTGAGCAGGAATATTTGTGATGAAGTGTTCCAAATAATCTGTTTGAATGTAGCTAGGCTTCGGTTATCTTGCAAGCGAAAGTAAGTTGGCAGTGAGTGTTGAACTGTGTTAAGCTGTTTTTTTTTCTCTTTCCTTGATGGCGTGTGCGTGCTTGTGGGAGTGATTGCAGAAAGAAAGAAAAAAAAATATAGATATAAAGAGGTTTTGTACCATTTGCATTAATGAATAGTTTGTTCAGGAAAAAGAGTGTTACCGCTGGCGGTGAATGCTCTGATATTGTCATTCCAGGCTGGGCTAAGAGTCCATATGATAAGTTGGCTCAGGCATGGGCTTGTGGAGCCGGGCTAAGTGAAAATTGGGATCAAGGATTGGGAGATGCCGATCCGGCTGTTGTAATTGCATGCTTGCAACAAGTTTCAGTAGAACGTGGTAAAGAATGTGCGGCATTAGGCAGGCGAGGT
Source organism: Ambystoma mexicanum (assembly GCF_040938575.1). Lineage (NCBI taxonomy): Eukaryota > Metazoa > Chordata > Amphibia > Caudata > Ambystomatidae > Ambystoma > Ambystoma mexicanum. The sequence goes on along the minus strand of NC_090937.1, from coordinate 361,160,742 downwards.
TGGGTTCTTTTGCATGCTTATCTGAAAATACATCAGAGGCAGATGGATATGAGAAATGAGGTTTTGAGATTAGAGAGAGAGCTAGCTGCAGAAAGGCAAACAGCGTTAATGCAGCAGATTCAAATGAAACTGTTTAAAGATATGGCCGACACATATCAGGCGGTGGCCGAGAGGGCAGCAGTCAGAGTAGCTTGTTACAAATATAGGAAAAGACGGGGAGGGGTCAACAAAAGAAAGGTGGCAACTGTAATCGCTACCGCTGGCGCCGACTGGGATCCAGACAAATGGGATAGGGATATTTTTGATTCCACCAGTCTAGAAAGTAGTTCTGCAGAAGAGTCTGACCCCAAACCAGAGGTAAAACAGAAAACAGTGGCGGCGAAGCCTGTTTGAAGGCAGCGAGCTGGACCACACCCGCAGAATCCTGGTGGTGGTATGGTAGATTTAACCACGTTGGAGGATTACACACAACAGGAGGTTGGGGAAATTATTACCCGCATGAGGCAAAAATCAGGGGAAGCTTTATTGACATGGAAGGTGAGATTGCTAGATGGGGGTGCTGCAGGGTTGTTGGTATATTCTACTGATTCACCACGTTTTTTACCCCTGTCAATTGACACCAATGTACAGGAGGTCTTAAGAGCAGGACCGCCCCCTGATGCAAATGGTCAAGATACGCAGGTGTCTTTGCTGCACCTGATAGCCCAAGCATGTAACCGTAAATACCCCATTACCACTGGCCTAGTGAAGAAACGAAGTGGTATACATTGAGAGAAGCAATTCAAAAAGTCAGAGAGCATGCTATGAAAGAGGCGATTCACATAGATGCTCCTGATCACATGGGAGCCGTGCCGCTCTCAGTTTCAACTCGAAACATGGTGATTAGAACTGCGCCACCCGCATACAAAAGTATCATTATGACTTTGCTCATAGGGATGACGGGCAAGGCTACTGATGAGGTAGCAGATGCCATTAGGCAACTTGCAGATTTGGGAAAGTGGGACAAGAGCGATAACAAGCCACGGGAGAGAGAGGGGCGTAGTGAGAGAAGAACTGAAGGCAGGCGGCAAGATAGCAGAGACTCCCGAGCGTCCCGAAAAGACATGTTTCTGGCTTTGTTAAAAGATGGTGTGCCACATGAAGAAATTGATGGCATTGAAACCAGAGTAATGTATGAATTATACAAAAAAACGAGGACTTGCAGAAAAAGAGCGCTATAAACAGGTTAAGAAAGAAGTAGTCACCACACCAAAGGGGGATGCTTCACCTTCCGCTCCCCCTGCAGAAGAACAAGATGAAGGGTCTATGGGGACACCTTCCCCGTACCAACCGACATACGCTGATTTGAGAAAGGTGGTGAGTGCAATGCTACAGTCACACTCATTCGAAGTTTGACTAGGGCTTCGGCCAAGCTCCGGCAGCGTCTGCCTGCATAAAAGTGGATAGGCGGCCTCATGTTGATGTTAAGTTTTTTTGGGGGCCAGGAAATACACAAGGGGTGCGAGCATTGATAGACACCAGAGCGGAGGCCTCTTTGATTCATGGTAATCCGACACGATTTAAAGGCAAACAGTTCACGATCACAGGTTTAGGGGGAAAGGAGACCCCCGCAGTGCAAACGCGAGTGGAGATGAAAATAGGCAATTTAAAGAGGCAGGAATACCAAGTGTTGATTGTCCCGATACCTGAGTATATAATTGGTTTTGACATTCTGGAAGGGCTAACCTTGGGACTTGGCGGTAAAACGTACCAGTTTGGGATGAGTGCATTGATTTGTACACCCATTACTGTAGGCAAATTGAAGATGCCCCCAGTGCAAGTGCCCATAGCAACCAAGCGGGTAGCAATGAAACAATATCGCATTCCTGGGGGGCACAAGGAAATGTCAGACACCATCAAAGAGTATGTGGAGGCGGGTGGATTACGCCCTATTACCACATCGTGGAACAATCTGCTCTGGCCCATTAAAAAAGGGGATGGGTCGTGGAGGATGACAGTGGATTACAGGGAGTTGAATAAACATACTCCTCCCTTGGTGCCCGCAGTCCCAGATGCTATTACTTTGATTGAAAATGTCCAAAAGTTCGAGGGGACTTGGTATGCAGTGATTGATTTAGCCAATGCATTTTTCTCTGTGCCAATTGCTGATGAGTGTCAAGAACAGTTTGCATTTACGTGGGGTGGACGTCAGTACACTTTCACGAGACTACCCATGGGGTACATGCACAGTCCGACTATCTGTCACCGGCTGGTGGCAGAGCACTTAGACAAGATACCGTGTAAATCTGACATACAAATCTCTCATTACATTGATGACATTTTGATTCAGGGCAAGGATGAGCACAGTGTGCAAAGTCAGTTAGATGTCCTTATGGAAGGATTGACAAAGGAAGGGTGGTGGATTAATCCGAGTAAAATTCAAGGTCCAGCTGAAACAGTGATATTTCTAGGGATCCAGTGGCATCATGGACATCGAGAAATGGTGCCAAAAGCTCGACAGAAAATACTTGAATTCACCACTCCAATGAACAAAAAGCAAGCTCAGCAGTTTATAGGACTGTTTGGGTTTTGGAGACAACACATTCCTCGTTTAGGGCAGATATTGTCCCCCTCTACAAGGTGACACGAAAGAAATATGAGTTTTAGTGGGGGGAAGAGCAGCAGAGAGCCTTTGAGATGGCGAAAGACACCGTGCAGCAGGTGCTTGATTTATGGCCCTTAAAGGAAGGTGAAGTGGAATTAAATGTGTCTGTGCAGGACAATTATGCTAACTGGAGTGTGTGGCAGATACAAGACAGAAAACGTGTGCCATTAGGGTTTTGGAGTCGTAAGTTGCCCGATGCCGGTAACTCATATACTCCGTTTGAGAAACAATTGCTGGCATGTTATTGGGCTCTTGTTGATACTGAGCAAATGACAGCGGGCCATGATGTATTGATGAGGCCAGAAATACCAATCATGCAATGGGTACTGAGGTCTCATAAAACACATAGAATAGGACATGCTCAAGAAGCCAGCATAATTAAATGGAAATGGTACATTCAAGACAGAGCAAAATCAGGAAAGGGTGGAGTGGCAAAATTACATGAACAAGTAGCCAACATACCGCCCTCAGATTACATACCACCGGAAGTGCCTGAAAAACGTGCGTCTCCTGTGAAATGGGGAGTACCTTACAGCGATTTGACCGTGGAACAAACAGAGCATGCTTGGTTCACGGATGGTCCAGCCCGATATGTGGGAACTGAGCGGTACTGGAAAGCAGTGTCATACAATCCCAAAACCAAAAAGATGTTGACAACGATAGGGAAAAGAAAGAGCAGTCAGTTCGCAGAACTTTACGCAGTTTACCAAGCATTGAAACAAGAGACCCCTGGTCAATGTTATGTGTACACAGATTCATGGTCAGTGGCAAATGGATTGGCAGTGTCGTTGCCAACTTGGCAAAAGAATGGATGGAAAATTCATTCAAAAGAATTGTGGGGAAAAGAACTGTGGCAAGATATTGCAGAGATGTTGTTACAAAGTGAAGTCACTGTATATCATGTAGACGCGCATTGTGCCACAGATTCATTAGAACGTTAGTTTAATTCTGTTGCAGATGAACACACCAAGATTGCCTCAGTGGATGCAGAGGCTCGGGAAGATGATATAGAGGGTTTGGCCAAATGGGCCCATCAGAAATGTGGGCACCTTGGAGAAAAGGCTACTATCAGGTGGGCACAAGCTCGAGGCATCAGTCTTCCTTTAGAACTAGTGAAAACCATTATTTTGCAGTGTCCCGTGTGCCAACACCAATTGCATAGACCTATACCTCAAATTGTTCGAGGCACATTGAGAAGAGGAAAATTACCAGGTCAAATTTGGCAGATTGATTATATTGGTCCTATGCCAATCAGCAGAGGTTGTCAGTATGCATGCACTATTGTAGATACATACTCGGGATATTTGATGGTTTTGCCGTGCAAACGTGCAACCCAATTGAACACCATCAGACTGTTAGACCAGATCATATTACATTATGGAGTGCCCTTACAGATTCAAAGTGACAATGGGTCACATTTCAAAGGCAAATTAGTCCAGGAATTTTGTCAGGAAAAAAGCATTGAGTGGATATACCATATACCCTACCACTCAGCTGCAGCAGGGCTAATTGAACGAATGAATGGGTTACTGAAAGAACAGTTGCGCAAATCTGGAGACAGTAGTCTAGCAGGCTGGCGTGATCGTGTGTTCGATGCGGTGCAGTTGTTGAACAATAGACCTGTGTATGAACATGAAACTCCGTTGATGCGATTAATGACTCCTACTTTGCAGGATCAACCCAATTCAGTCAGAGAAACACTATTGTACTGGGAAATTACACCAGGTTCTTTAGCTCCCTATCGAGCAACCCCAGAGTCAGCAGGGGTAGACTTGCATTCAATTGAAGAAATCAGATTAGACCCAAGAGGAATAGTTGTAATTGAAACAGGGATTGGAGTACAGATTCCCCCAGAGCATATGGGATGGATTGCCCCTAGATCTGGCCTAGCATTGAAGGGAGTTCAAGTGCTGGTAGGGGTAATTGATGCTGATTACCAAGGCGAGATTAAAGTCATCCTAATGAAGAGTGGGGATCAATTGTTATCAATCCACAAAGGTGATCGAGTGGCCCAACTGATAGTCATTCCTATTAAGTTGTCCGTGATTAAAAAAGGGGAGCCTCCTACAGTGTTAACTACCCGTGGGGATCGCGGTTTTGGCTCTTCAGACAGCATGATACCGGGTACAAAGGTGTGGGTGGAACAGCCAAGTAGTCCACCAGTGCCAGCAGATGTCATTGCATCAGGCAAAGATCAAGTGGTTTTAGTCATGGAGCCTGGTAGAAGGAAATGGCAATATGTCCCCGCCGACAAATGTTACCTAAGAGAGTGATGTGCAACACTGATATCTCTTTTCTGGGTCTGCTTTGTAGATCCTGGGTCTGGTTGGGGTGACTGTGGCACTAAATGGACTCCATTTGGACGGATTAAAAAGTCTTCTGTCACCAGTGAACAATGTTACATCTGTGCCAGTGATCAAGGGGATACTGATAGTGATGAATAATGTTGTCCCCAAGCAACCCTATGCCAGTGCCGACAAGCCCGCCAGACCGAAGACATGGATCCGTGAATTGCGACAAACACATCAGGAGCAAGTGAAAAAAACCTTGATGCCCGTTGTACAGGAGCCCTTTGCAGGACGGAGGAAACACTCTCCTATGATCACTCAAGAAGAAAATATGTGGTTCTACTTAGCACAGCAAGTGCTAAACATATCACATTTCTGTTTATCTGATGTACCCAATGCTGAAGCTTTATTGACTACATGTTTAGTATTGCTGACGACGCCTGTTCCGGTTTTAAAGCATATTTTCGGCGTCACGCATAATGATTCTTTAGTTCAAGACTCAGACATTAGACAATCTTTTTCAGTCTACGAATATTGCTGCTTCTGCCAAGAAACCGACAAGAAGTGGAGAAATTTGACACGTGTGATCACGTACAATGTAACCCAAGGTGATGTATGTTATATTATGACATGCAAAGCACAAGAGATTGGTAAATGTAGACAAATAGAGTTGACTGATCAATACAACCACACCACATTTGAGAGGAGACTGTGTTCACGAATGTCACGGAAACGTACCAGTGTAAATAACACTATGTCTTGCAATCATACAGTAATAACTGCTAGTCATTTGAATCATGTGAAACTTCCAACAGGATGGCTCTTTTCATGTGGTAACTTTACACATACTTATATTCCAGCTAACGTTTCTGGAGGTCCATGTGCTTTGACTCGATTAGGACTAATGATGTTTCCTTTACACCCAGTGATAACTCGAGGTAAAAAAGGTCAACCTTTGAATCTATGGGATTATCTCCTGACTGTGATTCACATGTACATTTGCTATCAGAAGCTGAGGTTTTAGCATTAACCCTTTCATTAGTAGGTGTTTGGGGTTTAGCTGCTGGAGGTTACAAATCTTTGATGAAATTAGCGTGTTTAGTAGTTAAGAGTCTTAATCATACTTTGCAAGCTTTAAAAGAGCTGCTCCTTGATAGTCAAGCTATTAGAAAAGCTACTTTGCAGAACAGAGCTGCTGTTGATTACTTATTGCTGAAACATAATTTAGGGTGTAATGCCTTTGAAGGTATGTGTTGCTTCAATTTGAGCGACCACTCATGATCCATTGAAAGTCATATTAGAGGTTTGAGGGATCTCATTTCTCAAGTATCTCAAAATCAAAATAGAAACTGGTGGGATTGGTTATTTTCATGGATACCTGATGTTGGGGGTACACTACGTTATATTTTTGCTTGCATTTTTATTATATTGTCTATTATAATTGCTTGTTGTTGTTGCCTTCAATGTGTTCCCAATTTAGTTTTAACATTTCGTAGGTTTCAGAGACCAGTTCCAGTGCCACCTGGCTACGGAAGATAAATATCCAAACGGTGGAGATGTTCTGCTCAATTTATGCTTAGGGTCATCAGCTACCCCTATTACAACGTTAAGGCTGCGGTAGGTTTTCAAAAGGCATTTGTAAATGCTAGCTATCAAAAGTCACAAAAAGTGGGAGAGGATAGAAATGTTTGTTTATTCAGACATACATATAGAATATAGAATTCATAGTAAAGAATACATAGTTTGAAACAAAAGAACACATGCAAGCCTCGTTTGGCTTGTAACAAAAGGACACAACAAATGAAAATGAGTACAAAACTGTTGTTACATCACAGTTTGGTAGGTGAGGGTTAGTAACATGTATTGTGGATTTCAAATACTACAATCAGATTGGTAGCATGTCATAGTGGTCGACACATTGTTATGGGTGTTTCTGGTTCGGCGGGTATTCAACCTTCACTGAGTAGAAATGTTCACAGATGAAGGGTCCGAACTTTCATCAGGACGTGTTTGGGAACGCCTATTGGGAGGGAGAGGAGAGGAGAGGGGAGAGGAGAGTATGTCAAGAGGAAGGGTGACCTCACGGGGGAATCCGTATGAAAGAAGTACTGCACTATAGGAAACCTACCTAAATTCTGTCAACGGTTGAATTGAATTCAGGAAGACAATTAGATTGGTTTGGTATCCATGGAGGTAATCTACAATAGGAAAAAGATGGCAATGAGTACGCCTGGATGGTATGAAGGATCATACTTAATGGAACAAATAACGAGAGGATATATTTTACTGGCTAAAATGGTGTTTTTGCCTGGTGCTTAAAAACGATTTAGAGAGAAGTGTCCTTACTGTTTAAAAAGGCTCAAAAAGGGTGGTGTCGTGTTGAATTGTGATTTCCGTGGGCATTATCAATATAAAACCAGGATTTAACGGTGCAGAACCTGAGAATATCCAGAAAAGCATGAGGGAAGTTCACGTCTGTACTGTCTATTGTTGGTTGTACGTGATTGTGGTAGTAGTTAGGGCTAGAGCCTGCCATCCGATTAGGTATGTGCTCGCGGTGCGGCGGTGGTGTGGACTAGTATATGTCAAACAAGATGGTGGAATTTAGTTTGAGCGAAATAATCGCGGTGCGGTTCTGTATTAGCAATGATCTAGCTAAGTGATTGATGGGTCATGGCGGGCTCGATTTCTTACCTGAAAAAGGAGTGAGAGGCGGATAAACATCTACCTTGCGAATCCGGAAATCAACTGATTACTAATGGAGACGGCACGTAGTGTAAATACTATTACGGCCGGTGTAGCGCATGCGTAATGGCGGCATTACTGGGGACGCTATGTTTTGGAAAAAGGGGGTGCGCATGCGTCATGAGTTGATTTGCACGCATGGGTGATGATGAGGACACTATTGGGTAGTGGTGTAAAAAGCAAATTGGTGACATAACGTAATTAAGTTAGTTTAGCTGAATGACATGGACATTCTTTAGGAGCAAAAACCACAGATGGTTATTACAACAGATTAATTTGGTTGAACATACATTTGAGTGGTGCATGTTGGTGAAACAGGCATTTCGGTCTCGTCGTGCAGAAATAGAGGCAAGAAAACATCTTTGTTTGAGATACACGAGTAAAGCATTACAGTTTGAACAGACAAAAACCATAATTTGTATTCAGGCGGGGTGAGACCAATGGTTTGTTGTTAAAATACTTCACAAGGGATGTTAAATGAAAACATATGGCAAAATGTGCTAGAAATAGGGATTTATTTAAAGAAAAGATTCCATTCTATGGTTATATTAGGGCCCATTTTGACAGAATCGAGTCGGAAAATCCATTTCTGCTCTAGCTTTCGAAGTGAGAGATCTCTATCGCCACCTCTGAATGGGTTTCTGGCTATTTCTAGAACAAACCAGAAAATGTCATTGTGGGTATGGTGTTACTCTTGGAAGTGCGCCACCATGGGTTTGTCGGGAACAGCATTTTTGATGCATGAGCGATGTTCACAAATATGTTGTCTGACTTCTCTCTTACATTTGCCGATGTATAGCAAATTGCAGGGGCATTGAATTGCGTATACTGTCCATTTGCTTTTACAGTTGGTAAATGACTCAAAATTTCATTTTTTTTCCGTTTAGATCAATGGATTTCTTGTTTTTTGTCAGAGAACAGACTGAGCATGAGCCGCATTTGAAGTGTCCTTTGACGGCAGGTAGATTCCATAGGGTGAGTTGTTCTTTTAGCTTGGTCGGTTCCGTATAGGTGTTTACCAAACAATCTTTAAGATTTCTGCTCTGTTTAAATGCAAAACGGGAGGGGTTTGGTAGGTTTAAAAGAATCCGTTTGAAGAATGTTCCAATGTTTAAGTATAGTTTTCTTTATTTGATTGCTGAGTGGTGAGAAGGTAGTGACACAGGTGATTTTGTCCTTGCAGGGCTCTCGTGGGGTAGGTTCAAGGCATGATTCTCTGCTTCTGTTTTTTGCTCGTTTTCTGGCTTGACGGATCGTGTGGTTGGGGTAGCCTCTTTCTTTAAGTCTTGTGGTAAGTTCTCTGCTAGTTGTTTCAAAATCTTCTCGTTTTGTACAGTTCCGCCTTAGTCGCGGAAATTGGCCAAATGGGAGATTTTCTTTGAGACTAGGAGGGTGGAAGCTCTTAAATTCCAGAAGTGTATTTTTGGCTGTTGGTTTCCTGTAGAGGGTTGTTGCTAGGGTGTTGGTGGTGGTTTTGTAGACTGTAAGATCTAGAAATGGAATCAAGTGTTTGTCTGCCTGAATTGTGAACTTGATGCAGGGATCAAAAAAGTCCATGAAAAGTTTGGCTACGTCTGGTGCGAAAGTTGCTCCCATTGAGGTCCCGTGACATTGTTGGTAGAAAGATGTTTCGTAAATGAAGTAGTTTTCGGTTAACGCAATGCGGATGCATTCAAGAATGAAAGACGTGGGAGGTTCCATATTGGTTCTTTTATCGAGGTATGTGGCCAACACATCGATGCATTCGCGTTGGGGAATGCTTGTGTATAGTGACTCGACGTCAGGGTCACTAAAAATTCTTCTCCATTGGTGGTTAGGGTGTCAAGTGTTTTGATGGTTGAGGTAGTATCTTGCACGTAGGACCTCATTTGTTTAATGAATGGGCGTAGAAAGTAGTCAATGTATATTGACAGCGGTTCTAAGACAGATCCTATACCTGCTACTATAGGACGACCTGGTGGATTATCGGCGTCTTTGTGGATCTTTGGGAGTAGATAAAATGCGGGTAGTATCGGATGACGGTTGATCAGGAATAATCTTTCATCGTCGTCTATCCAGCCTTCTTGGAGTGCATGGCACATAAGACTTTCTATTTAGTTAAGGAGTTTGGTGGTAGGATCGGCCGGTATCTGGTGATAGAACTTGGTATTGTTGAGATGTTTAAGGACTTCTGTGTCGTATAAAGTTTTGGCCCATAGGATGATGCCTCCGCCTTTGTCAGCAGGTTTAATCAGGAAAGTGAGATTGTTTTCAAGGTTTTTCAGGGCTGTGCGTTCGTTTTTGTTGAGATTGTCGGGGTATCTGATGTTTTTCTCGAAGAGTTTGTTAGTTTCTAGAAGGATATGGTTTTCGAAAGCCAGAATTCCTGGGAAGACCATTTGAGATAGTGGAGTAAAAGTCGAAGGCGGTCTTAAGCCAGTGGATTTTGGAGGGTCTTTTTCTGGTTTGTTGATGAAGAAGAATTTAAGTCTGATAGTCCGGAGAAATTTGCGGAGTTCGACTTCCGTTTGGAATCTGTTGGCTGGTGTAGTGGGGACGAAACTTAGTCCTTTGCTTAAAACGTTGGTTTCTTCGTGGGTAAGGATATGGTTGCTGAGATTAAAGATGGGTATTACCATGATTGGTTCCCTGGGGCCATCCATTGCCGTGTTTGCATGGGGTGTTGTTTATATAGTCTCGGTCGGCCTCGTTGTCCCCATCCCTGAAAAGGGTGTTGTTGATTTGAACTTGAAGGTGCAGATGCTGAGGAACTGGAGTCGCTATTGGAGCCACTACTGTTGGAGCTATTGGAAAAAGTTACAAATTTCTTCTGAGGTCGACGTGGGTTTCGTGTGGTTTATCTGATTGTAGAAACCAGGTACTAGGTATGGGTATGTTCTTTCTTCTTTGTAATTCTTAACGTCGTTTTGTAGCTTCCAGGGTTTTTTGTCGATGGTGAATTTCTCAAACTTTTTAATTTCTTCTCGATTTTTTCAAGTCGTATTTTTATGTCTGGGATTATGTTCTCTATTTTGATTTTCTCTTCGAGAGTTTTGAGTGCTTACTTTTGGCTTTTGGTTTCTTCTTCTGCGGTTTCTATGACCAGGATTACCCAATCACGGGAGCATTTATTGCCCACTCCGCTGAATTTTGTCATGAACCGGGGGTTGTCGAGAAAGACTCTTGGAATGTTCTTAACCTAAGAGACCTTCTGGGATCAGGCCTGCTTTCACGCCTGCTATCCTCTCCCACTTTTTGTGACTTTTGATAGTTAGCATTTACAATCTAGTTTCCTGCCTTTTGAAAACCTACCACAGCCTTAACGGTGTAATAGGGGTAGCTGATGACGCTCTCTTCTCCCTGTAATTAATGCCTTTTTGAGTCAAGCCCCTCTTTAACAAAAAAGAAGGCACCTAGCCCCCCTTTTTTCTACAATTTATGCTTAGTTCAAAATGGCGTGGGAGCACAATGCATTCTGGGACTGCTCGGGCCATGTTGGATATTTACTTCACTCCGCAGTGAAAGGCTGCACACATTTTGCTGAAGTGTTAGATCCACAGTGCTGAGACAAACATGCTTTTTTCAAACTTGATATGCAGTTAAGGCCATTTCTGTTGGGAAACTGTTCTCCGTGGAGCATGTTTTTAGAGCAGGGAGGCCCTGCATTCCTTGGGGGGGAGCTCTCAATTGACCCAGCTGGCAACCGACGGCTGTCCCTGAACTGCACAGGTGCAATTCCAGAAGGTTCGAGAATTAACTCCTTTTTTTGGAGTGCCTATATAGGCGGAAACCTGGAGTGGTCAGGTGAGGCCAGAGAAGGACGCTCCGTCTGGCCTTCCTGTGAGCTGTAGCACTCTCTTCCTGGCTGTCCCCCCGGAGTCTTCCAGCCGCTTCTGGACGAGATGAGGACAAAATGTACGCTCACGGTGATGTATTTCTTTTGCTTTCTTTAATTATGGCCATGTTAGTTTTATGAGTTATTTCTATGTACCTGTAATATTTGAATAAATAGCCGTAAAGAGCTGATTATCTTCTAAAGGGTGCGTGGCTGTGAATTATTGTGTCTGTCTGTTTTTGGGTTGAAGTATTTGCTCTATAATTGCATTGGTGATTTATGGTAGTTCTGTGCGCTTTTCAGTGGAGAGTAATACAACGTCTCTGAGGTGGAATTCCTGGGCTTTATTCTCAGCCCGAATGGAATCCGAATGGATGTACACAAGGTAGATGCTATCCTGAACTGGCCATCCCCAAATTCATTCAAGGGGGTTCAAAGTATGCTGGGTTTTGCAAACTTCTACCGCTGGTTCATCCCAGGACTTCCGCAAATCGTGCATCCCATTACGTCATTACTAAGGAAAAGCAACAAAAAGTTCCAGTGGACAACAGAAGCCGAGGAGGCTTTCCAGGAACTCAAATCAAGATTCACATCTGCCCCAATCTTACGCCACCCTCGCCCTGATCTCCCATACCTGGTGGAAACGGACGCCTCAAGCATGGCTATGGGAACAAAAGGACCCCGAAACGGGCCAGTTACACCTGTTGCCTTCTGGTCGCGTAAATTCACACCCGCTGAACTCAATTACGCTATCACAGACAAAGAACTCCTGGCCATTAAGTCAGCCTTTAAGGCATGGTGGCACTACCTTTTGGGCGCCAGCCACACAATCACCGTAATAACTGACTACCGGAACCTCCAGTACCTAAAAACAGCAAAGGCCCAATCCTCACGACAACTACGTTGGGCTCTTTTTTTTTTGCTTAATATGGCTAAGTGATTACATTTCGACCAGGGGTGAAAAACGGGAAGTATGATGCCCTTTCCCGTATAGGGGTGGAAGAGCAAGGGTATCAGACCCCTGACCCAATAGAAATCATCCCGAGTGACAAGCTCCTAGGAATCACAGCAACCATAACTCAGAAAGAATTACATAAAGAAATCCAAAACCTGATGAATCCGGAGCAATTACAAGCGTGGAGTGCACAAGGAGAACATTTCATGATAAAAGATCAGTTGCCCTACTTCAGGAATCGTTTATTCTTACCAAACCAAGAACTACGAGAACAAGTCATGTCCGGTTATCATGATTCCTTGATCGAGGGCCACCCCGGAATTGCTAAAACCCTAGCCAAGGTAAAACAAAACTATTTGTGGCCCATGTGGCGTAAAGACATTAAACAATTCATCCTATCTTGTGGAGTGTGTGCTCAAAACAAGTCATCCAAGCAGAAACCGGCTGGGCTATTACAACCATTGGAAATCCCACCAGCACCCTGGCACACGTTGTCCCTCGATTTTATTACTGACTTACCACCCAGTCAAGGGTTTAACAATATTCTTGTGGTCGTGGACCTATTTTCAAAAATGGCACATTTCATTCCTCTTAAGGGGCTCCCAAATGCTTCCACTCTGGCAAAGGTATTTCTTGAAGGAATTGTACGGCTCCATGGGTTTCCTTCAGTTTTGGTCTCAGACCGAGGTACTCAATTTGTATCTAACTTCTGGAGAAAAGGCTGCTCTATGGCCCAGATCGACATCCGGCTATCCACCAGTCACCATCCCCAAACGGATGGTCAAACTGAGAGGACAAATCAGATGCTCGAGCAGTATCTATGTTGCATGTTACACCAAGCTGAAGGAAGCTGGTTTGACCTATTATGGATAGCTGAATATGCTTATAATAATTCCCTACACACCAGCACTGGGCAGACACCCTTTTATACCATGTATGGCAGGCACCCATGTACTTCTGAGTTGGACGTTCCTACAACCCTGCAAATGCCAGCAGTCAAAATCTTGCACATGACCATTTCTCAAACCTTTAAAAGGGCAGCTGAACACCTACTTCAAGCAAAGAATCGCCAAAAGAAGTTTGCTGGTCAACACCGAGTAAAGGCCCCCAACTACCAAGTGGGAGACAAAGTCTGCCTGGCATCTAAACACGTGTCCATTAAAGGAGCCCAAACTTTCCGTCCAAGATAGATGGATCCATTCACCGTCACCTCTGTGATAAATCCTGTGGCGGTCAGACTAGCTTTGCAGTCAAACATGCAAATTCATCCTGTGTTCCACGTGTCTCTCCTTAAACCTGTTCAACCTGGGACCCGGGTAGCAACGCCACTGCAGCCAGTAGTAGTCGCTAGGGAGCCAGAATTCAAAGTCAAGGACATCCTAGATTCAAAGTACGTCAAATCCAAATGATACTACTTAGTAGACTGGAAGGGGTATGGTCCACAAGACATGACATGGGAGCCTTGTGAGTACATCCATGCACCTCGCTTGCTTAGACGATTTCATCAAAACAATCCAACCAAACCAGGACCAGACAGAAGAGCCACCTTGAGAGGGGCCTTAGGAGGGAGTGCTGTCATGATTCCTGGCACTTGTGGCACCAGACTCACTCACTCCATAGGATAAGATTGGGGATTGGACTTGTAGTGCATTGATGGGGACAAGATGGATGCCCCCACAAATTTCGGTTCCCAGAACAGCATGTGCGGTCTAGTCTTTTGGGTGTGGTTCAGCCCAGAGGCATCTCGGATACCCAGAGACTATTTAAGCCACACCCAGGCTGAGAAACATGCTTTGCGTTTTCTGCACCTGCAGAGTGACAGTCACCGTGTTCAGATCGGTCTCTAGTAGGCCTGCATCTTTCTTCTGCGCTCAGCTCCTGCAAGAACAAGAACACTGTTAGGAACAGCCTTATCTTGCAGCGCTTCTGCCCATCAGTCATCGCTCCTTCTGTTCTGCGGGAATCTTCGGCTGTGTCATTCCCAGCCCGGCACGCCGCTTCCTAAGGAAAAGGGAAAAGAACAGAAAAAAGGCACTAGTAAGCATTCTGCAAATCTTCGCTTATTTTTAAATACTTTACGAGCCTCAAACGCTTACCTGAATCCCAGCCGCTCTGGTGGAACTCTGTCTCTGGAACTTCTCATCCATTTGCAAGAGGGAAAAAACACTCCAGGTTAGAGTGGAAACATCTAGAAGCGCCGCATACCATGCTTACCCACCGCATTTGTTCTTCATAACCGGCATCCACGCTGATAACGTCGCGGCACCTAAAAGACACAGAAAAAGAACTCAGTTCAATGCAAATGCAAAAGGGGTGCATCGCGCATCGCGCTCTCACTCACCTTCAGCGCTTCTCATCTCAGAAGCACACCGCCATCCCCAGACGCCGGCCTTCATCTAAGGAAGGAAAGGAACGAAGTTAGAGAACTGTTGAAAAGATTCATTATACTTTCCTGTCGGACTCTTGCCAGTGAAGTAACTAAGCAGCAACGAGCCTGCATCAATCAACGCGCCCCTGCGCTGAAGGCAGGATGGAGAGCACACTATCCAAGAAAACAAGGTGAGCAGTGGATCAAAGGGAAGGGTGGACCCCGGGAAGAAGGGGTTCAAGCACACAGAGACAATAGGGAGTTAAACTCTACCAATCCTGTGTTTCTGGCCGAGTCTCCAGTCGAATAGCCCCCAGTGAAGGGTGCGAGGTCGTAAGAGGTCAGAACAGGCTGAGTGACATCCCCGTGGATACCATGTGAGCGTTACAGATGGCAATTCATACCTCAAATGCGAAAAACACTGTGACACTCAACCCATGCGCAACCTATCTCTGGTAGGCTCAGAAAAGGTGGTTTGGGGGGGCGCTGTTGAGCAGCCAAAGGAAATGGCTGCCTAGCCCTTGAGCTCCGTCTCTGCCCACTACAATCCATCGGACATCGGCGTAATACTGCTAAGTTCGCCCACGAGACTAGCACGATTCTTGCCCCCCTGTCTCCCTGCACACTTGGCTGAAATTTGGGGTGGAGACGTCGCTGGTGGACGAAGACACGGACCTTTGCCCCTGTGGGGCGTCATTGCCTCCTTCCTGGCCCCGGAGGCGGCGGCCCGCGGCCTTCTGACGTCTCTCCCCCGCTGGCCCGGAGGCCTCCCTGCTCTACCCGCGTCCGAGCGGACCCCCCTGGATGCACCCGCTGCCTGATCCTTCGCGCTGCGAGATCCGCGGCTCGCTGTCGCTCCGGCCATACCTGCAGCCTCTGATCGCCCGTTGGAGCGGGCCCCTGCATGGTGGGCGGCCGGCTCCTGAGGGGCCTCCTCTTCATCGATCCCCCCCGCCGACTGATCCGTGGGCTGCGCAGTGGGGCACCGATCCCAACGGTGTGGGGCCGTGCCCCCCTGCTTCGCCTTCCCCCCGGAGGCGACGGAGCCTCGGCCGGGGCCTTCATCCGGACCGCCTCTGGGCGGCGGCGCCGGAGCGCCTGCGCGGCTGTCTGGACGCGGCCTGGCCTCTGCAGCCGCCTGGGGCCGCGGCCTCCTGGGGCCGTGCTGGTGGCAGCGACTGCTCCTGCTCCCATCGCTGGAGGGTACGGGCGGACTGCGGCCCCGACGTGCTTGAGGTGGGTGTTCGCTCCGGATCGGCGCCGTCTGGTCCCCCGGCGCTGCACATACACGGTTTGGGACGGCTGGCTGGGTAATTACGTACTGTACCCCTCCTCCACTTGACAACTCTACGGGTCGCTTCTACATCTGGGTTATGTCTTGGCCTCCTTGGGCGCCACGGCGGTGTGTGGACTTTTGCGAGGACCCATTCTGCAGGTGCCACCATACCCGGGCCGAATTTAATAACGCCACGGCCCGCTAGAGCATCAGGGGTATGCATTGACCGCTGCGGGAGCTACTACTGGGGGTTGAGTACTGCGAGGATCCATCCTGCAAACGCCACTATACCCGAGCAGACACCCCTCCCACCACTGTAATGCCCAGTAAATCGAAGCCCAATGGTAAACCTGGCGCCATGGACAAATTCACCAAGTTAGCGCCTAGGGCGGAGCATGCTTCGGCTTCGGCGCTGCACGAGGAGGATGAGGGTGGGTCTGAGTCCAATCGAGCTGACCTTACTAAAATGATGGAATCCATGGCCAAGAACTTTGCAGCGGTTCACGAAAAACTGGACGATATTAACGCAAATGTGGCCTCAATGAGAGTGAAGATTGATCAACATGGGTCTAGAATTGCTGAGACTGAGCAGAGAATCGGGTCTGCTGAGGACAATGTTCATACCTTGCAAAACACGGTCTCGGAACTGGTCAGGGACATGAAGCAGGTAAAAGCTAAGTGTGACGACTTAGAATCACGGTCCCGGAGAAACAATCTCCGCATAGTTGGGGTTCCCGAATCGGCACTGAGGGGCCGCATGGAAACGGCGGTCGAACAACTACTTAAAGACCTCCTCGGCGACCCGCCATTATCTCCCTTCTTCACTGTGGAGAGGGCACATCGCTCCCTGGCACCTCGCCCTAAACCCGGTGATTTCCCTAGACCGATCATAGCAAAACTTTTGAGCTATAAGGACAGAGACCTTATCCTCCGATTGGCCAGGGAAAAAGGGGAACTTAGGATGGATTCTCAAATCATCAGAATCTTCCCGGATTTTTCGGTGGCGGTCCAGGCGGAGAGGCGACAATTCAATGGCGTAAAGAAACTGCTAAGGGAGCGAAAGATTGAATATGCAATGCTCTTCCCGGCCCGCCTAAAATTCACCCACCACAATAAACACTACTTTTTCACGGTCCCAGATGAGGCGGTCAAATTTATCGAAGCACAGATCCCGCCGGCTCCTCCTCCAGAGGAGCGCATGGAAGACGACCAACCGCCAAACCTGTGATCTACCGCACTGCATAATGTATTTATGGTGGCAGAGGCACTATAAGCCACACTGGCGGGCCAAGGTTTTCCCGCTCTCTATATGGCGGGGGTCAACTTGTGGCCCTGCAGCACTGCACTGCGGCCATACTTGTCCATGCGAAATACGAATGAGGTCCGTTCATATATAAGTACACGCACCGTTCTAGTGCCCTGCAATTTGGTGCGGGGATGTGTAGCACTGCCATTGGGTGTGGGGGCCATATTTCTGTGGCTCTTCTCCGCTGGGGTGCTGCATATAGAAGCTATAATGCTCCAGTATCCGCTCCCTGAAATTGTTTATTTGTTAGCTGATGTCCAGTCATATATGATCCAAATGTAACAGTAGTCAGTACAAGTGGGCAGAACGGCAGCGGCAGCCCCCACTGCGATTGCAATTCTTATTCTTCTTGATCTTAAATGTTTGTGTTCTGGCCCCTGTTGGGCTACTTCTCCTGTGTCTCCAAGTTGGGGATGGCGCGCAGGTGGGATATGTACGGGTGGGGTTTCATGCACTGCTGGTTGGGGTAGGGCGGTGAGGGTGGGGCTTGCTGAAGTTGGGGTACGTTATACACAAAATGGCGGAAGAGTGGAGACGGGCTCGAGAGGTTGGCACCCGCATGTTGTTGCGGCACGCAGGTTTGGCACGTATGATGAAGGCTTTCACTGGGATGTTCCCTAGTGTGGGACAGGGCGGTTAGAATGATGTCCTGGAATATCCGGGGGCTGACAAATTTTACGAAATCTCGCAGGATTACAGCCTATGTACAGAGACACGGGGTTAAGATCCTTCTACTACAGGAGACTCATGCTCTAAAATATCTATCGTCAAATATAGCACACAATTGGGGCTCTAATAGGCACTATACTCAATACTCAACCCAGGCTAGGGGGGTCCTGACCCTTATTCATAAATCCTTACAGTTCACACTCCACGTGTCCCACATTGATACTGAGGGCAGATACGTTATTTTACACTGTAGCTTGAACCATGAAGACTGTATACTGGTCAATGTATATGCGCCCAATACTGATTCCCCCGAGTTCTTTGACAAAGTGGCCTCCATCCTAATGAGATATCCGGACGTCCCCACCGTATGGGCGGGAGACTTCAATCTGATACTCAACAATGCCCTAGATAGAACTACGACCACCCGCAGAACCACCTCGCGCGCAGCTGAACGGCTCCGTGCACATATGGAATTCCTAAACCTGCATGATATATGGAGAACTCTCCACCCCCACGATAGGGACTATACGTTTTACTCCTCGGTGCACGATAGTTCTTCTCGAATAGACTTGTTTTTGCTCTCGGGCGGGTTAGTGGGCAGGACCTTGGACATTAAGATCCTCCCGCGCACGCTATCTGATCACTCCCCGGTGCTGCTACAGATACAGACTGGTAATGTGGGCCCGCCACGTCCTGCGTGGCGTTTCAAGTCTACCGCCCTCTCGGATATTGTATTCAAGGCTGAGATATTAGCGGACATTACCTCATTCTTTGAGAACAACAGGGTGGCTGACACCTCGAAGGCGGTCAGGTGGGAGGCATTTAAGGTGTACATCCGGGGGATGTGCATCTCTAAAGAAGCAGGAGTCTTGAAGGCCATCAGGCAAGCCCTGAATGCTTCAGAAACTAAACTAAAAACCCTCGAGCAGAGATACCTCACCACTCTTTCCCCGGGGATACTGGCAGAAATCAGGGAGGAGCTGGAGCAATTCGAATCACAGGCCTCTAGGGAGGTGCAATATCATGCCCGTCCCATAGCCGCCCGTCGTTATGGAGAGGGGGACAGACCGGGCAGAACACTGGCTAGACTGGTGCGGGCGGAGGGCGGCGGGACCCGGATTGATTGCATTACGGATGAACAAGGACTGAAACACTGGTCCGACCAATCCATACTTGACATATTTGCCACCTTTTATGCCAATCTGTATGGGCCCCGCCTTGGCCACTCTGACCAAGATCTAGATGACCTCCTAGAGAGCATCCCTATGACGATAATCTCCCACGACACCAGAGAGTGTCTTGAAGCACCGTTCACCCTGGAAGAGATAGTCCAAGTAATATCGGATCTTCCCAAAAATAAGGCGCCTGGTCCGGACGGACTCACCGCTGAGTTTTATCAGGAACATGTGGCCGCTCTGGCTCCAGTACTACTCGGGGTCTGGTCCGAGGCGCTCCGGCTGCGCACCCTCCCGCCCTCCTTAAGGAAAGCCTTAATAACGGTCCTCCCCAAACCGGGTAAGCCTCCTGAAGAATGCGGGTCCTACAGACCCCTATCCCTAATTAACACTGACATGAAAGTTTTCGCTAAAATAAAAGCAAATAGGTTTCTCCCCTTTATGTCCCATATGGTGCATCCTGACCAGAGCAGGTTCATAACTGGCAGATCCACGTCCCTCAACATCCGTCGCCTATTCAATGTGATGGCCAGAATCGACCCGTGTGCAGAGGCGGTTGCTGTGACCATAGATGCCCAAAAGGCGGTGCTGGAGAAGATGGGTGTGGGCCCGAACATGCTCTCTTATATAAAGCTTTTATACACAGACCCGGTAGCCGGGGTCCTGGTAAACTCTATCCCTTCCCACCTCTTTAAGCTTCACCGTGGAACCCGCCAGGGCTGCCCTTTTTCACCCTTACTCTTCGCCCTTGCCATCGAACCCATGGCGGACCATGTCAGAGGGCGGCATTCCAACAAAGGCATCCGGTTGACTGGGGCCCCTGAGTTAATCTCACTCTACGCGGACGACGTCCTTCTATATGTTAGAAACCCCTCCACTAATCTGAACCCGATCATTCGCGACATCACGAAAATAGGCACGTTCTCCGGGTTCACGATTAACTACTCCAAATCTGAAATTTTCCCCCTCACCAAAACAACACAGCAACCGGCATGCGAATACCCCCTGCGCTGGTCTCCTGAGGGAGTCAGGTACCTTGGGGTTCATTTGTCGTTAACCAAAAGTGCCCTCCTGAAGGATAACTACGAGGCCATGGCCCAGCTTATCGTCACCAAATTCTCCAAGTGGCGGCATTTACCGCTGTCCTTGGCGGCCAAACTCTCCCTGATAAAGATGACAGTGGTTCCCAAGCTCCTGTATGTGTTTGCCAACGTCCCTGTCTGGCCCGGAAGGCAATACTTTGGGAGGCTCCACTCCGAATGTGCCCAGTTTCTTTGGCATCCGGGGTCGGTCCGTATGAAGTGGCACCACATGACAACACCATGCGACAAGGGTGGATTTGCGGCTCCTGACCTGCGACTGTACTGGCACGCGGCCCAGGCCCAACACGCCTCCCATTGGTATACATTCCAAAATCCGCCTCCGCATGTGAAACTTGAAAAAATGGCTGGAGGTGGAACCAACATTATGACCCTACTGTTACACCGCTCGCTCCGTACAGATTCCCACGCAGACCCAGTAACCACCACGATTAGAGCATGGAACGCTATTCTATATACTGAGCAGATTGATCTCCCGTATTACAAGTGGCTCCCCCTGTGGCCATTTCCTGGTCTCTCCCCCACACACGACCAACACCTTACTAGACACTGGGAGGGCCTGGGATATCGGTGCCTGGCAGACCTCTTCCCAGAAGGTAAATTTGTCACCCCTCAAACGTGGCGTCCAGGTCACACTGATTCTCTCCTTGAGATGTTACAGTACTACAGACTCCGAGCCGCGGTACGCTCCGCATGGCCTTCATATCCGGATGAACCCCCGGAATCGCCCGAACTCCAATATATAGCAAACTCAGCGGGCTCCAAAGGGGTGTTATCCAACCTGTACAAACGGCAACTGGGTGGGAGAATGTCTGGGGCCCTCAAACCACGTATGGCTTGGGCTAGTGAGCTCGAAATGAAGATACCCGATGGACTCTGGAACAAGATGTGCACAAGTACACGCGGGGTGTCCCTATGTGCCAGATTCCGATGCATCCAATTTAAATTTATTAACAGGCTCTATTATACACCAACGAGGGTGGCGAGATTTGCTGGTGCAGTGTCCGGTACATGCCCAAAGTGTAAATCTTCTGATGCTGACCATATCCACATGTTCTGGGCGTGCCCTGCGATCAGCGCCTTCTGGATGGAGGTAGCAGAGGCGCTCTCAGAAATAGTGGAATCTCCAGTCGACCTGGACCCGCTTGCCCTGCTGTTCGGGGTCTGGGAAGGCGAGAATGTACGGAAAATGTCTAAATTTTTGAATGTCGGAGCTATTGTGGCCAAAAAATGCATATTGCTAAACTGGAAACGTCACAGCCCCCCCACCTTCGCGATGTGGCTCACAGCCCTTACCTGGACACAAATGCGCGAAGAGGACTACATTGGATCCTTGCCTCCCACATCGCGACCAAAAAATGTGTGGTCTGCATTCCGCACCTATCTGAACAATAGAGACGATGCGGAGGAGGTAGCATCCCCTCCCCACACACCCCCTGCAACTACTTGATACTGTAATGTCTCCTCTTTGTCCTGGTTGTCACACTACGGATGCCGTTTTTTTTTTTTTTGTTGACACACACGATGATACTGCCCGACTGTGTTGTACTGTGTTGTATTGATGTGCATGTTGCAGATCCGCTTGTTCAATGCTGTGTGCCTTGCCCTGTGCCTGTCTTAACTTTCTGCCAATAAATAAAGTTAAAAAAAAAAAAGAAAAGGTGGTTTGAACTTTACTATGGCTGAGGGGCGGGATGTTGGCTCACCCCAATCCCCAGAGGTAAAGTTAATCCTACTCCTAAAGAGATTTTAGCCAATCCCAGCCCTCACTCAATCAGTGATCATAGGTGCAGACCCTCAGACTGTGACCCACCCTGGGGGGAGGAAGCACTGTGTGACTACTGCCAGCCCTAGAGGAACGGTGTGGCTTGTTAGAGTAAGTTTCAGATGGTAGGTATAGGAATTTAGTGCATGTTCCAAGGTATGTGGATTAGCAGAAACTGCTCAGTGGTAAGTGGGAAACTGGAGCCAGGAACAGGAGGGCAGATGTCTGACGAGGTTGAAAAATCAGAAGGAGGAGGGCAGAGCGTGGAGAAGGTGATGACCTGCAAGAGGAGGCAACAGCCCAGAGGACGAGGTAACATCAATAGGAGGTGGTGAAGGTTTGGAGGAGGTGCTAAAATCGTGGTCTGAAGACCCGGAGGAGGAGGCAATAGTGGAATTAGGTGGCAATAGTTGGGAGACAGCTGAGACATCAGGAAGGGGCAGTATGGCTAAAAAAGAGGATGTAACAACTGAAGAAGGTGGAAAGGAAGAAAGCAAGAACAGGAAGGTTTCAGTGGGCCAGGAAGAGCCTAGGTAGGACTAGATGGTGGGAGAAACCGGGACAGAAAGGTTGTCATCATTTTAGAGAAGAGGGGGGATGGAAATCTAGGGTCCTTTTAACCCAAAAACTGGAGGCAGGGGCTGGGGACTAGTTGTTGGTAAGGGAAACGCATGACTCCAATTTCATCTCAAACTATATTTCCAGTGACTGGAAGAAATTAAACAGAGCATCAGGGACGAGTTCAAGTAACTGATGCAGACCTGAACATAATAAGAGCCTTGCCACTTGGTAGTCATGGGACCTGAGAAACCCTGCATCTATTATCCTACAAGAACTCACCACTGCCTAGGCAAGCGTGCTTGGCACTTCCCAGGGGTGAGAGACTTTCACTTGATGAATGTAAAGATTCTTCCATTCTTTTATTTCATTTATTTTCTGTTTTGAAGGCTTTTGGCCTGTTAATAAAGACTTTGAAATGGCATCTTTCAAAGTCTTGTCATCTGTGCATCCGTCAAGGAGATGGGCACATGACTGGTTTGAAATAGGGCATATACTGCTCTACTATGGACAGTTTCCATGGCTTCCTACTACCATGAGCGAATGTATATGTATTCACTGGCTAAACCTTAACTCAGATAACACAATGGTTTTATTAGTTGGAGACCCCAAATCTCTTTGCCTCTCCTCGCCTCTGTGCAGGCAATCGGAATGCAAGCGGTGTTTGGAATACGGTGCTGTGACATGCATCGTAAAGCGATTTGTGCTGCTTACAGTGCCTATTATTCATCTTTTATTGAATGCTCCAACAACCAGCCGAAGGAGCTGTTTAAGATTGTTTGCTCACTCTCTGTTGTTCCGTGTGAACCTAATGCGCTGTCTCAATATCTTTCGGATGATTTGTCTGCCTTTTTATGGGGTTAAAATTGACACCATTTACTCTGTCATTTCCTCTTCTGGACCTAGAGCGACTATCACTTTGACTGCTGTGGCTATTCTTACATTTACCAGCCAGTGGTCCACTTTTCCTATATTCTTGATGGAAGATGTCTCTAGGGCAGTTTCTAAGTTCAAGTCAATTTCTCCTATGGATCCCATTCCGCTAGATATTCTAGAGGATAGTCTGCCTCAAATTGCACCTCTGCTTAAGGAAGTGGTTAATATCTCCTTTCAAACGGGGTGGATCCCAGCAGCTCTTAAGCATGCCACAGTGATACCCTTGTTAAAGAAGCTTTCATTGGATAACCTCATCCCTGCTAATTTTCACCCCATTTCACTTCTCCCCTTCTTCATGAAGCTTCTTGAATCCTTGGCTGGTCCACTGCTGGCTGTCTTCCTTGAGAAATCCCTTTTTTACCATCCTTTGCAATCTAGTTTTAGACCGGGAAGAGGGGCTGGGAGTGTGCTGGTATCTGCTATGGATGATCTTGCTTCCGCACAGGATCAGGGTGGCGTAGGGTCCTTATTGCTACTTGACCGCTCTGTCACCTTTGATACGGTTGATCATTCCAGCTTTATCGACCATTTGATGGAGGCTGGCCTCTCTGGTACGGATCTTTCATGGTTTTCTTCTTTTCTTTCAGGCCCTTGTCAAACCCTTTACCTGCCCCCTTTTCATTCCAATCCTATAGCTCTCACATGTGGTGTTGTCCAAAGGGTCTTCCATCTCCCCCACGCTGTTCAACATGTATATTCAGCCTTTGAGTAAACTCATTTTCTCCAAATGCTTTTGTTGTTATTCTTAAGCAGACAACACACAGATCCTGGTTCACCTTGACCTGTCATCATCTGAGTCATCCACCAGGTTCACTGGTTCTCTAGAGGTGGTGGGAAAATGGATAGGGGATCACTGGCTCAAGTTGAACAACAATAAGACAGAGGTGATGGTGGTAGGCCCCTGTCTGCATTATCTTACTGGACTCCTGCCTTCTGGCCTTCTACTCTTAGTCCTTTTCCTTCCCCAGTCCCGGTAGTCAGGGATCAGGGGATGAAAATAGCTGCTTCCTTGTGTATGGAGGCTCAGGTTGGGGCATTCTGCCAGCATGATTATTTTCATCTTAAAATGCTCTGCCCCTTTCACCGCAGTATCGGTCCCCAGTGATCTTGCCCTTGGTTGTTTCCTCCATTGACTACTGCAACTCTCTGTATCTATTGCAGCTGGATTACCTTCTTAAATGGCTACAAGTCCTCCAAAACCTGGCTGCCTGTGTGGCCACCTCTACTCCTCAATGTGCCCACATTTCACCCGTACTGCTTCATTGGCTTCCGGTAGCACACCATATTCAATTCAAGACATTATGCCTCATTCATCATGCTTTTTATGGACAAGGGGCCAAATACCTCTAGGTAAAATCGCATCTATATGTCCTTGAGTGAGGTTTTAGTTCTCCTTGTCCCTGTCCCTATCCCTAAGTTTAAACTCAGTTGGGTTGGCGGACGTTCCTTTTCTGTTGCAGCAGCCATTCCGCGAAACTCCCTTCCCTATAAGCTGTGGGCTATTTCCACCCACCTTTGCATTCGTCATGCATTGAAAACGTATCTCTTCCAGGCCCTTCTCTTTCGCTTCTTCAGAAGTAGCGCCAAGATGCCTTTGGATGAATGCCAAGCTTTAGAAGTTACACTATTATAGCACAACAAACATAACCATTGGTGGCCATGCCATCAACCTAAATCTGCACTAGCAAAACATAGATGGAGAGACAATAAGAGGAAGCAGATCATGCATCACCGTAGTTATGGCTTCCAAATAGCTCCTTGCGAACAGGCTTCAAATTGTGGCAATTTCTAAAAGATAATGAAATAGCACAACATTCCGGGTAGTGGGCTAATAAGGTCTTGTGGGAAAATTTGGCAGGAGAAACTGGGGTCCAGTGAGGACAATAGACAGATTATGTCAGGCAGCAATTCCACCAACACTGGTGGGTTTGCTAGCACAGGGAATGCTGGGGACCGGCAATGTCCCTGTCCAGTAACGTCAGGTAGACATGCACTCACCAGAGCCGAAGAAAGCACCATTCTGGTTCTGACCATCTTTACCTGAAGCAGAGCAGCTGGCAGTGCTCCAGGCTGTATCTAGTGGTCCTTGGCGTTTGCATGTCTGGGGCACATGAAGAAAATGCGGCAGTCAGTCCCAGTCAAATGAGATAACTTGTGTTCAGATTGACGAAAAAATCAGACACACATGTAGACAACGCGTTTTCACCTATTGCTTGGTACTCACTGGGAAAAGAATGCGGCCAGCAAAAGCTAAACAAAAAAGGAAGAAAAGAAAAAAGAAAATGGGAAAAAGGAAGAGTCAGGAAATGGGGAAAAACAAAGGAGTCAATGTGGTGGGCAATTGCATGGGTGAATACCTATTTATAAAAAATAAAAAATAAAAAGAAAACGGCGACTCTTCAGAAAGGCAGCTCATTAAAAAATGGCCTGTAGGCCACCAGCTATTCAAAATGTCTACTTTGTACTTCTGACATAAAAGTATAGTAATTATGGCCGGTCGAGCATATAGGGTAATCACATCATTACAAATCTCTATGCATGACCTCAACACAGCGACCTAACACAGACTGGTTGGTGTACTTCCCGGATTACTCGATTAACCCTTTGCATGTAACCGTGTGAAATGTTGATTGCGTAATCCAGGAAGCGAAAGGCAGCTGCAGGAGAGATAAGTGAGGAGTAGGGAGGGGTGGTTTGTGGAGAGGGGGAACATTTTTGGGGAACATACGAGGGTGGAGGACGGAGAAGAGGTTTGTGGCAGGGAGTGGATTGGCAGGGGCTCCAGTGGTGTGTTCTGGTCAATAACAGTGGGGAACCAGGGAAGCAGGGAGGCGGAAGTGGGTTGAGGGTGGGGCGAGTGTTGCCTGGAGAGAGATGTTGGGAGGTGGGGCAGGAGGGGGAAGTGAGAGAGAGAGAGAGAGAGGGAAAGAGGGGGCAAGTATTTCGGGACTCCTTTGTGGAGAGCACAGTATGCAACAGGAGTTTCAAAATGGTGACTTTAAAAAATAACATACAATCGACTCCATAGCATTAAGTGCACAGGTGAGTTCTACCAATCTAAATGCCAGTGCAATCATACAATATGTGCTGACTAATAAGACCTAAACGATATAAAATGTCGAAACCGAGAATACCTGAAGTATCAGACACGACTTTAAAGCCCAATGTAGCTGCCACTACCAGGCACCTGGAGAAGACCTTGCCCCTTAAAAGGACACAGGCTTATTCAGTTCAAGGCTCTCTGCCTTGTCCACATAGCATTACCAACCAGGTGCCAGGATGCTCGCTGGTTCTCTCCCACTGTTCTAACTAGGGGTTTTAGATCCACCTATCAGGGTTTCACATTAGTCCCCAGACTTGGGTTATCAAAATGGGGAGGTAGATCCTTTTACTGGCCAGCCTGCTATGCTGTGCAACTCCCTTCCCGCCTTCCTCAGACTAATTGGGAACCCTCGCAGTTTTGCACCAAATTGAAAACGTTTTGAATCCCGCTTTGCTATTTTATGCTAGGGCAGCCAGGTTTGCTCATGTATCATTATGCCCTTAGAAGGCGACTGAGGTGTTTATTAACTATATGACACACTGTACCACCACCCGTCTGTCTATTCACCCACTCTCACCCTGTAAGTTATAGAAGAAGAGGCTGTATTAGGGACAAAATAACTTAATCAAGTTATTAAAATGTAAAATCCGAAACTACCACCATCAAAACTGATTTAGATGTAAATGATGATCAGAATGGTACGGGATAAAGGCTATTGCAACGATCGAATCCGATTCCAGATCCTTCTATGTAAAATGCTGGAGGGTATTTAACTTTAAATCCAAAAGCAATGGCGAAGTTCAGGCAAACTTGATCTCTAAGGCCTGAATGAAAGGGGAATGTATTTGCCTGCCAACAGTAATCAGGACATCCGACAATTCAAATGAACAAAGATTATTACAGATGGCATGAAAAAAGCAACGACCCAACACCAGCATCATTCTCACAGAAACATTCTCACAGAAACACGGCACACAATGTGAGAGGCGTGCTAACATCACTCCTAGCAGATAGCATTGGAATATTCCCCAGTGCAGACAAGGCAATCATACTTTGTTGAAAGAAGTAAGGAAGACAGATTGCTTGCTTGCTAAAACAAGCATTGGCATAGCCAAGAGTGTTGGCTGTTGAATAGTCAAAAGATGTTGTATGTTCACATACACATTCGCCCACTGTGGTAGTGGTAAGACAAGCAGTATTTCCAAATACTAGATGTTTTACACATGTGGTAACAGTCACATATGGCATCCATTAAATATCAGAAGTAAAAACCCATAAATAACCCATGTGGTAATACTGCATGATTCAGAGTTCTTCACCCCAAAGAATAACACCAAAGAGATTGCCAACATGTACCTCCTGCTAAAAGGAGGCATACACGATTGCCTGGTAAGGCTAAATGATGCACAGGTGCAGGTCATCACCCCCTGAAGGAAAGAAAAGTCACTCCCAAACCTCACAAAACAGACAGACATCCTGCAGCTAAGCAGCACCGGTCGCACAGATAGGAGAGTTGTGCAACCTTTTTGAGGCCAGGCGCTATGAAGGCATTCAACAACAGAAAGCCTACTAAGTAAGGAAAATAATGTGGAGACACCCAACCCCAGGGTCAGACCATCCCAATGGTCACAGACCCCCAAATCATGATGTTCCATATCCTGGCTAGGTCCACCATCATGCATGTACAGAAGCTGATATCAGAAGCTGATATAGTCAAATGAATATATGCACAGCCATATCCCATCTGCTGAAGTTGGCATGTTGCATGGAGTGTTGCAACCCACCTTTCACGTGGGCTTGCTCAGGTGTTACATGCTCTTGTTTGATACGTCTCTGCTCACATTACACTACCTTCCGCCCCGGATGCCATAAATGCCATTAAAGTGCAGTTCTATGACATTGCACCATTTTTTAACATCATAGGTAGCATCGACTGCACACATTTGCTACTGATGTCAGCCCATGAAAAGGAGCCTGTTTACAGGAACCACAAACACATCCTCAGTGTACAGATGACCTCCGATGCAGACATTATGATCACGTACTGCTGTGCCCGGTTCCATGGTTGCATGCATGATGGCATACAATATTTGGCAACCTCACCCTGCCTCTCTACATAGCCACTCAGCAATAGCTCGTATGTAGGTGGCACACCCATTCATGCAAGTATCAGACTATGACGTGGCGTTGCCCAGAGGGATGTCAGCTGATATGGAAGGGTGGTGGTTGTCCGAAGGGATATCAGGGTATATAGAAGGGGGAATGGTTGTCCAGAGGGATGCCAGGAGATAAGGAAGGGGGTGGTTGTCCACAGGGAAGCAGCACCTCATATCCCCCTTCACTCCAGCATCATCCTCCACTAAGCATGGTTATTCTCGCCCATAAGTATATGTCAAGGGAAACAAAATATATACAACCACTGAAATGTAGGCTTTCCTCCACCCTAACAGGTGATGCAGGGTATCACCTGATGTCATTGCCAGAAGAAGAAAGGTGCTATAGAAATGCCCATTTAAAAACAGGCTGACACATGCAGAGGGCTTTTGGACTTGATTCTGGTGTCTACACTGAACTGGCAGAGCACTGATATATGGATCCTAAAAGGTAGAGCTATTTGTGATAAATATTCACAAGATGGCATGTGCCTATGCCTCCTCATGAGAAGCCCCTAAATGCAGTGATAAGGAAGAGGAAGAAGGTACACATACAGGATGTCCCCAACGGGATTTCAGATTACGTGGCAGAAGGTGGTAGCCATTTTCTTCTTACTGCTGGTAGTAGGAGCATATTGGTGATGCCTTGAGGGGAACAACTGCTCATCGGGGTATGTTGCTGTCTCTACGTCATGTCCACCTGTTCCCTCGCAAGAGGTAGCAACAATAGAGCTTGTGTGTAGTCCAGGACACATATGATGCTCAGGAAGTATGCAATTTCATTCAATGTCCCTTTTATGGCATTGATTGCTTCTGGGGTGGTAGGTAGTGCTATGTGATTAGTGGCATGTGAAAGGAGCGTATGTAATACCTGGCCACACGCCTCCACCACCTAACCCATCCCATCATATCATTCCCAACACAGCCCTCTACCCATTACACCTGTTTATGTGGGTCATCAAAGTTGTTGTGGCTTTTTACCTCCCAACCCACAGTCACGCAGGTAGGGGGCTTGCACAGTTGTGATGAGCACCAAGGGGAACAGCCAGGCACAGATCAGTCTATAGGCATGGCTGATATGGACATGCTAAGGTCCTGGAAAACTCCAGTTCTTATGTGGGTAAGAGGTGTCTCCATCCTCGCCAGAGTCCCAGATAACACCTGGAAGACATACGATGATGCCTATGTAGCCTCTATCATCCTCTGGATTTCAGACATGATCCTATTGGCCAGCACGCGTTTGAGGCATAGAGACGTGCACTGTGTTGGCCCATACTTTTCCCAGACATGTGATGGCCTTTTTTTAAGTTTAAAAGATTTTTATTATGAGAAATCACATAAAAGATATTCAATAACCATTAATAATACAACAAGAATAAGTGTCAGTACATAATTCTGTGATAAGAAGTGCAAATGATTTACAAAAATATCAGGTATGTGTAAGTAAAAGGATGTAGTTATTATAAACAACACAGTATATTTTCTTTATGTAAAAGAAGGGGGTAACGAAACAATGATATAATAACATGCTATACATATAAAAAAACATGACAGACAGGATGGAACACATACAAAGGGAGAAGAGGGGAGGGAAAAGCAAATACGCAATGATAGCATTAGTGGTAATCTGTATTAGATACAAAATTAAGAAATGGCTGACATTTCAAATTGTGTTTGCATAGTAGAGCAGGAGAGTAAGCTATACAATTTTCTAGCCTATGAATATTACACATTTTATTCAGCCAACACTTGTAATGAATGCATTGTAGACTTTTCCAATTAGTAGTCATAGTTTGCAGTGCAACCATGAGACATAGATCAACACGTTTTTTTTGTATGTTCGTTGGCTATTACAGTTTGTAGGAGGGAGCTTCCAAAGGTGAGAAAGTCGAAACAAAAGTCTTGCTGTGTTTTAAAAATAAATTTGATTGTTTGCCATATAGAAATCCAAAAGGGTTTAACATGTTGACATTCACCAAACATATGTTTAAATGAGCCTGAATGTAGGGAGGAACTCCAGCAAAGATCATCATGAAGGAAGAAAAATAGGGTTTGGGTTAGATTGGATGACAAAGTAATTTTTGAGATGCATTTCCACTGTGGAGGCCAGTCATATTGAAGGTCTGGCAGTGTGCAGTTGTCTTTCCAATCATTATGTAACGGACCAGCCGCTGTAGTTGCCATGCTGATGCAGTACAATTGCGTTTTAGTATATAAAACAATCTTAGTACATCAGGTATATTGGAGTTATGAATAAGTTGATCGTAGTTTTCAAACATAGCATCGGTAATAGTCACGTATTGTATCATGGCAGATGCCGGAAGACGATATTTGATAGCAACATTTTCAAAAACCATAGGAGCATCATGTGAGAAGAATTGATTACAGTATTTAATGTTTCTAGATAGCCATGGATTCCACAATATTGATTTGCCTTTCACCTTAATGAGGGGATTAAGCCAAATAAGGGGAGAAGTAAAGGCAGACAATTTGGCAAGAGATGGGAAGATATATAGTTTAAGATATAATGCAGATTGGCGTAGACCGAAAATTTCATAAGTTTAATCTTACTTTTGATAAGGTAAATATCCAATAGGGGAAATGGGGAAGCAAGAGCTTTTTCCATCAGCAACCAATTGGGAGCATTTTCCAATTCTTCTTGAATAAACCATGTTTGTGCTTGCTTAATAATAAAGGCTAAGTGATATTTCCTAAAATCTCGAAAATCAACACCGCCCATCGAGTGAGGTTTCTTTAATATACTAAGTGATATTCTACGTCTTCCTTTACCCCGTAAAAATGTGAGTAGGAAAGAGTGTAAGGTCTTAAAACCCTTAACATTTCCAGCTTGATCTTGTTTAAGAAGTTTGGGAAGAAAGGGGAGGAGTCTATTGGCTAACATTTTTCGCATAAATCTTACAATCAGTATTGATAAGGGAAATTGGGCAATAACTTTGAGGGGGTTCTGGGTTTTTATTGCATTTGGGAAAAACAATAATCATGGCTTCAAGAAAAGAACTGTGGGCCTGCCCTTCTGATATAAAGTGAGAGTAAATATTACTAAGTTTAGGAACTAATAGTTTAGAAAAATGAGAATAGAAGTCTATAGGAAAGCCATCAGGGCCAGGGGCTTTCCCTTTTTTAAGATGTTTAATGTCTTGGAAAATGTCAGCAGGGGTAAAAGGAGTATTAAGAAAGTTGAGATCTATCTGGGGGTAAGTGTTCCTAGGTATGTTAAGTAGACAATCGTCAATAGAGGTATTATTGGAAGATGCTTCTGAGGAGTATCATTTAGAGTAGAATTTTGAGAACATTTGAAGAATATCTGTATCAGACCATTTTCTGTTTCCTAAGTGGCTTTGTAGGGTGACAACTCTAGCCTTTTCTTTTTTTAATTTAAGATACGAGGCTAAAGATTTACTAGCCTTATTGGAGAGTTGATAGATGTTTGATTTATATTTGAGCATATTTGCCCAAGAGTATTGAGTAATAATGTTATTATTTTGAAGTCTTAACTTTAAGACTTCTTTAAGAATCGTGGGTGATTTAGTACTAGTGAATTTAATTTCTAACGGTTTTAGCTGTCTAAGAATAGATTCCGACTCTTGTTTTATTTTTTTATTTTTATTGGCTACAAATTAGATAATATTACCTCTGAGAATGGCCTTGTAACAATCCCAGTTATTAGTAGTGGATGTATCTTGATCTTTGTTCTCAGTGAAAAAGTTATTATGTTGCTGAGCAATAAAGGGTGTGAATAAGACATTGTTCAGTAGGCTAGTATTGAAACGCCATCTAGAGGGTTTAGAGTTACTGGGAGATTGTAGTTGGATGTGAACGGGAGCATGATCAGAGATCATATTGGATTCAATTTGGGCTTTTAGGAGAAGGTTTGCCATGGAGTTGGGTATGTAAATATAATCCAGCCTTGAAAAAGATTTATGGGGTAGGGAGTAAAAGGTAAAATCAGAATCAGTGGGGTGAAGTAAGCGCCATGCGTCACTAAGGCCCAGTTCCAATGTAAAATTGTTGAATTGTTTATGAGAAGTAGAGTTGGTAGAGCAGACACTAGATTTCCTATCTAAGAAAGGGTCTATAATTTGATTGCAGTCACAACAAGCAATTACATTATGGGGATTGGTTTGTAGCATGTGATTTCTAAGTTGCCTCCAAAAATTAGGACATGGGATGTTGGGCCACAGATGTTAAATATGGAATATTCCTTGGAGTTAATCGATAATTTGAGCAAAAACCATCTTCCCATATCATCAGATTCATTTGAGAGTATGTTGCATTTAAGATATTTACTAACCAAAGTAATTACTCCATTTCGTTTTCGGTTTGCAACACTGGAGAACACCTGACTTGATTGCTTCTTCATTGGAGAGGTGGGATTCTTGAATGCAAGCAATTGAGGGTTTCAATCTGTTTAGATGAGATAATACTTTTTGTCATTTGATTGGATTATGTAATCCTTTGATGTTCCAAGATACTATGTTGAGCGACATGAAAATGCAAAAATGAATCTATAAACCATATGATATAGATACACAAAGGTGGTAAAGAAAAGGTTGCAAAGATGTTTGTATGTATAGATTAGAATGATATGGCATTTTAGTGCGGGCATTGGTAATGTATCTAGCAAAACAGATGAAAATATAAAGGGAGAGAGACATAAGAAAGGGGACACAAAAGAAGGGTATAACATGGACTTAGATAACATTGAGTCATCATAAAGGATTATGAATACAGAGGTGGCTAAAAAAAGAAGCAACACCAGTCCATGTTAATGTACAAGAAAAAAATACGATGGGGGGAGCTGAAAAAAGAACTAGGCCCACTGAAACCCGCTCCAGTGGAGAAGCAGAAAAAATGAGTATTAACATCCTCAAGTAAAAGAAGGTGACCTATCCATGTCTATCCTTTTCTGAGATTGGATATACCTATGCAGATCCACTGGATTCTGAAATGTTGAGGTTTGTCCATTAAGTGTAACTTTGAGGGTAACAGGATGTACGATACCATATCTCGTATTTAGTTGCTTAAGTACTGGTCTGAAGGTAAGAAGTTCCTTTCTTTTTGCCGCCGTTGCTTCGGCTACATCTTGTGTTATAAAAATAATTTTTCCTTCCCAGGTTAGATTTCTGTTTTGCCTGACTTTTTCGAATCCCGCCACCAACATACACAAACCCCACTTACCTTCACCTTCACGCTGGTTCCTGCAGCGCCAGTTCCCTTTCACTTCTGTGATTGGGTCCTTTTCTTTTCTTTTTTTTTTTTTTAAACGGACAGCTGCAGGGGTGTCCCCCGCAGCTCCGGCTCACTATACCATAAAGTATAGTGAGAGGGGCAATGCGGGGGACATCCCCGCAGCCCCCGTTTTTTTTTTTTTTTCTTCTTCCACGGACGGCTGCAGGGGTGTCCCCCGCAGCCCCCGCTCACTATACCATAAAGTATAGTGAGCGGGGCAATGCGGGGGACAATCCCGCAGCCCCCGTTTTTTTTTTAATGCTACCACCAGAGGATCGAACTTTTGGTGTTCGATCCTTTGATGGTAGCATTTTTAGAACTTTTGGTCGTTTCGACCTTTTTTTTCGGTCATTTCGACCTAAACCGACTTTTCCCATAATAAGAGTGACATGCGTAAAATCAAGAAGAGCTAGTATCATGGACCTTGGTGGGATATTGGAATTTTGCGCGGTCTAAAAGGCCCAATTTCAATGTGCTCTTTGGATGTTAAGTTTTATTGAGGCGGAGAGGTTAAGAACTCAAGGTAAGGACACATATAGGAAGGCAGTAGGATTGTCCTTTTCAATTCCTTTGGGAAGGCCAATAATACAAATATTATTTGTTCTGTTTCGATTTTTGAGATTTTCAGCCTGTTGTTGTAGAGTTAATACTGTGGCTTCCAATGAGTTGACCTTGTTGGTGATATCCTCTGAATTCCCGACCAGCCTCTCAACCTTATTGATCCTGGCCTCAAAGACAGACCACTTATTATCCAATTGTTGTAGTTAGCATTAGTGTCCTCCATGAAAGGTTTAAGAGCTCTAATTTCTGATAATATCATTTGCATAACCGGGTCGGTTAAGTTTTCGGTAGGTGGAGGAGATTCGCCTTTTTGCCTTTTAAGCGCAGCACATGATGGAGGAGGACCATCTTTGGATCGCACTTTCTTTGTAGTCATAATGTAATTTAATAGAGTATTCTTCTTCTCTTTTCCACTCTACTTCTTTCTTTATCTTCTTATCCGTTAATTATTTACACTACTTTTCCTTTCTTCCTCCTTTTCTTCTTTTGGTTTTATTTTCTTCATCTACTCCTTTGTTTTCTACAGTCTCTTTTTCTTTTAATTTCTTCCTTCTTCCCTTTCTCCTCCTTGTCTTCGTGTATAATTCACTTCTTCTTTTCCTTCTCTTTATCTCCCTTCCTTCTCCTTTTCCTCTCCTCCTTTCTTTTTGCTTATCTTTCTTTTCTCTTATTTTCTGTTCCCTTCCTGTGTCTTCTTGCTCCTTCTCTCTTTCCTCCCTTTCTCTTCTTCTCTCTTTTTCTTTCTCCCTTTTCTTTTTTGGTTCTCTTCTCCTTCCCCTTTCTCTTTCTTCTTTTGAGCAGGCTTGGCTGCGGCTGTGGCTTTGCCCTTCCCCTTCTTCCCTTTCCTAACACTGCACGCAGCCTAATCATTTCGAGAGGTTTACTTAGACATGGAAGCTGTGGTAATGGTGGTGGTCAAGGCACTTTTGCCATTTGGTTGGTTGGTTGCTGGTCACTCATGATCTCCTCTGTTGGGAATAGAAGTGACATGTGTTCAGTCACATGACACTAAATGAATGAACAGATGCATAGGGTACATTTATTGTCATGGCGTACAGCAGCCTCCTGATTTTATCTTCTTCTGTGCATGTCTATTCAAGGCTGTTTTATGGATGTGTCACCTCCCCGTCCCTGACATCTGCTATCATAACATACAGTGCATTGTCATGACTGCACGTAGAAGTATCTGTAGTTGTGCACAATTGATGCATGTGTGTCATGAATGTGTGTCACATTTAGGTAGTGCATCATGTGGCTGCTTTCCTGGCTGTGACACACAACCTGTTTCAGGAGTCTCTCAACAGATGCATATCTGCTGTACATACTCCTACGAGGATGACAAAATTGTGTTCATTTGTCGCTTTTCTTGCAACAATGCTGTGCAGCGCGTGCAAAGGTTGCCTTTTCTTGACTGATACATGTGGGCACAGCCAAGACACTCACCTGAATTCAACTATCTACTCATTATAGGGAGATTTGATTCCTTCATGTACTAACCACCACCAGCAATTTGTGAGCCTGCTCCAACCTCCACATCAACTGCACTGGTAATGCCCAATGTGATCACTACACTGGCAGCCTTCGCCACCGCTGGGTACATGAAGGGGTAGGAACCATTCCCCCTCCTGTAGCAATGCATACCTAGAGGTGCTCAGACAGGACTGGTCCAGACCTGAAGCTCGAGTTCATCCCTCCTCTTTTCTCAGTCCTTGTTCGTTCTCGGATGAGCGATCACTGCCGCCATCTTTCCTTTCACACTGCCCCAGAACTGGGCATGCTCAGGGCATTTGTGGTCATTTCATTGCCAAGTAGAACATCCTCTGCCAGAACAGTGTGATCCTGCACTGTGAATTTTGGCTTTCTTAAGGGCCCACTTGCAGTGTCCTTTGAATCAAGATCAGTGGCCATTCTGAATGCATGAGCTGTGAATTTAGCTGCATTTAGTTCTATATTGGCAGCTGTGCAGTGTTTTGCTGCATATGTGCAGTATGTTGGCAACCAGAAACAGGATTCCCACAAGCATGTTTCCAGTAATATTGCATGCAGTATTCTGGTGTTATGGCGTTTGGTACTTACCATTACTGCATTCCTGGTGCTAATGGGGACATACTGTAGCATATCTCTAAGTCACAGTAATTCCTACACGAGCACACACACGCCTTTTGCAGCTGCATGCATTTGCTACTTCTTATATTGTGCCAGTACAGAGAACCTGTAGGGGACATACAAGGGAAAGAGTGCTTCCTCCAAAGAAAAGTAAGAGAGAGCAGATATGAGTCAGAGTATAAGAACAGAGGAGAGGAAAGATGAACGTAGTAAATAGAGGAAAGATGTAAAAAGTAGAGAAGAGAAGATGAAAGAAGCAAACAATGTTAAGTTGGCTGTACGAAGGAAATATGGAAGAAAGGGCCAGAGGCAGAAATAAAGGACAAAAGAGGTGAAAGGATTAGGATTGTTAAAGAACAAAATGTACAAAGGAAGAAGGAAAGGGAGAGTAAGAAAAAAGGGAAAAGATGGAGGAAAGAAGGAAGGAAAAAGGAAAGAATGAATCACTATTTACCCAAAGACGTGCTGGTGTCCCACATGATAAAGTAAACATGCATTTCTAAATCCAAAGACACCATGCTACATGGAACCATCATGGCAATTCTCTCCAGGTTGTCTCTCATTCCTAAAACAGAACAACACGAGGTCTTTGATGAGCAAAAAGCAACTTGCATTGAAAAGTTAATTTTCATTGTATTCGCTGCAAATAGTTATTTCCTTGATCTTTTGTGTGATCTGTGACACTGGTTTAAGGAAGAGGAGGCAGGAGGCCCTTTACCTCCTCTTTATCATTTTTACAGACCATCAATTGATAAATATGGACAGTAAGGACATTCTGATCTCTCCCTATTACTTGGTTTTTTTATATGGAGTACAACTTGTACAGGTGGACCACGGTCAGATTCTGCCAAGCTTCCACTAGCATCTACTATCAAAGGATAACCACTCTTTAAGAATAATGCTATATGGAACAATAGTCCCCATCCTTTGTCCAGGTATTGAAGAAGTACAGGAAAAAACTGCTGTTGTTCATTGTATGTGGGTCTTCCAAAATATGCGGTACTTCCCCGTCAATCTATTTTGCTCTCTTCAATCCCGATCAATTATGGTTTAAGCAAGTCATCTAATATTTTGGTTTATTGGGCTCGTCTTTTTTTACTTCCTTTTTTTAAAGTTTTGAGTTTACATTTTCTGCATTGTTTTTAAATGTATTCATACTATTGTTCCTCGCAATCTTACTGAGCTTATCTCTCTCAGCTGTCTCAGAACCTACGCTCCGCAACCCAGATTTTAATTCCTACTCAGCATCCTCCTGGACTTTCATCACAATATCATTCCTTTTGATTTGTTGCCCATACAGTGTGGAATATACTGCCTTTAGAAATTCACTCTTGACTTACCCTATCATTGTTTACAAAAAGAAACAGAACATGCATTATATATTGCTTTTCTGATCCTGACCTGCTCTTTGTCCTGAACAAGTCTGGACAAAGTGGAGCTCTAAGGGATTTCCTATGGAGGAGGTGGGAGATGATTCCAAGCAATATAACTCACCCATGGTGTGGTCCCACAACTGTATCATCTGTGTACATTGTGGTAGTGATCAAATGTCATGTGCAAAGCTATAAACCAAAGCTAGCCCCAAAAAGCCCAATTGAAAGCCTATTATATGCACACAACCCGATGACATATGTGCACTGATTGAGTTCTAGGAAATTAAGAAATGAAAGTAAAAAGTCAGGTTACCAGAGGGAATTATCAAAGCAGCACACGTGCAAACATGGCAAGGATCTTTGCCACTGATCTAGCACTTGCAAAGCAAAGTACAAGCAAGCAATTCAGCCTCAACATTGGAAAAGGGGTGGGGATAGATCAGAAAATGGAACTTGAGGTACATAACACTGTTCAATGTTCTCATGCATGACATGTCCAGAAATGAACTGGTATTTAAAAATATGTCTTGGTATGCTCAAGTTCAACTACGTCATAAAGGGTGCACTTTCCCAACATGGCTGCCCCCCTATGGAGACACAGGCCTGTAACATGCATGGTGACAGGGTTAAAAATGCATGGGTAGGTCAAAGTACCATCTGATTAAAAATGTTGAACCCAATATCCAATTTGAAAGACTGACGGAATGGGCTACATTGAAAGTAGTGCTCAGTGCATTCTGACTCAGCACTGTACAGCTACTTACTGTATGCATGAGTTATTGTCACACCAGCTTCAGAGATGTTTCTTGGATTTTTTTTATTTATTTTCTTTTTATTCATGGTTTAACTGTTCATTGCAGTTTTTACAAGATTTGTGTAAACTTCTGATTTTATGTCCTTAAGTTCTTTTGTTAAAAGAGTCTTATCAAGATTTGTTCCTTTACTGTATAGGTTCTTCTCCGTCTATTGCGTTGATGGTTAAAGTATCCAGGTGAAGACTGTTGAAAAATGTTACCACTGCGATCACTTATTTCGTTATTTTACCACTCATCAAATGGTCCCACCAGTGTTGTTCGTCTAAAGTAAAGATGTTTTTAAACAGGTGGCCCATATGTCTATTTGATGTGGTTCCTTTGCATGACAGGAGTAGGTGTCTAAGAGTTTCCACAGTTTCATCAACCTTGCAAAAACAGCATGTGTTGTTTTTAGAGATTCCTCGAATCGCAGTATCTCGTTAGTTTTTAGGAGATTTAGGCGAATTCTTAGGAAAGTTGATCGAGTTCCTTTGTCTGGGAATTTTAACAAGTATTTGATAGGTTCATTAACTTTTTGTAAGTTTAATGGGAGATGCTGAGTGAGTTTGTTTTTAGCTCCATCTTGAAGAGTTTGTATCCATTCCCAGGTTTTTAGTCTAGATTTTGTTTGGTTAGGGTTTTCTTCTAGCTCAGTCTCCGAGCTTCCAATTTCTTGGAGTAGTTTGTTGTTTTTCTTGGCCCAGGCTGTCAGCATCTTGTTCCATTTGTTGTCCATCTCTTCTCTGATTAGTTCGAATATTTTGAGTTTTGAAGTTCTAGTTTTCCGGTACAACATCAAACCGGTTAGCATTACTGTCACTTTGAGGGAGAGCAAGGTTAGTTCTCTTCTTATCGACGCAATCAATGTTGATTGCGGTAGGTTTAGTGTTCTTTTCCAAAAAAAACCTTCCAGTCTTGACCAGATACTGTCTGGCATAGCAGGCATTGCTTCTGTGCCATATAAGATGGCCGGTGTGGCTTTTGCTTTATAAAAGTTAATTGACGCTTGCATTGAGAATCAACTGTATTTTCTGTCAAGTTTCTTTGCTTGAGCTGTCACAAGTTTTGTTTTAACCCAGAGTGTTTCCTGCATTTAGTTTTCTTGCTGGCTACAGTTGATGGTCACTCCTAGTTATGTAAAAGATGTCACCTTTTCCCCCTCAATGAACCATCTTCCATATTATTTTTGTTTACGATGTTTTTCAAGAAATATGATTTTTGTTTTTTTAATGTTAATTTCCAGGTCGTTTGCCCTTATGTATTCTTGTAGCCCGTCTAATCTACGTTGGAGACCAATTGCCGTGTGGTAGAACAGGAAAATATCATCTGCATAGAGTAGGCGACTGATTTTGTCATTGCCTAATTTAGGCGGGAAGATTCTTAGGTTGGCCTCGTGTTGCCCAATATCGCCCGTGTAGGTGTTATATAATGCGGGTGCTAAAGGGCAGAGTTGTTTCACGCCTCTTGAGGTCTGGATTTCTCTGTATAGCTGGCCTGCACCACTAAGCCGAACTCGCATAGTGGTCCCTGAATAGAGGCTTTTGATTGGATCTAGAATTGAGTTGGGACAATTCCATGTTGTTAGTTTGTCCCAAAGTCTATCCCTGTTTACACAGTCGAATGCTTGGCTTAGGTCCACAAAAGCCAAGAATATTCTCGGGCCGCCGTCCAGGATTTTGGCCTTCATTGCACTAAATGCCAGGATGTTTGCTTGGGTCCCTGAGTTTTTAACAAAGCCTGACTGAAAAGGGTCTCGCCATTCTGAAGATGTTACACAGGATCGGAATTGATCCAACAAGAAAGAACCAAAAAGCTTGCCCAGCACATCCAAGAGTGCTATTGGGCGATAGTTCTCTGGATCCGTTTTTTTAATATTACTTATAGATAGGAACTACGTTCGATGATTTCCAAGAAGGTGGAATGCTCATAGATATAACACATGTGTCAAAGATGTCCATTATCAAGGGGACCTAGGTCTCTCTGTTGCTTTTAAGATCTTGATTTATTATCCCGTCTGGTCCCGGGGAACATGAAGGTTTTAGCTTTTTGATTTTATCTTCAATTGTTTCTTGATCGTAGTCCAGTTGCCATTTTGTAGTAAGCAGAGGATCTTTATACAATTTTGCTTTGTCAGGCTTGCAAAAATGTTTTGAGAAATATTCGATCCATTTTTGCTCTCCGACGTTGTTCATTAGAGTGTCTTGATTGAGTTGTCCTGTTGAGTCAATCAGGGACCAGAAGTCTTTTGTTCTCTTTCCACTGAGGCATCTTAAGATGGCCTCAGAATCTTCTTGGTATAGCATGAGTCTGTTGTGTTTCAGCAAGAATTTGTAGTTTTTTTTGCCTGGTTTGCAGTTAATTTGCTCTTTATGGTCAGCCATTTGTTGGCCGTTCTTATTGCTTCTCTCATAGATCTTATTTTTTCAACCAGCTGATCGTTCCTAGTGTGTGAATGAGTTGTAGTTTGCGTGTGTTTCTTCTGTCTTAAGTGCAAGTATGGTAGTAGTAATGGTCTGTAGTCCAGTTTTCCCCATGTCTAAGGTAGATATTATGGCTCCTTTATCTCTGTAGTATTTAGCTGCAACTTTGCTTATTGCTGTGCTAGTCAGTTTGAGGCTCGTACCCTGTTTTGCTGATTTCTATCTGATGTTCCATGTAGTGAGGTGAGGGTATTGATGGTATCTCCCAGCCTGTTTGTAAAATATTGTGATCACTTTTAGTGGTTTGTCTGACTTCAAGGTTGGTGGTTAGGGCTAGAATGGATCTTGAGACATAGATGTGGTCGATATTAGCTATCAAGCCTTCCTGTTCCCAGGTCGAGATCATGTAGTTTTCTTTTGACCTTGTAATTTGAAGATTGTGGTGATCTCTGGATAATATGAGCTGGTCTAGCTTGGTTCCTCTCTGGGCTGCCGCCGTGTTGTGGTTGTCGGAGTAATGCTCGTTGGTCACTAAATCATGGAACTTCTTTCCCAGGTCTTTTGTGAAGTGTGGGCAAGTTGCATTCATATCTCCACATATCACAGTTTGACCGATGTTCTCTTTGGCCGTCGCTTCATATATAGTACGTTCTAGTTCATTTAAGAAGGTTTTGTCAGATTGAGATTTTGGGTTCCAATATGTAGTGATT
Source organism: Ambystoma mexicanum (assembly GCF_040938575.1). Lineage (NCBI taxonomy): Eukaryota > Metazoa > Chordata > Amphibia > Caudata > Ambystomatidae > Ambystoma > Ambystoma mexicanum. The sequence goes on along the minus strand of NC_090937.1, from coordinate 361,118,733 downwards.
AACAGTAGGAGTGCTTGTGTCTTTCTTATCTCTTCTGTGTGGTTAGTTTCCTGAAATTGTTACGGGCAAGAAGAATGTATCTCTCCTCACTATGGATTCCAGCTTGTAGCCACTGCCCGAACATATTCCAATCAGCAGGCCTGCTGCTGGTCTTCCCTTTGAGCCTTTAATGGCAGGTGAAGTGATTATCTCAAAACCATCCAGAGTAGGAGAGTCGAGCATCCAAATCTCTTGGAGACATAGCAGATCATAAGTTCCTAAATTTACTTCACCTGGTTCAGTGAGGTGAGAAAAGCAGCACATGTTCCAAGATCCCAAAGTTACTGCATTGATTTTTAGCTCTGTTGTAAGTGGCTCTGGTTGGATTCGTGTTGGTTCTGTATTTTTTTTTGTTTTGCTGCTATGATCTTCTTGGGTAGGCTAACGCTTCTGGTAACCAATCCCATCTTTTTCGATCCCTCCCCTTTTGATTCTGCTCGTTGTGTTGGTTTAGTTTGACTGTTTTTAGATTCGGTGGTTCCCTGCTAATAGTGATGTTCCAATTTTGCAGAGGCCCCTTAGGAAGAGGATCTTCGATAATGTCTATGTTTTCATAATCTTCAGTGTTGTAATTTTTGTAATTCTGCAGTCGGCGTTGGTGTTCCGTTCTGGAGGTAAATTTTTTCTTGTACTCCGTTCTTCTCAACGTTGAGGTGTGTCTTGAGGTTCTTTTATTTTCCATTTCCTGGCCTCTTTCACTCTGATATCCATGAGTCGACTTATTAGCCTTTTCTTGATCCCAGTTATCAGAACGTAGCAGGGTTCTTTGGAACTTGTGATTCTCATTTCCTCTATGATGCAAGCAGTCCTTTGTATCAGTTTTATAGAACCGCACTTTCTCCTGTTGGTGAGCTACTTCTTTAGAAATTCAGATCTTTCCCCTGTCCCTTCCTCAGTACTTTCTGTAGAATATATTGGGCTCAAGTCGTAGCCCATTGCTCCTAGTTTTGTCTGTTGCTCCTGAGAGCTTGCGTCTCACTGGTAGTGATGATACGTGGAGGTAGACACTGTCCATGTAGTTGTTATCCGTGAATTCAATAATATCTATATCATCCGTTCTGAGAGATTTCAGGTTTTCAATGTGGGTTAAGAGCTTCATTGTAGTTTTCCTTTTTAAAATGACTTTTCCTCCTCCTTCAAGTATTTTTTCTAATTTGGAAGAGCTGGTGTTTTTTGTTCTCTTGGTGCTTGTCATTTGTGCTCTTTTTGTTTCTCTGGAAGAGTATGGTGTTTCTTCGCTCTTGGTATTTGTTGTCCTTTGCGATACAGTAGGCTTCGGTGTGTGTTTACCATTCCTGCTGTATCTTGCTGGTTATTTATAAGAATTCGTTTTTTGTTGGTAGTGTTTGCTTAACACCATTCTTGTGTTGAGTCTTGATCCACTCCTGTTGTTAATGTAACAGGGCTCTGGTGACTCGGAATCAGATGTGAGGTTTTCCGGAGTTCTTGATCTTCTGGGTTTATTGAGATTCCGCTTTGTTAACCTGATGTTGCTGTTTTTATCCCAGTTTGGTTTTCCTTTGTGTCTCTACTTCTTTCAATGTGGCTTCTGGCCTTTTTTTTGGTGCCTGTACACTGCCTTTTTATCTCGCCACTTTTGGTTCATTGTTTTTTTGGGATTTCTCCTCCAGAGTTAGGAAGCTTGGAGATTCAATTGTCATGGTTTTTGGGTTTAACTCCGTTATCGGTTTAGTTGGGTTTTCTCTTGAAGCCATCGGCTGGATGTCTTCTTCTTTCTTATCAAGTGGCACATTTTCTGGATCTTCTGTCAGGTATTGGCTGATGTCCAATAAGTCCGTAATCGATGCTTCCTTGTCTCTTTGGGGGCTGTCATCTGGATCAGATTGCTCATGAGTTTGACCTGGATCCTCGATTTCCCCTATTCTGAGTTTTGTTTTTTCGAAGGCTCTAGTTTCCTCTTGGTACTTGAGTTGGTTGTTTTATTTGTGTCTAGGAGTCTTCGTTGATCATTTCAGTGTTTGTTGTTTGGTCGTTTGTTGTGCCCTGGGACCCTCATATGTCCTTCGTAGATTAGTAGATTTTGCCAGTTTAAAAACTGGTGTTGAGGTTGGTGAGATAGCAGAGTTACCGTCCATCTTTATTTTCCCTCCTTTCGCCACTGTATTTTGGTTGTGGCTTGGTCCAATTAGTCCACCAGTGTGGATCTGCCTTCTTTGAATCGCAGCTTCTTTTTGGGGTTTTGACAGGATCTGAGGTTTGTCTGTGGGGTGATTATCTTGTGTGTCTTTCTTGTTTTCTTGAGTAAGATCAACACAAGTGGTCTTAGAGGAAGGTCTAAGTGGGTCTTCTGCCCAGTTTGTTGAGGTAAGTTTTGCATGTTGGTCTGTTTGTGTCGCCAGAGACCTTACTTTTTTGTGTAGTATTTATCGGTTTGAGTTCCCCACTCCCTGGTGTTTTGCTTGTAAGCTTCTTATGACATAAGGTAACCTTCCAGGTATGTGATTTTGGTTTGCATATAGGCAACCATGGTTGTATGGTCCTTTAGTGTATCGTTGATCGATTTGTAAAGTTTACTAAAGGGCGCCAAAGCTATGGTTACCGTGGACATTATTGAGAACAGGTCTGATTATTTGCTTGGTGATTCTTTGTCTGGTAGTTGTTGAGCTGAGCTAAGTCTTTTATTTTTGGTTGGTGTTTCATAGTTTTCTGGTATAAGGATTGGCACCAGTTTGTTTTACCCTTGTGAGCTTCTTGTGCTGTCAGCACAAATTTAGCGTCCACGGCTGGGTTTTCCGTACCGATGTCTCTACAGTTGGTCGGTAAAGTTTGCTTGTTGGTGCTGGCGTCTGTATTGGACCTCCTAGTTTGTCTAATATGGGTGTCAGACTCTGGTTTTCCTGTTTTCTTCTCTGGTCCAGTATGATTTCATTTATTTGGTACCATCGTTATTTAGCTCAGTTTTACTTGTCCGGTCACGATTTTGTAAGTTGGACCACTCCGCTGGTTTTCCAAAATGCCATCTGATCGGAGTTGCTGTGTCAGTTATTTGTATTTTCTTATGTTGTTCCTGGGTGTTTAATTTTATTCTGTCCTCTTGATGTTGGATCGGTGGTAGTTTCTAGAATGGAGTCTTAGCACCTTCTAGAAGTTCCGCGTCAGACATTTCGTTTGACGCTGTGGGTATATTTGGTTGTTTGTGAAAGAAATTGTCTAATGGGCCGAGTTTTTTCCCACTAGTCTTGGTCCTGCTAGCCTCACCCGCATCTTTGGCAATTTGCAGCCCGTTTTCTTTATTTTGTCCATATAGGATGGTCAAATGTGGACCTTTGGGTTCTGTTTCTTTGCTCAGTTTTGAACGCTGACGTAGAAGTTTTAAGCGGTTTGGAGTTAGCTTTTCTCTTCCTTTTGGTAGGTCTCCCTAATTTCAAGCAGCTTTGCTTCCTCGTTTGGGGTGGGACTAGTTTTGTGTCCACGTTGTTGGGCAGATGTGGATTCCTTTCTTGGTCTGGGCTTTCTTTTTGTACCTCTTTTTGAGTTGGTGCGCTAATGATTTCGTCGTCCGTGGAATATGAGGTACTCATTACTCTGCACGATGAGTCAGACATAGTCAAGTCCTCCGGGAGGATCTCCAGTTCTGCCATGGCTAACATTGTGTGAGTTTCGAGCACATGTACGGGCTGACTTGTAGTTATAGTTTCCATCTCAGTTTGTCCTCCAGCCTCTTGGGTGGCGGTAAGAGGGGCTATGTTTGTTCTATTCAAATTTTTACTTACGAGTGGAGACGTTATGGGGCTCCTTTCCCCATCCACTGGTGCTATTTGTGGGCCCCCACCCCCACTCGAGTTTGGGGGTGTGGTCGATTTTGAAGGTGACGGTGTTAGCTTTTCCTTCCCCGCGGTGGCGGGGCCCAGCCACCGCGTCGTTGTGCGGGGACCTCAAGTCTCCTCCACCTCGAGTGGAGGGCACCGCCTTGCTCAGGGATCCCGAGCTTGAGTGCGCCAGGGGGCCCCTCCTCCCTCCTCCGCCGTCCTCCCAGTCCCCACCCCAGACACTGGCACAAGCAGAGCAGCACTCGCGCCGGTTGGGGAAACTGCTGGGGAAGCGGCATCACCGGCTGTCTCAGCCTCAGCGATGGAAGTCAAGGTAGGAGGGGCTGATGCCGATCCCGGCCCCAATTTTGTGTTTTCCAGTGTTACAAATGAAAACATGTTCGAATAGTCAGTTGAGTACTGTTGGTCTTGTTCGCTAAGCGTACCTTGTGAATCCGGGTTTGCCGTTGTTGGTGAATGATGGCCAGTGTGTTCCAAGGCCACGTCCAGTTTGTACGTAGATGTCAGGCCGTCTTGTCTCAGGCAACCACTTCTCAGCCTGCTCAAGGAATCGACTTCTAACTGCGGCTCGAGGTGCCAGGAGGGGGCCAGCACTGCCATTGCTGCAGAGACTGCTCAGACTCCAGTAACTCTGCAGCAACTCTGCGGCCACCCCCTTGGCCTCGTGGGGTATTTCAAGGGCTCCACCCACAATAAGCAAGGCAGCCTTCAACCTGCAATGTGGGGAAGACCAGGCCCCACAAGAATTTGTTCAAGAGCTGAAACGTGCCTTTGAGCAGACTACCAGGAGGGTGCGCACTGACAGTAGGGAATTTGTCAATACCTTCTTTCATGCACTCCCGAAATACATTATGACCCAGCTGGTGAGGGACTTTCATGAGAAAAGATCACTAGACTGGGTCATTGAACAAGCAACTCGCATTTACGAAGTACAGAAACCAGTAGAAAGTAAAAGTGCTAACAAAAGCCCAAAACCAGCCAACACCCCTGCTGCTGCTAAGGTGGCAGACTTGAAGGTTGCCCCCATTTTAGATCTGGAGATGGGGGGCCTAAAAACATTCCTGCACAGAATCCTACTAACCCAAGACCCAGAAGGCCCTTGGGCCAATCCCAAACAGGGAGTCAGGGAGGTAACCCCACAAATGGGACCCCTAACTCTCCTGACTACATCAGCCCCCGTTACAAGAGCAACAGACCCATCCTGGGCTATGTGTGGACTCCTCCAGCCCAAGGGGAGGGAAGATCCAACCAGGCAGCTGCCAACTCAGGAAACTTCCCTCCTCACTTTCCCCAGGAGGGCAGTAATCCCTCAAATGCCAGCCTGAGTTTCTTTCCTCGGTATCCGCCAAAACTCAGCCCCCAGAACAACCCTTCTTTCTTTCCCCACTTTCCTGAGCCACAGCCCAATCCGGGAGAGGGGAGGCCAAGGATGGAGGGGTACCAAAACTATCCCAACCAGGGGTATTATGGGAGAAGGGACAGTAACTCTTCCCGTGATCAACCAAGGGTATCCCAGAGGACCCCGTACCAGCCAGAGCAGGTGTCCCAACTGGAGCGCCAGGTCCAGAACATGGCACAGGATCTGGGTCGCATGCTGAGGGCTCAACAGAACCCTCAGATGAGCATGGCGACTCAGAACTCCTCAAATCAAGGGTCTGGTGCTCCAGAACAATGACGAGGGGAAGAACCCCGACAACCCACCGGTTCCCAGGGAGGAGGCACAAGGGGAAGGCGGGTGTAAAGCCCTAGAGGAAGCTTCCTTCCCCACTTGTGGAAAGCCTCTGGAAACTCAGGAACTGGAACCAGAATCTCCTGCCCCGAAAGTCTGCAACCTAAGGAACAGAGGGTGGGTAGGAGAAATAAAGAGCCTAAAATGGCCCATTTTGTGGAGGAGGTGCGAATCTTCCAATTTGAAGGAGAGGGGTAGAAGGGTCCTCAGAGGATTCTGGGAAAAAGATCTTCTCCTTCAGGTATGGGGGAACTCCTCCCAAAGAAAAATAGGTCCCAAGAGATCCTGATCAAGACTGGGTAGATGTGGGTACAGAGTCAAAACCGCCCATCATCAAACCCCAGAATGACCAGCAAGAAAATCCCCTTGTTCAAACCAATTGACTGCCTCCAAAAAGAGGGAGGCAGCCTAGAATCAGAACTAGAGCATCCCAAAACACCCCCCATATCCAATTGCCACCTCTTTCTTACAGGTTCCCAAGATCCCAAACAAACTCCTGCCCAAATCACCCCTCTGTCAGAATCCAAAGCAAAGAAATTAACCTACCAATTGGCCAAAAATGTGCATTATCTTTGCCCCCTTGAGGAAAAGGAGGGAAGATTTTATGCCCCGGTCCAAATACAGAGGCAATGTACATTTTTGGCACTGTTGGACACTGGATCCCAAGCCACCCTTCTGCCCAAAAAGGGCCTTTGATCAGCTGAATTCAGGAAGAGGGGGAAAAATACCAAATCCCTCTCACCCCTCTTCCTGGACAACTTCAGAACTTTGATGGGAATGAAATTCCTGTCGAGGGACTGCGGATTTAGACATTAAAATTGGGCGACACAAGGTGAAGCACCCGGTCATAGTTGTGACTCCAGAGGGCACACCAGGTTTACTGGGAAATGACATCCTGCGTAGATTGTCTCCCCTCATAGATTTTGTAAACAAGGTCCTCTGGACACAGACTAACCAACCAATAAAATTGAAACATAGTGTCAACCATGTTAGTTTAAATGGCACATGCCACATGGTTGAACAGAAACCTGACCAAATTGAATTCCATTTCCAGAATAACTAAATCCCAGTTGTAACAGTAATTGGAGTAGGACAACAAACTAGTGATGAGGAGTCCTCTCTATTTCTTTAGGGTGGCATTCCACATTGGAAGGGAACACTCTGAAATTCTACACAAATTCACAATCAGGAAATCCTACTCCTGTAGTCCAAAATGATGAGAAATCAGCTCAAAGCTTGGCTGATATTCAGAAAATTGGAGAGAAGTTGTTCATCCCTATTCAGTTAAATGAAGGGAAGGACTCTGTTCTCGCCCGATTATGTGTGAACAACGGTAAGAGCTTCATCAGCAAGGCCATGTTCCGCAAACTACCAAAAGATCCAGTCATTCCCACATTTAAATTGGTAGGCAAATGGGAAATAGACCTGGAAACACCCAATTCCAAACATCTCCTGCCTAGCAGGTGTATGTTAAAAATGTCCATAGGCAACAAGAGCATAGTCCATAATTGTTGGGTCATGCGAGATGTCCCTGCTGCATTTTATTTAGGCAGTGACATTCTCAATCGCTTTGCCATTAGTTTGGACTTAATAAACTTCAAATCCTGGTCCCAATTAGCGGGTAATCCCATGGTCTTTGATGACCCACAGAACGCATTTCAGTCAGCACAACTGCTGCCATATGCAGTTGAAATTCAGATTGGAGAGGAAGTCACCATCCCAGAATGGACCCAACAATTCTCACTGGAAGTAAAAATTAAAAGAGGACAGAAACTGAAAAATCCTGACGCCTATGTTCATCTCAATGCTCATTTCCAACAGCAAGGGTTGGGGGTAAAACCAACACCACTAGTCAATATAGAAGACAACACCATTGCAATAGAGGTGGATATCAGTGACCTAAAGAGTATCACTCTGGGCGCAGGCACCATTATTGGAATGGCAGTAGATGACCGACATTTTTCCAGAGATTTAGGGAACTAACTGTTAGGACCAATTCCCAAGGACTGTTTTGACAGTGATAGCAATGATGACAGGATCTTCACCGGGCATGCAGGGAATTTCCTGGTGTACTCTTCCTGCCCTTCTGGTAAGGAAGATGTGACCTGTGACTTCGGGAGGGATGAGGTGATCTATCAAGTCCACAAGGACTGCCTTCCCCAACTGAAGCCATCACTCCAAATCAGTACTTTGACCAGGGACTTCTACACCCAGCTGGAGGAGGCTGCTGAGATGGCCAAACCAGAAGTCTTTCCAGGCTTCAGGCAGATGGTTGAAGAGACAGTCAACTTAGCTGATGCCTATGAGGCTCTGGAGCAAAAGCAAAAATTGAAACAAGTTTTCTTAGATTTTCAAGATTTCTTTGCGGTGGACTCAAATGACTGTGGTCGTACGGACATCCACACAACAACAATTCCCACGGACTCTGGCATGACTCCAGTGTTTGTGAAGCAATATTTCTTGCCTCTCGCATCAATGGAGTCCCTTACTGAAATAATTAAGAACCTTGAGTCCCATGGGATAATTCGTCCAGTCCACAGCACCTTCAATAATCCGGTGCTGGGGATTTTGAAACCAAACGGCCAGTGGAGACTCTGTGCTGACCTAACGGAGCTCAACAAATGAGCCCATACTTCCCAATGGCCTCTTCCCTCCTTGACCAAGGGCTGGCCCAGATCCAGGGGTCAAAGATATATACTGCCTTTGACCTGACCAATGGGTACTGGACTGTACCTGTCAATAGGGAGGACCCATACAATCTGGCCTTTACCTTCGGGGGGCAGCAGTACACTTGGACCCGGGCTCCCTTCGGATACATCAACTCCGGAAATTAATTTAACATCTTTCTGCATAAGGCCATGCCCGACTTGGGTGAAAGGGGTAACCTGGCTTATGTAGATGATCTTTCAATTAAAAGCTCAACTGTGGAGGAACACATAGCAGAAATCTGTTATGTTATGATGCAGTTTAGGGCTGCCAGAGCAAAACTCTCTTTCTAAAAGCCACAGTGTTGCAGGACCCGTGTCAATTTCTTGGGGCATGAGATAACTCCTGAAGGTCTCTGTCCCCAGGAAAAGAAAGTAGAAGCATTCCAGAAAATAAAAGACCCCACAACTCTGCGGGAACTAAGGAGCCTCCTTGGACTGACCAATTATAGCAGAAACTTCATTTAGGATTACGCAGAGATCACAAGACCCCTGATCCATCTGTTGAAGGGGGGTCTGTATTGCTCTCCAAGAGTGCACAGACAGTTATTTACCACAAGTACATTTGCAGAGCAGAGCAAATACTTTGAACGCACGTAGACGGAATAATAACTCACAACCAGACACGCAGTTAGCGAAATAATGAGCACTTATACGGCTATTTATTCATAGTTAAGCATACATAAGCAACAAGTGATACCACAGAAATAAATCACAGAAAATATAGTGAATTAAAGAGAATACATCACCATGGGCATAACTGAATCCCTCATCTCGCCAGAAGCGGCTGGAAGACTCTGGTAACAGCCAGGCCGAGAGCACAACAGCCCACAGGAAGGTCGGAACATGGCGTCCCCCCTCCAACTGAGGTCTTTGTGCTTTTTTCCACCTGACCTTTCCAGAGCTCCGCATATATGCCCTCCTCAAAAAGGGGTGGCAATTTCTCGAACCTTCTGGCATTAGCGCTTGCGCATTGATGAGTGACCGTTGGTTGCCGGCCAGGCCAACCGACAGTAACCCCAAGGAGCAAAGCTTCCCTCTTCTAAAGCACCACGGAAAACAATTCCAAAACTCATCCTGAGACCTTAACGCAAGTATAGCAAGACATAACAAAACCTTTTTCTATATCTGGTACCAGCCGGCACATGTGGATTCTCGCTTTCCCAGCGCTGTGTCCTTGGCTGAGGCCTGCATACCAGGCTCAGCAACAAATAACGTTGAAGACATGTTTTTTAGCAAAGCAAGTGCAGCTTTTCACTGAGGCATGGAATAAATATCCATTATGGCTCTGAGTGCCCCCAGAATGCACTGTGCATCAGCGCCATGTTTTAGCTCAAGCATCACAATCCACCCTTGAATATTTACCTTCCATAGTCCAGTGGTAGATTAGCCGGTCTCTGAAACCGACGAAACATCAGAACTAAGTTGGGAATACATTGAATACAACAACAAACAGTTACTATGATAGCCACAATAATTCAAATGCCAGCAGAGGCGTAATGCAGTGTACCCCCAATATCCGGAATCCATGAAAATAACCAATCCCACCAATTCCCAGTAAGATCTTGAGACACTTGGGAAATTAAGTCCCTCAAACCTCGGATATGACTTTCAATGGATCGTGAATAGTCACTTAGGTTAAAACAACACATACCTTCAACTGTGTTACAGCCCTAATTATGTTTCAGCAAGAGATAATCAACGGCAGCCCTGTTTTGCAAAGTTGCTTTTCTAATAACTTTGCTATCAAGGAGCAACTCTTCTAATGCTTGAGAAGTATGATTAAGTCCTTTTAGCACTAAACATGCTAGTTTAATTAAAGATTTGTAGCCCACAGCGGCTAAACCCCAATCTCCCACTAATGAAAGGTCTAATGCTAGAACCTCAGCCTCTGATAACAAATGCACACGTGCATCACAATCTGGGGATAAATCCACAGAATCAAAAGTTGACCTTTTGCTTCGAGACATTGCTGGGTGTAAAGGAAACATCATTAGCCCTAATCGACTCAAGGCACATGGACCTCCGGAAATGTTAGCTGGAATGTAAGTGTATGTGATGTTGCCACATGAGAAGAGCCAACCTGTTGGAAGTTTCATATGATTTAGATGACTGGCAGCTATCACTGTATGATTGCAAGACATAGTATTATTCACACTGGTACATGTGCTTGGAACTCGGGAACACAACCGTTTCTCAAACGCAGTTTGATTTTTCTGTTTGGTTAAATCCAGCTGTTGGCATTTGCCAATTTCTATTACATTGCAGGTCATAAAGTAACACACATCGTCTTGAGTTATATTGGATGTTATAATATGTGTCAAGTTTCTCCACTTGCCATCTGTTTCCTGGCAAAACCTGCAGGACTCATAGACTGAAAAGGATTGTCTGATATCGGAATCTTGAACTGCAGAATCATTGTGCATGACGCCGAAAATATGCCTCAAGATTGGAACCGGCGTCGGCACCGCTACTAAACAGGTAGTCAGCAAAGCTTCCGCATGTTGCACGTCAGTAAGGCAAAAGTGCGTAATGTTGAGTACTTGCTGTGCCAAATATGTCCACATATTCTCTGTTTGGGCAATCATCGGGGAATATCTTCGCCGTTCTAAAGATATCTCCGGCATAGCTGGCATCAACGTTGTTTGCGCTTGCACCTGACGTGTTTTTCGCATTCCACAAATCAATTTCTTCCGTCTGGCTGGCTTTTCGGCATCGGCATAGGGCTGCTTTCGAACATCATTGCTCATAATCATCGGTTTCCCATGGATCGCTGGCACAGATGCAATACTTTTCATGGGAAGCAGTATGCCGTTTGACTCTCCCAAACTGAGTCCATTTAGTCCCACAATTACACCAGCCAGACACAGGATCTACAAACCCAGAAAAGAGATATCAGTGTTGAAATTCACTCTCTTAGGTAACATTTGTCTGTGGGCACATACTGCCATTTTTCTTTACCGTGTTCCATTACTAAAACTACCTGGTCTTTGCCTGATGCAATAACATCTGCGGGCACTGGTGGGCCACTTGGTCTTTCAACCCACACCTTCGCACCCGGTACCATACTGTCTGAAGAGCCAAAACCATGATCCCCACGGGTAGTTAACATTGTGGGAGGCTCCCCCTTTTTAATCATGGACAACTTAACAGGAACAATAATCAACTGAGCCACCCGATCGCCCTTATGGATCGGTAACACTTGGTCCCCACTATTCATCAAGATGACTTTGATCTCGCCTTGGTAATCGGCGTCAATGACCCCTCCCAGCACTTGAACCACTTTCAATGCTAGGCCAGATCTAGGGGCAATCCATCCCATGTGCTCTGGAGGAATTTGTACCCAAAACCCTGTTTCAATCACAACAATCCCTTTCGGGTCTAATCTGATTTCTTCATGAGAATGCAAGTCTACCCCTGCTGACTCTGGAGTCGCTCGATAGGGAGCTAAAGAACCCGGGGTAATTTCCCAGTATAATAGGGTCTCTCTAACTGAGTTGGGTTGAATCTGTAAAGCAGGAGTCATTAGTCGTAATAATGGAGTTTCATGCTTATTCACAGGCCTATTGTTTAGAACTTGCACCACATCAAACACACAATCACACCAGCCTGCTAAACTGCCATCTCCAGATTTGCGCAGCTGTTCTTTCAGCAAACCATTGATCCTTTCAATTAGTCCTGAAGCTGCAGGGTGATAGGGCACATGGTAGAGCCACTCAATACTCTTTTCCTGACAATATTCCTGAATTAATTTGCCTTTGAAGTGTGACCCATTGTCACTTTGAATCTGCAAAGGCACCCCATAATGCAACGTGATCTGATCCAACAACTTAATGGTGTTTAGTTGTGTGGCACATTTGCACGTCAAAACCATCATATATCCAGAGTATTTATCCACAATGGTGCATGGATACTGACAGCCTTTACTGATTGGCAGAGGACCGATGTAATCAATCTGCCAAATTTGACCTGGTAATTTTCCTCTTCGCAACGTACCCTGGACAATCTGAGGGATAGGTCTATGCTGTTAGTGTTGGCACACTGGACATTGCAAAATGATTGTTTTCACTATCTCTAAAGGAATACTGATTCCTCGAGCTTGTGCCCACCTGGTAGTAGCCTTTTCTCCAAGGTGCCCACATTTCTGGTGAGCCCACTTGGCCAAACCCTCCAAATCGTCTTCCTGAGCCTCCGCATCCACAGATGAAATCTTGGTGTGCTCATCTGCAACAGAATTAAACCAACGTTCTAATGAATCTGTAGCACAATGCGCATCCACATGATACACAGTGACTTCACTTTGTGATAACATTTCCGCAATATCTTGCCACAGTTCTTTTCCCCACAACTCTTTTGAATGAATCATCCACCCATTCTTTTGCCAGGATGGCAGCCACAATGCCAAACCATTTGCCACTGACCATGAATCTGTGTACAAATGACATGGACCAGGGGTCTCTTGTTTCAATGCTTGGTAAACTGCATAAAGTTCTGCAAACTGACTGCTCTTCCCTTTCCCTGATGTTGTTAAAATCTTTTTAGTCTTGGGATTGCATGACACCGCTTTCCAGTATTGCTAGGTTCCCACATATCGGGCCGAGCCATCTGTAAACCAGGCATGCTCTGTCTGCGCTACGCACAGATCGCCATAAGGTACTCCCCATTTTACGGGAGACTCGCGTTTCTCAGACACTTCCGGTGGTATGTAATCTGAGGGTGGTATGTTGGCTACTTGCTCATGTAATTTTGCAACCCCACCCTTCTCTGATTTACCTCTTTCTTGAATGTACCATTTCCATGTGATTATGCTGGCTTCTTGAGTGTGTCCTATTCTGTGTGTTTTAGGGGAGCTCAGCACCCATTGCATAATCGGGATTTCGGGCCTCATCAACACATCATGCCCCACTGTCATTTGCTCAGTATCGCCAGGGCCCAATTACATGCCAGCAACTGCTTCTCGAATGGAGTGTATGAGTTAACAACATCGGGCAATTTGGGACTCCAGAACCACAATGGCACACGTTTCCTGTCCTGTTTCTGCCACACACTCCAGTTAGTGTAATTGTCTTGCACAGACACATTCAATTTCACTTCGCCTTCCTTCAATGGCCATAGATCAAACACCTGCTGCACGGTGTCTTTTGCCAAATCAAATGCTTTTTACTGCTCCTCCCCTCACTGAAACTCATATTTCTTTCATGTCACTTTGTAGAGGAGAGCCAGTATCTGCCCTAAATGGGGAATGTGCTGTCTCCAAAACCCAAACAGCCCTATGAACTGCTGAGCTTGCTTTTTATTCATTGGAGTGGTGAACTCAAGAATTATCTGTCGGGCCTTCTGCATCATCTCTCGATGCCCATTATGCCACTGAATCCCTAGGAATATCACTGTCTCAGCTGGCCCTTGAATTTTGTATGGGTTAATCTCCCACCCTTCCTTCTTCAATCCTTCCATAATGACTTCTAACTGGTTTTGCAAACTGCGCTCATCCTTGCTCTGAATCAAAATATCATCAATGTAGTGAGAGATGTGTATGTCAGGTTTACACAGTATCTTGTCTAAGTGCTCTGCCACCAGCCGGTGACAGATAGTCGGGCTATATATGTACCCCGTAGGTAACCTCGTGAAGGTGTACTGACGCCCGCTCCAAGAAAATGCAAACTGCTCTTGGCACTCTTCAGCAATTGGCACAGAGAAAAATGCATTGGCTAAATCTACCACTGCATACCAGGTCCCCTCAAACTTTTGGACATTCTCAATCAGGGTAATGACGTCTGGGACTGCAGGCACCAAGGGCGGAGTGTGTTTATTTAACTCGCGGTAATCCAAGGTCATCCTCCAAGACCCATCCCATTTTTTGACAGGCCAGAGTGGATTGTTCCACACGGTAGTAAAAGGGCGTAACACACCCGCCTCTACGTACTCTTTGATGGTGTCTGAAATTTCCTTGTGCCCCCCGGGAATACAGTATTGCTCCATCGCTACCTGCTTTGTCGCCACAGGCACCTGCACTGGGGGCACCTTCAATTTGCCTACGGTAATGGGTGTACAGGGCAATGCACTCACCCCAAACTGATACATTTTACCTCCAAATCCCAAAGTCAATTCTTCTAGAATGTCAAAGCCAATTATGTACTCGGGTATCGGGACAATCAATCCTTGGTATTTCTGCCTAGTCAAATTGCCCATTTTCATATCCACTTCTGTTTGTACTGCGGGGGTCTCCTTCCCCCCTAGCCCGGTAATGGTAAAGTGTCAGCCTTTGAATTGTGTTGGATTTACATGAATCAGAGAGGCCTCCGCCCCAGTATCTATCAATGCTCGCACACCTTGCGTATTTCCCAGCCCCCAAAAAATCTTAACATTAACATGGGGCCGCCTATCAACTTTTATGTGAGCGGATGCTGCCGGAGCTTGGCTGTAACCCTAGTCAAATATTGAATGAGTGTAACCTGACTCTGCCTCTAACAATGCACTCACCACCTTCCTCAAATCAGCATAAGTTGGCTGGTACGGGGAAGGTGTCCCCATAGACCCTTCTTCCTGTTCTTCCTCAAGAGGGGCGGAATTTGAGGTGTCCCTCTGTGGCTTAGTGACCACCTGTTTCTTAACCTGTTTATAGCACATTTTGGCTGCAAGCCCTCTCTTTTTGTACAGTTCATACATTACCCTGGTTTCAATGCTATCAATTTCTTCTCGTGGCACATCATCTTTTAACAAAGCCAAAAACATGTCCTTTCTGGACACTCGGGAATCTCTACTATCTTGCCTCCTGCCTTCAGTTCTTCTCTCACTACGCCCCTCTCTCTCCCATGGCTTGCCATCACTCTTGTCCCACTCCTCTAAGTCTGCCAATTGCTGGATGGCATCCACTACTTCATCAGTGGGTTAGCCTGTCATACCTACGAGCAAAGTCATAATGACACTTTTGTATGCGGGCGGAGCAGTTCTGATAACCATATTACTGGTTGAAACTGAGAGCGGCACGGCCCCCATGTGTCCTGGTGCATATACATAAATTGCCTCCTTCATAGCATGCTCTCTGACCTTTTGAGTCGCCTCTTTCAAAGTGTACCACTTCTTTTCCTCGCTAGGCCAATCTGTGGTAATAGGATACATACGATTACATGCCTGGGCTGCTAGGTGCAACAAAGACACCTGTGAATCTTGCCCATTTTCACCAGGGGGCGGCCCTGCCCTTAAGACCTCCTGTACATTGGTGTCAGTTGACAAAGGCAAAAAGCGTAGTGAGTCTGTGGAATCTACCAACAACCCTGTGGCGCCCCCATCTAGCAATCTAACCATCCATATCAGTAAAGGTTCCCCTGCCTTTTGCCTCAAACGAGTAATGATTTCCCCAACCTCCTGCTGGATGTAATCTTCCAGTGTGGTTAAATCCACAACCCCACCTGCAGGGGTCTGCGGGTGGGGTCCGGCACGCCATCTCCTAACTCGCTTCACTGCCACTGTTTTTTGCTTCAGTTCTGCATTAGAATCTGACTCATTTTCCGAGCTACTCTCTGGGCTTGTTGAGTCAGAAATGTCTCCATCCCACTTATCAGGGTCCCAATCCACACCTACAGTAGCGATTACAGTTGCCACTTTCCTTTGGTTGACCCCCCTCGCCTCTTTTTATACTCGTACCGAGCTACCCTAACTGCAGCCCGCTCTGCCACAGCCTGATATTTATCAGCCTTGTCTTTAAAAAGTTTCATCTGAATTTCCTGCATCAATGCTATTTGCTGCTTGGCAGCTAACTCTTTTTCTAATTGCAAAATATGCTCTTTCATTTCTACATTTTTTAGATGTATTCTCCTATAGGCATGCAGGAGGACCCAAACCCGCCTTCCCAACGCGGCGCATTCCGTTCCCTTCTCTACTGAAATCTTTTTTAAACCAAACATTACTTCTGACGGAGCAGCTTCTCCCAAACTACTGTCCCATGTTTCAATCAGTCCAGCTCCACACGCCCACACTTGGGCTAACTTATCATATGGGCTTTTAGCCCACCCTGGAATCATAACCTCGGGACATTCACTGCCAGCGGGAACACCCTTTTTCCTGATCAAACTATTCATCATTACAGTAATTTGCAAAACCTCTTTTTTTTCTTTTTTCCACTCTGCAGTCACTCGCGCAAGCATGCACACACAAAAAAAAACAGATTAACACAGTCCACACTCACTGCCAAATGAAAACAAACTTTTGCTTGCAATGTAAACAAAGCCTATCTGCGTTCAAACAGATTCTTTAATATTTGGAGCTATTCATCACAAATCTCCCATCCTCGTCGCCAAAAATGTATTGCTCGCCATGAGTGCACGGACAGTTATTTATCACCAGTACATTTGAAGAGCAGAGCAAATACTTTGAATGCAGGTAGACAGAACAATAACTCACAACCAGACATGCAGTTAGCGAAATAATGAGCACTTATACTGCCATTTATTCATAGTTAAGCATACATAAGCAACAATTGATAACACCGAAATAAATCCCAGAAAAGATAGTGAATTAAAGAGAATACATCACCATGGGCGTAACTGAATCCCTCATCTCGCCAGAAGCGGCTGGAAGACCTCGTAACAGCCAGGCCGAGAGCACAACAGCTCACAGGAAGGTCGGAACAAGGCCTCCCCCTTCCGACTGAGGTCTTTGTGTTTTTTTCCACATGACCTTTCCAGAGCTCCGCATATATGCCCTCCTCAAAAAGGGTGACAATTTCTCGAACCTTCTGGCATTAGTGCTAGCGCATTGATGAGTGACTGTTGGTTGCTGGCCGGGCCAACCGACAGTAACCTCAAGGAGCAAAGCTTCCCTCTTCTAAAGCACCACGGAAAACAATTCCATAACTCATCCTGAGACCTTGGCGCAAGTATAGCAAGACATAACAAAACCTTTTTTTATATCTGGTACCAGCCAGCACCTGTGGATTCTCGCTTTCCCAGCACTGTGTCCTTGGCTGGGGCCTCCATACCAGGCTCAGCAACGAATAACGTTGAAGACATGTTTTTTAGCAAAGCAAGTGCAGCTTTTCACTGAGGCATGGAATAAATATCCATTATGGCTCTGAGTGCCCCCAGAATGCACTGCGCATCAGCGCCATGTTTTAGCTCAAGCATCACAGGTTCAAGTGGGAATGCGGTCCAGAACAAGCTGAGGCAGTAAGACAACTCAAAAGAAGCCTCTCAGAAGCACCTGCCCTAGCTTACCCTGTCATAAACAAGGAGTTCTTCTTGGAGGCAAGGTTCTCAAATACATGCTTGACTGCAGTATTATATCAAAAACATGACAAGGTCAATAAAGTAATCTCCTATGCAAGTAAGACTTTATCCTCTGTGGAGGAAAAATTCAATGATTGTAAGAAGGCACTCCTGGCAACGGTGTGGGCATTGAAGAATTATCACCCGTTTATCCATGGGGAACACATCATAGTGGAGACTCCACACCAACCTTTGCAATATCTGTGAGAGAAAGAATCCGGGCCGGAAATATGAGTAATTCCCGAATTACTTCCTGAATTCTGTCAATGCAAGGCTTTCCTGTGGAGGTCAGATATGGCCAAAACAAGAAGAGTCCCCTCGCGCAAGGATGGCTGACTTGTGTGATTGTGCCAGAGAAAACTGTCTCGAGGATGAAAGTCTGAAAATCAAGGACAACATGGAGGCATACCTTAATTCCCCACAAAAAGTCTATGAGGAAGACAAGTGTGATGGAATGCCCACTGTTTATGTGGATGGGTGCTCCTACCATGTTGACAACAATGGGGAAAAGGAACTTGTGGCTGGCGTGGGCAATGCATGGGTGAATGATGCCCGAGAATCCTCCGCTGGGTACAAAATCGGTCCCCGAAGTAGTCAAGTGGCAGAGCTAATGGCTGTGCATCAAGCCATCCTCAATGCCGTCCAACACCAACTCCACGAACTGGTCATAATCACTGATTCAGATTATGTACGGAACGGGTTCGTGGAGCACCTGGTTAACTGGAAAACCAGAGGCATGCTATGTGCTAATAATAAACCTTTAAAACACAGAAAATTAATACAAAATATTGATGATCTGGTCACCTCGAATGAGATGACCATCTACTGGAAAAGGATTAAGGGTCATTCTAAAGTAGAGGGACCAGACAAAACTGGAAATGACCTAGCTGATCAGCTGGACAAAACTGGAGCCATCCAAGATGATCTACTTGAGGTTGAGTCCCTGTTGGGGGAAATCCAGGTCACTGCTATCACTAGGTTCCAGACAAATGCTCACAATGAACGCTTAACTGCACAATGGAGTAAGGAGACCCCAGATGCTGATTTGATTCCGGCTCAGAAGGGGGATCAAATAATCGGTAAGTTTTATCAACAAATTGAGGACCCAGAGAACTTTCCCCTGACGGATACTGATTACATTGGGAATGTCACGATATCCAGATCCAAGGCGCAGGAGCGACGTTATACCAACCACCCCCACTATGGACGTGGAGCCCGCAAGTCGAAGGGGTTTCCTAGACCAGAGCAGGGAAGGAGGGTTAGGGTCTCGATGGTTGGATGGGTAGGGGGAAGTTAGGTAAACCGGATTGAGGGTAAGGTAGAGGTTATGGACAGGACAGGGGGAGTATAGGGTAGATTGATTGTTGCACACTTTTGTTCAGGTGTCCTCAGCCCCTACTAGCTGTTCTTTACATAAGCACCAATTTGCACATAAGATCACCCTTCAACTACCTGGCCCTATGTCAGCAGACCAGTACAAAAGTACACAGTATTAAGGCAATTCAGTTTGCATGCAAACTTAGTTCTGGTCTTTAGAGTCCTGTCCTTGAAGGGTGGTCGAGTCATTTGGCACGTCTGTGAAGTTTTCTCACCACTTGTCCAAGCTAAAAGAAATGACAAGCATTATACTATGCCCTCTGAGTTGCCAGCATTCACACCATGTCACACTCACACACATACAGTGTTGCCTTCTCAAGGCAAGGATTGTGCAGCAAAATGCGCCAAGAATAAGTAGTGTACACCAGGGTGTACGACAAGTAGCAAGCGGTCTTCCTGCAGACCCCTGCGGGCGTATCTGTAACTTTCACTGGGTTCTCATGAGCGGTCTTTCCTCAGACCCTTGTAAACGCGTTGAAAACTTGGCAAGATGTCACTGGTGTTTTCGCCTCGTGGGCCCTTCTCGGTCTCCAAGAGGCAAAAACACCCCTACAGCAGTGTAGACTCCTGTATGGGTGAAACTCCCCAATATATACTGCCCGCGCACTACAGCGGCAAAGTTATGGCCACTTATCTTTATTCAGAGGTGCAGGGGCTATGGATGGGCAAACGATGCCCCCTGCACTTTCCCCTCAATCCCCTTTGATTCAGGCATGGAAAAGTACTTATCTTGTAAAGGCGAGGGGCCGGGCTGCTGCTTGGGTGGGGCTGGGCCTCTTGCGTGTAGTTCTGCTGGAGCTCCGGTGTGCACGTCCTCTCACTGTGGAGTCTCAAGTGCAAGCCCTGTGCCTGGGGCTCTGCGCATGCGTGTTGGGGTGCCACGCCCATCCTGGCTCCTGATTGGTCCGGGCCGGACCTAAGCATGCTGGGATTTGTAGGCACTCGGAGCCAGCTGCTGGGCAATGTAGTTTTTAGCACAGTTTTTCCTGCACATTCCAGCCTGCCTTTATCCCTGACAGGGTAAGAGGACCTCCGAGTGTTGATGAAATGTCCAAAAATGTTCCGAATCCAAGACGATTTGTTGGTGAGGAGATCCATAGCTGGCCACGACCAGTGGGTGGACCCCACCTCATTCCGAAGCCTGATGCTAAGTCACGCCCATGATGCGGCGACAGCCGGTCATCGAGGGTTTCATACGACATTAGAAATCTTGCGAGAGGTTGCATACTGGCCACACATGGGACAGGACATCGACCAATACCTGAAGGGGTGTCTTGTGTGCACAATTCCAGCCAACATCACTCACACACTGTGCTCCCCTCCAAAAGAGGGCGGCGACACTGCCTTGGTCAGATTTGCAAGTCGGTTTTATCGAGCCCGTGATTCGCTCCTCTAGGGGCAACAAGTACATGTTGTCTGCAACATGCTTGTTCACTAAATGGGTGGAATGTCTCCCGGGCCCAAATTGCAAGGCAGAAACAGCAGCTGCCCTGATGGTCAATCACATCTCCTCGCGCTTTGGACTACCCCAAAGGATTGAGTCAGACCAAGGTAGCCACTTCACTAGCAAAGTGATGACCAAGATGTAGGAGATACTTGGGGTCAAAAGGAAACTACACATTGCCTACTGGATTTCCTCTAGTGGTGGAGTTGAGAGGTTCAATAAAACTATTGTGAGCATATTAAAAATGTTTGTGGCAGATTCTGGGCCAAGTTGGGACATTCAATTCCCCCTTGTCCTGATGGCCATCAGATATACCCCTTTTTCTGCAACAAAAATGTCTCCATTTGAGCTGATGACTGGACGAAGGATGGTGCTACCCCAGCATCAGCACTACAGAACCCAAGAGCAGACCTTGATAAATGACTCCACAACTCATGAGCATGTTGAGAATCTGAGAAAACACTTTCAACATGCTTTTGCCTATGCTCAGCGGAATCTAAAAAGATCTGCAGACAGTAGGAAGACCCACTACGATTTTAGGATGACTAGAAAGGAATATCAAGTAGGAGACTGGGTCTACTTGTACAATTTCAAAAGGAACCAAGCCAAAGAGTGCAAATTCCTCCCAACTTGGCGGGATCCTTTTGAAATTGTGGAAAGAATCTCACCAGTTGCCTACAGAATCTGCATCCCCAAGGGCAGTTTGGCAGAAGGGGAAGACAAGTGGGTCCACATAAACCAGCTGAAGAGTTGCCATCCCAGGCATACTTTGCGGCAAATAGAGGAGCCAACTGGAAACCCAGAGGGGGAAAATCCGGAAACATAAAAGAATCACTAAATGTTCACCGCGTATGTGCAAGAAGAGTGTGAAGACCATTAGGGAACATAGATGGGAAACAACGCCAATTGCAATCAATGCACGTGTCTTTCCCACTGCTGACATCCCCCAGATGACGTGTGAACACAGTAGTGGGAACATTTCCATAACCATGCTATGTTCTATCTTCTAGCATCTGGACTAAGAATCAGCCAAAGGATTACCAAGGAGGACCACTCGGGCACAGGGAGGAAAGACCCAAGGAGCCCGGAGTGCCTCTCCATACTCCCAACCAGAACCAGCAATACGCCCAACCAGAACAAGCAATACGCCCAACCAGAACCAGCAACACTCCTGACCAGAACCGGCGAGGAGAGCGGGTCACCTCCAGCACTGATGGGAGAAGCGACTGAAATTCTCCACACGGACAGAAAAAGAACATCCCAATCTCCCGACTTCCCCTTGACGGGAGGTCAAAACCAAGTCGGGAGGGGGGTCTGTGGGATGTATTGACCCACTTTTGGCTCTGCTTTGCTGCATCACTCTGTTATGGTGGTGCCAGAAACAGCAAAATGGCTGCAAAACCCTTGTGTGTGCCAATACCCTTGAAAATCATGCTTTTCAATGCACAAAAACATGGCTGCCCAATCTGCCACGCATGTTGTCAGTGGTGGAACAGAGCTCTCACTACTGAAATGTGTCACTGGGCTCCACAACAATTGAAAGTGGAGTACAGAAGGAAAAAGCAGTGCTTTGCTTAATGAAACTCCAAATATTGCTTTAAATCAACCTTTCTTTGCTGCTGAAACTTCAGAATGCCAGTACAGAATACCTTCCAAATATTTAAAATTCTCGCTTTATGTTACAATTCACTTCGTTTAAGGAACGACTGTGAACTTACAAAGTACTGGAAGGCTAAGAGCAAAAAGAGATCTCCACAGCAAAAGTGGCCTGCCTGTGGATCTGTAAAAACATCACTGTGCAGCAGATGGCTACCTGTGATGACAGCTGTTAGGGGCCGTCCTGATTAAACTTTTACATGTTATAAACTGAAAGTCAAATGTTTGCAATATAAGAGGCCTGCTACTGATAGTAACCCATACTGTAGTTGTTTTTGATCCCATAGGTTTAAAATCTTGAATGAGAATTCTATGTTATTTGATGCAACACGTTTGTTATGTGCTAAAGTAAAGCCAAAAGAATTTAACAATTAGATTAAGCCTGGCTGGGGGATGTAAATCAGCCAAGGGGTTGCCAAACAGGTTCTATCCAGGGGGAGGGCATTCCTCTCAACAGATGCTGGCTGAACAGTGCTAATTACAGGCTAGGCCAGATTATTGTCTCCAGCCCAGGACTAAACAATGGACATCCTCCAACCTAGGATATTGAAGGTGTGAAAGGTCATAAAACTGTTGCAGCCCAGGAAAATCCTGTCTAAGAAAATTCCAAAGGAGGGGGCTGCCACATGCTTCAAGGAGTGACAAATACTGACCATTGGGTGTTAACAGGATATGTAATGGACATTTTTAGAAGGTGTATAACTTATTATCAGAAGGGGGGAAAAAATCTGAAAATGGCAGATTAATTAACATAATTTTTAGCACTACCTTTGAAAACTTAGTACAACCGAGTAGCTTATTCTGAACATGAATGGAAATAAATGTGGGTTTATGGGGACTGTATTTCAGCTAAAATTGTGAAACTTTATACACACATTCCCATGGTTAACGTGCATATTTGTTGAAATTTACAGAAATATTGGAACCTGCTCTCATTGCAAAATTGACAAAATTCTTCAGAAAGGTGAAACAAAATCGCAGAGCTGTGGGATTTTGAGGAGCAGATACTCCATAAAATATGCAATCTGTGTATGTGATTTTTATAGAGGGTGTACATGTGTAAATACGTATTGTGCCAAAATTAGACTTTGTGTTCCAGTGGCTAGGGGTGGATTCTCAGCATAATAAAATTATACCATAAAGATGACACTCTGTTTCTCTCCTCCTATCAAGGCAGAGAGTAAACTCTGACCCAATCACCTTTGACAGGGGCAAGCTTGGCTAAGCCAGCCAAATACTCCCCTTTCGTGATGTCATCTGGCATAATATATAGGGACAGCTGACAACACATAAGGTTTTCTGTAACTTTTCTATCTCCTGACTGCTGGCGGAGCGCTCTGCTGCTGAAATCTACATCTTTCTTGTTCCAGACTCCAGAAACTTAGCAAAGCAAAGACCTATGCATAGCTGAACCATTCTCAGCTAGGCTTCACATTTTAGAAAAGAATCACAAAAGCCTAGGGAAGCATCATAATACAGCCGGGCGTGCTGTTAATGCTTGCCTGCTGAATTGAAATATCCTAATAACCAAGAAGGGCAGATCATGTGCACTCCTGTGCCGTGCTGTGACCAGAGAGCCTTGCTGACCCTGTCCAGTCCGATGTGCCCAGCTGTCAGTCCCTGATAGATCCGATTCAATGGTCCAAAATCTTGATTGTCCAAAATCTTAAATCCATTTGTTTTGTACGTATTAACAGGAAGCTAGAAACTGTTGATTACCGTGCATTATCTTGTCCCCTCCTAACCTCTGAAGTATCCATACTTCCATAATCAGTAGCATTGTCTAAATCCGTAGTGAAATCTTATTCTGTCTATCGGTAAAAGCATCCTTGTCCTAGTCATTTTGTCAACTTCGATCTATTAATTTCATTCGAGTGACCAGCCTAGCGCTCCAGGGTGGACATCGAGGAACCAGGATTGAGTCGGAAATCACTCCTAACTCTTACATTGTGCCGTCCTGGTGGCTTATCTTGGATGCTCTAGTCCATAGTCAATATTGTTCTGATATTAAAACTGAAGCCTCTGTCCAAATTCTCACGTCTATTTTACAAAATATTTTACAAAAACAACCTTTACTAAAACCTCTATGAATCCCTCTGTTTTTATGATAGAAAAATACCTGCTCTCTCATCACATCTTTTTAATTGCCTATTGGAGGTTGAGGAGTGTTGCAGGGGGAACCTCTAACCACAGTGCTATCTGATCTGAACCAATACAAAAGTATTATTTTATGTGCTGCATTTGTTTTGCTCATTCCTTATTCTTAGTGTATTAAAAATATTCTTCAGTGTTCTGTCACCCCATTGGTGATTGTTGTTTACCCATTAAAATATATTGTGATTGCATTTTCAATACATAAATAAATATTTACCTTTGCAAACCAGCCTTATTCCTGGTTCAATGTGACCAGGGCATCTCAGGAGAAGGGTATGATATGAGTGATATATCGTTCAGAATATTGAATTTATAGACAAAAATAAATAAGTGTTTCAGTTGTGCACTACATGCTGGGCTTTGACTTGGGTGTGTGCTGGATTGAAATCACTTACAGCTGTGACAATGAGAAATAATGATTAACTCAGCATGAGGAGTGGATTGGACATTCACTTTGAAGTCAACAAATTGCACAGACAATGGTCTGGTGATGCTGAAAAGTATGACAGAACCTATAAGAGCCAATGATCCTGGAAACCTTAAAAGTCACCAGATTAGTGGAACCATTGTATTTCCAGAAAATAATAATCTCCTTTTTACTTTTCAAAATAAAGTCTGATATGAAAATGTTTGAGAATATTAACAATAACAGAATGATGAAATGCTACATAAAACATAGAGAGATTACTGCAAAAAGACTGACAATAAACAAAGGTAAAGACTACTGCTGTAGGCAATAGACACAAACTAACATTGGCACCAGAAGTGATTATTTATGCCACAAAACCGTTTTTCTAGTTCCAAAAAGGCACACTTCAGTATTATAAAAGAACAGTGAAGATGTTCATCTGTAAACATTCTGCCGGAATTACTGGCAGATTAAAGGTGCTGGCCATGGTAGGTTAATTCCCATTCCATGGAGCCCAGGGGGGGATTGCCGGTAATACCGGTGCCAGTAATACCAGCTATTTTTTGCTAATGGAGTGCCTGACTTACCTCCAGATCTTGGACGGAGGTAAATCAGACCACTCCACATGCAAACTTGTTGTTTGGGAGTGCGGGAAAAGTGGTGGTAACGATATTACCACCACTTTTTTCCCACACCGCCAAACTTGTGATGAGCCCTTTTAAAAGTTAAATCCACTCTGTGGAGGAATCAGTACTAAGGAGTGATAGCGTGGAGTAAATGAAAGAAATAACAGTGGTGGGGAGGCACAGTGGTCTGGTGGTGCTGCTATGAAGTCAACATGATATGATATGATATGGCATTTGTAAAGCACCTAAACACAAGGGTTTCAAGGCGCGACGAGGCAAGGAAGGGGAAACAGAAGGAGAACAGAGACAACAATCTTACTAGGCCAAGTGACATTGAGATTGCACAGGTGCAGGGGATGAGGGAGAGGAAAAGTGCCAGGGGAAAGCGGAGGGGCAGTGCTGTACATCGGATCAAAACAATAACAAGAAGTGCAGCCAGCAGGTGGCAAGCGGAAGGATAAGTGCAGACAGCAGGTGTCCAAAAGTGCAGGTAGGGAGACTGTAGGGTTACAGATACAGACCCAAGTGCAAGGGTTGCCAGGAGGCAGTGCAGGTGTGTAACTGGGTGGGCAGGGACCTGGGCCCAAAATCAGAGGGTAGCCAGGAGACCAGTGCAGTATCAGACATGAAATCAGCAGGGGAGAGGAAGAAAGAAGGCAGAAGCAAAGAGACATGTCTTGAGGTGCTTCCAGAACCAGAGATGATTCTCCTAAAGTTTCAGAGAGGCTGGGAGGTTGTTCCAGAGGGAGGCCCCAGCCAAAGAAAGAGATCTACCACCAACTCGTTGCTTGGAGAAGCAAATTACCCTGAGGGAGTTGGAGGTGAAGGAGCGAAGCGCTTGAGTAGGAAGATACTTACAAAGAGAGAGTTGGAGGTATTGAGGAGCCAGGCCCCAGAAGGCATTGTGGACAATGCAGAGGATCTTGAACTTAATCCTTGCAGCCACTGGAAGCCAATGCAGAGATTTCAGTGCTGGAGAGATATGATCCCTGGGCTTGAGGCCAAGGACAAGTCTTGCAGTCCTGTTCTGGATGAGTTGCAGAGTGCGGAGAGTAGAAACAGGCACATTTAGAAAGAGGCTGTTGCAGTAGTCCAGCCTAGAGAGAACAAGAACTCTAGAGACGGTGAGCTTCTGGGGGAAGGAGAGGAAAGGAAGAATACCTCTGAGGAGGTGCAGTTGGTCGTTTGACTTCTTAGAGATGGCAGAGATGTGAGGAGAAAAGGAGAGTGAGGGGTCGAAGATGACCCCCAAGGTTCTTAGTCTCACAGGTTGGAGCAGGAAGAGAATCAAGAAAGGCCGGCCAGGGAGTGACAGGAAAGGAGGGTGCAGGTGTGGCGATGAGGAGAATCTCCATCTTACTGGCATTAGGACAGAGATCGTTGGCGGCACACCACTTGGGGATAGCAGACAGACAGTCAGAGATGAGAGAAGAAGAAGAGATGGCAGAGGGGAGCCTGAAAACAAGCTGAGTGTGATCCGCATAGCACTGAAAGTTGGAGCAAAGAGCGGCAATGCGGTGGGCGAGAGGTGCCAGATATTGGTTGAACAGCCAGGGAGAGAGGTTAGACCCATGGGGAACACCACAGGTAGAGAGTGAGATAGAGAAAAAGAAGGACACAAGTTGGACCTGGGAGGGTCAATCAGAGAGGAACGAGGTCAGCCAGGCCAGCGTCTGATTGGTGATACCCATGTTATCACATAGACGATTGAGCAGGATGGCATGGTTGACCATGTCAAAGGCAGAAGTGAGATTGAGTAAGATGAGGACAGAGGGGAGATTAGAATCAAGGTTAGAGAGCAGGTCTTCGCAGATGTTCAGGAAAGCAGTTTCTGTGCTTCTAGCTACTCTGAAGCCAGACTGATGGTCATGGAGATAACCAACATATTCAGTGTGAAAATTAAGCTGGGAGATGGCAGCTTTTCCGGGAGTTTGCCCAGGAAAGGAATGATGGAGATGTGCTAATATCAGAATTTTTTTTTCCATATTCTACTAGAGGAGCAGTGGGCCAAGAAGAAGCCACGTGGGCTCTGTGACGAATCCCAGGATATTGTGACTGCTCCAATAGGGGGAACCCTTTCCATGAGGCCAGGGAGGTTAGGCCATTAATCGATAGTACCGCTGGGGGTGGTACCAAGAAGGAGGATCTCATGGGGAGGGAAACCCTCTATGAGACCAGTGACGACTAGCTTTGGAAAACGCAGTATGTGCCCCGTCTATTTCAATCTTCTTTTTCTTCTCACCCCACTCAAACCCAGACACCTGTATATTTGTGTAGAGTAGAAGACCCTATCCACACAGACCATACTGGGACGAGGAAGAGTGAAGGTTACCCAGATGGAGTACATACAAACACTGACACGAAAAAGAACAGGCAAGGAGGAAAAGCCTACTGCAGAACCAAGATACACATTACAGTCAACAAGAGCAAGAGCCAAAGATGAAAAGGGTATAAGGAATGTGTACTTTGTCAGTTCCTCCCTGGTAGAACCGAGAGCCATTACGAGGCTCTCTGCAGAGAACAGTAAAGGCTGACAGAGCCTCGCTGAACACATGTAGTGTTCGCCGTCATCCAGGCTGTAGAATCGGAGGCCCGGCAAGAGACCGGGAGTCGGACCACATGGAACACACCAAGAGGTACCAGACCTGGAAAGGCTGCGAGGACGTGCTGAGACCGCTGGAATGCATGCGAAAGCCTGTAGCAGGAGAAACCAGCTCCGCTAAGCCACCCGAACTGGCCAGTAACGGCATTGAAGGTACATGGGTTACCGTAGTGAGTGGTAGAGATAAAGGCGAATGAAGGAGGTGGTTGAGGAACCCTGAAGAACCCCAACTCCCTTGTACCAGTCCTTGGTAAGAAAAAGACATATGAGAAACAGTGCCTGGCAGGTTAGTGAACCGACCCTGATTACTACATACTATAAATCTGAGAGAAGGTTCTTGGACCCACACAAAGTAAGGGAATCCCTGCCAGAGCAGCACACAAGTGTCTGGGACCCATACAAAGCCAGGGAAGCCCCACAGGAGCAGCATACCAGGGTCTGGGACCCACACAATGGCGGGGATGCCTCGCAAGAGCAGCAAACAAGGGTCTGGGACCCATACGAAGTCAGGGAAGCTCCGCAAAAGCAGCACACAGAGGTCTGGGACCCATACAAAGTCGGGGAAGCCCTACAAAAACAGCACACAAGGGTCAATGACCAATATCAGTTCGGAGAAGCACGCAATGAAGGGGATGGGCCAAACAGCAAGTAAGGGAGATCCTGAGACACATACCAGGGTCTGGGACCCACATGAGAGAGAGAGAGGAGAGAGAGACAGAGGGAGAGAGAGAGAGAGAGAGAGAGAGGAGGGAGAGAGAGAAGTATGTTAAGTGAATATAAAGGGTCAAGGACCCATTTCTAAAAGAAGGGACATTTTCTTGAACACAAAGATCTACAGAAATGTCTGGCAGGATAGTGAACCAGACTTGGTGTTACATTTGTGAACGGAAGAAAGGACTGGGGAAGGGAGCGACTCCTCGAGATAATTGGGAACTGTGTTTTTTTGTGAAAAAAAGACTGTGAAAGAAAAGGGGACGGTGCACAATTCCCCTTTCATCCTGTTTTGTCAGACTCGTACTTCTGCACCCTTACAGCCCTCAGAGCTGGAATAGATGCCAATCACAGGTTGAGGTTTGACAGATCAGGAGACTGTGTGTTACAGGACACCTTTGGGCTAAATAAACAAAATCATTTTTCATTGTCATGCATGAATGCAGCTTATAAACCATATTTTTCCTTGAATACCATGTTCACCTCCTGGAGACTGATACTCTTCGTGCAACACGACAAATAAAAGTGAGTGGCTGCTCCATCTAAATACTTTGCTAAAGCAGATTGATGTTCACTAATGGTGGGCCATGATGTTCAAATAATAAATAAACAGAATATCAGAAGCCATGAAAATGGACCTACGAGTCTCACTTGATTTGGTGCATACCAGTGAAATTGATCTCCACAATTATTGGACAAATTGATTTTTTTAGGCTCTCTTGAACTAAATAAATATTGCAAGAGAAGCAGATATTCAGATATGCTTTTTGAAAAAAGGAAACATAAACATACAACATGGCTGATGAGGTGTGTGATGTTGAGCTTCCAAGCCACGATAATTGTTGAAGCTCAAGAAAGGTTTTCGAGTTTGAAAGAATAACAAGGTAACCTTGGATTTCTGCCCTCAATCTCGAAGATTAGCAATATTCAATATAAAACCATAGAACAAAATCCATTCAAGTTTGGCACAGTATCTGATTGGCGACACTGATGGCTTTTAGTTGCTCGATACACCTATGGTTTTTTAGTGGCATGGTCATTCCAACTCAGAGACAGTATTTGCTGTGTTGAATTATTCAATAGAGCAAGGGAAAGCATTTTCATGTATGGGTAGGCAAGCATGATCCCAAATATTGGGCCACAGTGGGCGGGGTGGGCCTGGGGTAGTGAATAGGGGTAGTTGGCCAGCACGTATCCTTTTGAGATGTGCCCCATCTTCCCTTACCATAGGGTTGGTGAGATATCATGGTGTGGAATACCCTAACAACAGACCATACTTTCAAGCACAGGAGGTGTAATAAGATGTATCCAAGACGTGCATGCTAATGGAAGAGAAAGGAAGCCCCTAGGATGCCACCCTTGTAACAGTAACTTCCACTCCATGATATCTTACCTAGCATTGCCCCATTACCCCCTCTAGGGCAGAGATACCAATCACGGGGTCTAGGGGTGTGATTCTTCATTGGCTAACTCTTTGTTTAACTTCTGCTTGCTGTTGGTCTGGTGCATGAATTGTTGGGTTGCTCAATCAGTAATTAAGAATGCCATTATATGTCAAAAACAATGCATAACATCATATCTTTCTGTGTTGCTTTCCTACCTGTTTGGCAGATTTATTTATGTAACGACGACATATAAACGGGGGGAAATACGTAGAGTCACTGCATGCTTCCTTTGGAGAGTTGAACCCCATTGTTTTCTGCACATGCTGCTTGTGCAGGTACTCACTTGCGTGCCACGGTAGTAGCTCAATGTTCCCAAGACGCATGCCCGGCATGTCTCCATTATCCTTTTTTTTTCTCCAAAAATAGATGGAAACCATCAACATATTGAACTATGGCTAGAATGCACTAACATTTTACATGTTGTAAACAACGTTCTCTTTTGCGTCATTGAAGACGCCAACGTGTCCAATTTCTTTCGCACCAGGCCTCCAGTTCTGCTGGCGTGTTCCCAGGCCTCCTCTCACCTGTTTCTTTGTGCATTCCCTTCTCCCGCCACCTGAGGATCCTTCCGCGAGCTGTCAACAGTGTCATTTCCACAGATCCCCGTGCGTGACTTTCTGCAGCTTCTTATTTTGAAACAGAGGTGCTAATTAATCTTCCCACATTCAAATGTTGCAAACGTATTTACATTTCAAATCAGTTTCAGGCCCAGGCTGAGACACCTACACGTATCCATTTAGAAAGCTGTGTAACGGGCCCTCCTTTCACGGACGCACGGCAATAGCATGCGTGTAGCGATGCGATTGGATAGCAGATGTTCCAAAAATAATAGTCGGAGCATCACAACTTGTCCTCTCAAAAGTCAGTGTTTGCCACCCGCCTCCTTGTGCCATTTTACCAACAGTCACATTGTTTTCTGCCATTGTATGTCGTTCCCCACAGCCTGAGTAAACAAAAAAGGGGTGCAAGGAATGTTGGTTGCAATAGCTCTGCAATAAACATGAATTCATTTCTGAATTGATTAATCTATGTAGCTCATTAAACCCTGAACCAGTGCCTTAAGGCACAATCAAAATGGACTCGGGATTTGGTGACCAATAAATGGCAAAATCCAGACAGTGGTTCATGGAATTCCAAATTGATAAACAGTAGAAACCATGAAATATAAATACCTTTCCGTTCGATAATCTGCATACATTTTGATAATTCTGAAATCCCATGTGCTAATCGATATCAGCATGTGCCTCTACTATCCTGTCACCTGTCAAAAGCACAGTCAGCAGCTTCTCTGTCAGTTCAATGTTCTTTGTCAGATGTACATTATCTGATAATTGCTATCACATTGAAGTTAATTTCAACCAATCGGAAATGAGATTGAGAACAGTGCAAGATGTGGCAGTAAAATAATGTGCCTCGTTGGACAGTATCGGAATGGCTTACAGGGCAATAGGCCCAAGATCGAATCAAAACGCAAAATGTTTCTGTGGCCACTTTTCTGGCCAATGTGGGCCAGTTTGACAAGTTACTTCAGTTACTAATAGTTTTGACCAGTGTTGCTGGATAAATATTCTTTAAAAGGCACAATTTGCATCACATTTTACCGAGAACCTCCCCTTGGGTACTATTCAAACAGTGTCAGAAAAAGATGAATATCCATTTGCAGCTGTGGGCCACTTTTCTATTGGTGTCCGAGACAATTTTATGGCCCAGTCCGACCCTGTCATTGGAACTCTGCACTTGCGCGATCTGAATGACACCTGGCCTAGTAGGATCGTTTGTCTGTCTTCCCCTTGTTTCCCCCCCTCCCTGCCTCGTCGCGCCTTGAAACACTTGTGTATAGGCGCGTTACAAATACCATATCATATCATATCATATCATAACATGCATGCATTTCCAATCGCTATTTGTAGTGGCCTTTAAAATGAAGTTTTGCACCAGTGCATCATTTAAATATCCACAGAAAGCAATCATTGCATCCCTGCAGAAAGATGTTGAATCCATGTGGTTGGTTGAGATAATCTAACAAAGCACTGTCTGTAAATATTGAATTGTAGCGAGAAAGATATGAGGGGAGAAGGCATGGATTCTGAAAGGAATGTGAGGAAGGGTTGGGCTATGGCGATTCAGGACTATGTTGCAGAATCACCGGGCTCACGGTTCTGGCCGATCATGCCTGTATTCTGACCACACTTTTTTTTGTAGTTGATTGTATACTGCTCTATGAGATGGGGAAATGACAATACAATATCTAGAGAGGATTGTCCCAATCTGTTACATTGGCTTCACGGAACAGTCTGGGATGCGCCGGAATTGACCACACAGCAGCACGATTCTGTTAGCGTTGTTGTGCTCGGGTTTTAGGAGGTGGAGTATCAGTAACTCATATAAATGGCATGATTCCGATGTTTAGCAAATGTGTTGTAAATGGCACTTTAGCAACATAGAACGAAAACATATAAGTAACTGCATTTGCTTCAGTTGCCACAGGGAAGCATGCTTGCATATCATTCAAAGCTTGCTTAAGGGAGATAGTAATTGGTGTTAACATCTTTTTTCTTATGCTTTTAGTTTGTCTTTTTGTTTCGGGCTGCATTAGAGACTAAGAGGATCTGGGGTGGGGCAGCTCCCAGGAGGCAGGAAGAGAGACCCAGAATACTGGGTCACACTGGAGCATCGGAATTGATGGGGAGAGTCAGGAGACCACAATGAAAAGCCAACAGAAGTGCAGATGCTGGTAACCATCTTTTTGGACCTTTAGATCTAAAGTGAAAGCTTGGCTCGTCACCCAGCAACACTAAATCTATCCCGAACCGTATCTACTGGCCACATTCTCTGTTATGTCGATCTTACAACTGTTATTTTTACTGCCTTGTTAGGTCTGTGATCTCAATATTGAGCTGACCTGCTGACCGTATTGTAACTCTGTTGACTATCTTCATCTGGCATCATGGCTGTCTGTGTATTTTTGTAACTCTGTTGACTATCTTTATCTGGTGCCATGGCATACTGTGAATTGTTTTCCTAGCTGCCAAAGCCTTCTTGTATCTATCCCAGATGTTGGCACTTTGATCAATCTGTAACCAATATTAATTAGACACTTTTTACCTGTCTCCTATATATGTACTTGTAATAATTACCTTACCTCAAGCACCCAGATACCTCAGGGTTAGACGTGCTCTACAAATAAAAAACTAAACTAAACTAAACTAAACTAAACTAAACTAAGGAGTGAGGAAGTGTGTAGCTCAGAGGGGGAAAAAAGGTAGTAGTATGATGGGGAAGATCCTTGGTGAGAATGGTTGTGTCCAGAGGGGTCTAAAAGGTGCAAGTCATGAAATGGAGAAGATTGTTGAGGAGAAGGGTGGTGCCCAAGGGGATGAAGAAGGTATGACTGACAGTAGTGAGCTGAAGAGGATTGATGAGGGTAGAGGTGAAGGAGCTGCAGGTGACATCTGTGAAATGAAGAGGGGCAGCATTGAGAAGATGTGATGTGCCCTCAGGGGTAAATATTTCGGAGAAGGGAAGGACCTGGAGAACATTGAGTACAAAGAAGACGGCACCCCAAGGAGTGAAGAAGATGGAAGAGATATTGTGAATTTAGAGATTTGGGACTGGAGAAAAGAAGGTGACAAAAGGGGTGAAGAAGTCAAGGAAGAGAGTCAATAGGGGAAAGGAGAAAACAGCGATGAGAGTTAGCTACGAAGAGAGAAGGAACTAGAGGAAAGGGATGAACAGCTGGTAGAGTAGTTGACAATGGAAGTTGAGCGATGGAGAGCAGGAGTACAATCATAAAACAGAAGGAGAATTTGGGGCAATAGTTAAGGCAAGAGATCGAAGGACAGGAATCTGGTATATGGTCACAGGAGGAGCTAAGTCAGTTCTGGTTGAGAGTACTAGAGGATCTGAGGTGTAGGGTAGGAGATGATGAGCTGGGGAAAATAAATAAAGTAACAATAGAAAAGAGAGTGAGTGTAGTTGACCACACCTCTTTCCTCCTATGCCTTGCTGGTCCAAGACCAGGGGCCTCATTCTGAGTGCGGCGGTAAGGGGTTAACAGCACCGCATTCTGAGGTCCCTTAGCGGGTCCCACTAGGGCCGGCTGGTTTTACCAGCTGCCCTTAGCGGGAGCCGCTAAGGGACCAAGGAGCTAATAACGGACCAGCTATTTGCGAGCCCGTTATTAGCTCCTTCCCCATTCCCATTGAGCCCTATGGGGGCTTCAATGGGAATGGGGAATGGTTTTCAGAAAGGGGACTTACCGGGTCCGCAAAGGTCGGAATGTCCCGGTAAGTCCCCATTCTGACACCACGGACCCGGACACGAGTTAGGAGGCAGATATGTCAAATATATAATCAATTTGGTGTGGTGCGTTGTGGACAGAGCTGTAGATTAGATATTGTCTATCATCTGGATCAGATTTCTGCCTGACAGCACCCTGGAAAGGTTTTTAGCTATGTCCTGAGCCTGCTATTAGCACCATGAAAACCTACAAACTCGTAATGACCCCCAAGGACTCAGGGAGTTACCATGCCAGCTCCTCAATCCCTCATTCCCATCTCCTGAAATTAGAATGCCCCCATGGAAGTACAGCTCCTGAAGGTATCCGGAGGGGGCGAGAGAGACCATTCACCATTAAGAAAAGTGAATATCAGTATTGCTGGGGACTATCCACAAACAATTAAATAGATTGGTCCAAAAATACAGAAATTGTCACTTCCAATGTACAAAACAACAATAGGGAATACATAGCAGGCTCGGATGGCCAGTTTAAAACGATGTTACAGAAAAAATACGAACACTGAGGGTACTTGTCAAGCAAATAGTATGGTACCCAACCAGGTATGGATAAATGTGTCACAAGTTTAACTCTCTGTTTACAGTCCAGAGATGTGTCTCGACATGTTTCTGTTCCTTTAAAACAAAGTGTGGAACATTCATCAGGAGGAAATTAATTTACAGCATCGCCTATTTAACAATTGGAGTGATAAACAATACAACTAAAGTATCATAGCACCTGCAAAAGATAAAAACAACAGACATCAAAGGGTTAGCTAATCAATAACTAGATACTTTGGCAAGTTCAAAAAATGAGCTAGGCACCATATCAAGGGGAATAATTACCTATCAGGGTGCCAGAGGGGGCTCTCTACTTAGATTAGTAGGTGTAGGGAGGCGACCATCGCGGCCCTACAAGAAATAAAGAATAATCTACAGCAAAAGTTTCTGCTGAAATGCAAAAGCCTCAGAGTACACACAACACAGCAGAAAATATAGGGAAAGGGACACCCTGTAGGTGTCTTTAAGTAAAAGCATCTCATAGTGAGAAAGGGTGGAACCGTTAACAGTAAGTCCCACCAATATACAAAGAAAAAGAGAAACCGGCAGAGAGTGAGCAGGGCCTGCATCACAAGAAACACGTGAAGCAAGTGACCAAGCCAAGTCTGTGTAGGGCCACCAGGCGGGGACCTAACGGCAGTGACAATCCCTTATTAAGTGTGCAATAGTATGGTGATCGATGGGACCGGAGCACAACTATCCGCCCTGGTGAACAACACTCGGGGAAAAGAATCCCGCGGTGGACGGCGTGTCGGTGATCACAAGTAAAAGGAATAAATTACCTTAGTAAGCCCATAGATGTAGTAACAGGGGACGAATCACCGCGATCTGCACTAAAAAATAAAGATAAAACGGTACGAACAGGGTTAAAAAACGATCGAACCTGCATCAAAGGACAAGGTGATGCAAAGGAGAGCGAGAAGCATCTCGCAAGCCGTTAGATCGCAGAATCACTTACCAAATGAGGAGGAGTGCACGGCGGGCAAGTCTACCTCACTCGTAGGATCAAACAGAATGTATCCAGTGGCTGCGCGATGCGGCCGATGCAGGCTGGTAGTCAAGGGTAACACCGGGAGTCCTACTACTATGTTTGTTCGACCGAAGAAGGGTGCTGTGAATAGGTAAAGACCGGCGGCCATCTTGGAATGAAGTGGCAGATAGTGTATAGAGGGCACGAAGTATACCAGGGTGAGTTAGTGGAGAAAACCCATGATATGAGAAAGGACAAGGATCCTACCAGCAGGAGGCTCTTAAAAAAGAGGGGGGGCTAGGGAAAACTCGGCGTGAGCGAGGTAAGTGACCAATGAGCTCCAGAGTGATACAACCACAGTAGAAGAGTTGCCTGTAGGTACATCGTAAATAGATACTCCATATGTCATAATGAACAAAGAGATATTACAAGAGAAAACTAAATATTATGCCAATCGATCGTCTCATTGAGCCCCGTAACATCACTATGTAGGGTAAAGATCATCTTTTGTTCCATTTTCAACAGTTTCTTTTCACGTGCTGTGTTATTCGTTCCTTTCAGGGCCAGGAGGACCGTCCAAGTGAAGTCCTCATATTTGTGTTTCAGGAGATTGAAGTGTTTCACAAGCGGAGCATTCTCAGTTCTGTTCTTCAAACAGCTCTGATGTTCCATTATGCGTGTTTTTACTTTTCTGACAGTTTTACCAACATAATGCAATCCACATATACAGGTAATCATATATACCACAAAATCGGTATTACAATTAGTGAGGTTCTTTTGGGTCCAGCATTTTGAGAGGCCAACATCAACTTGTTTAGTTCTAGCAGTTAATTTGCAGACGCCACATGTGCCGCAGGGATAATGCCCAGTGGCTTCTGGGAGGCCCCAAAGGGTGGTCAATTTAGGTTGTGGAATAATGACCGATTTCAGATTGCTATTACTAACTATATTGCCAATGGTGGTGCTTCTTTTATAAGCAAAAATAGGCATAGGGATAGCTTGAGTGGCGGTTCTGAAAATGTTCCAGTTTTTCTTTATGATGTTGGTGATTTAAAAACTTGGGTCCGTAAAGGTGTTCACACAGACAATACGATCCTCTTTTGGTTTTGTTGGCTTGGGTTCTAACAGGGCTTCCCGATTATTATTAAATGCCCTTTTGGCTGATTTTTTAATTAACTTTTTGGGGTAGCCTCTTTGTCTGAGCTTTTTACTGAGTGTCGAAGCTTCAACTTCGTAGGTTTCTTTATCAGAACTATTCCTCTTAAGACGGAGAAATTGGCCAAATTGGAGGTTGTCACGTAAATATTTGATGTGGTGGCTAGAATAATCCAGAAGGGAATTCTTATCTTTCGGTTTATGATAAGGTTTTATTTTCAAAACCCCATTGAGGGGGAAGATGGTAAGGTCCAGAAAGTTAGTAAAATCATTACTAGAAGTCATCGTGAATTGTAGATGGGGATTAAGACCATTTACCCAGGTAAAGAAATTGTTGGCGTCGTCCTGTGTTCCCTTCCACAATACCAAAATGTCATCGATGTAGCGACTCCATTTGGTGATGTTGTTGCTGAAGGGATTGCAGTTGTTATAAATATGTGATTTCTCGAAAGTTTCAACATATAGATTAGCCACGCTCGGAGCCATGGTTGCACCCATGCTGTACCCTCGGTTTGTTGATAACATTTCCTGTTGAACTCAAAGTAATTTCATTTCACTGCAATTTCCACGCACCAGAGGATAAATGAGGTGGGTACTGGGTCGTTGTCTTCTCAGGTTAGAAGTATTTCTTCTATGGTATCCACTGAAGCTTGATGTGATATGTTAGTATACAAGGAGACAATATCCAAGCCTATAAGTAGGTTGGTCGTGGGGTCAAATTCCAGACTTTCATAGCAGTTGATAACATCTCTGGAGTCTTTTAGATAAGATTGCATTTTTTGTACGTATATTTTCAAGTAGTGGTCAGCGAAAGTGGAGAGCGGTTCTAGGACTGAATCGATTCCCGCTACAATGGGACGTCCAGGTGGGTTCAGAAGAGTTTTATGTACCTCAGGAAGGATGTAGAACATTGGAATGCTAGGTTTCTTGTTGACGAGGAAGTCCGCTTCTTGTTTAGAGATCCATTCACGGTCTTTCGCCTTCTCCACTTTATCAGCTATAAGTCGTTGAAGTTCAGGGGTAGGATCTTGAGTTAATAGGCGATAGTAGGAGGTATTGCTCAATTGTCTCTCGCATTCATCAATGTAATCGGTGCGGTTAAGAATCACAATTCCTCCACCTTTATCCGCCTTCTTTATAATGATGGATGGATTAATGGACAAGGAGTCAAGGGCTTTGCGTTCCTGGTTGGATAGGTTGTGAAACGTCCTCCGATGGTTATCTTCCATGGCGGTGACCTCCGCAATTACTTTCTTTTCAAAAACAAGTGAGTCAGGAGAGAAACTCTGGGAGGGTGGGTAGAACGTAGATGGATTACGTAGTCCTGTACAGTTACTAGGTCCCTCATCAATGGTATTATTAAGTGGAGAGAAGAATTCTTTCAGATGGATTTTTCTCATCAACTTTTTAAATTCGATTTGAAATTCAAAGGGGTCGTGTTTTTTCGTCATGACATATCCTAGTCCATTATTAAGGACTTGTTGTTCCATTTCTGTAGGTATGTAGTTCGATAGGTTGATTAGAAGCGATTCCCGCTTCAAGTTTGTTTCGATCAGTCGTCCCAATTGTTTCGGTTCTGGGCCTGGTATAAAAAACAACCCTGGTTGTGTCTCCTTCCTCAATTGCTTTGTCGTCTTGTGGGCTGTCCTCTGCCCCTTTTATTAGTAGTTTTTTTACCTGAGGATGTACCTTCTCCTGCATCATCAGGGTCACTACTATCGTTGCTTGTGCTGTAGGATGTGTTGCGGAACCTAACTCGTCTGTTGTGTCTAGTGGGTCCATTCGTTTGTAACGATTTATTGACATAGTCATCTTTCACATAGGGAAAATTTTTCTCATGTGTTTACACATGAGAAAACTGTGTTTACACATGAGAAAACTTTTCCCTATGTGAAAGATGACTATGTCAATTGGTATTAATACCAATGCGCGTATTCAACGCATGAAAAAAGATCTGGCACGCTTTACACATGAGAAAGCTTTTCCCTATGTGAAAGATGACTATGTCAATAAATCGTTACAAACGAATGGACCCACTAGACACAACAGACGAGTTAGGTTCCGCAACACGTCCTACAGCACAAGCAATGATAGTAGTGACCCTGATAGTACAGGAGAAGGTACATCCTCAGGTAACAAAACTACTAATAAAAGGGGCAGAGGACAGCCCACAAGACGGCAAAGCGATGGAGGAAGGAGACACAACCAGGGTTGTTTTTTATACCAGGCCCAGAACCGAAACAATTGGGACGACGGATCGAAACAAACTTGAAGCGGGGATCGCTTCTGATCAACCTATTGAACTACATACCTACAGAAATGGAACAACAAGTCCTTAATAAAGGACTAGGATATGTCATGACGAAAAAACATGACCCCTTTGAATTTCAAATCGAATTTAAAAAGTTGATGAGAAAAATCCATCTGAAAGAATTCTTCTCTCCACTTAATAATACCATTGATGAGGGACCTAGTAACGGTACAGGACTACGTAATCCATCTACGTTCTACCCACCCTCCCAGAGTTTCTCTCCTGAATCACTTGTTTTTGAAAAGAAAGTAATTGCGGAGGTCACCGCCATGGAAGATAACCATCGGCGGACGTTTCACAACCTATCCAACCAGGAACGCAAAGCCCTTGACTCCTTGTCCACTAATCCATCGATCATTATAAAGAAGTCGGATAAAGGTGGAGGAATTGTGATTCTTAACCGCACCGATTACATTGATGAATGCGAGAGACAATTGAGCAATACCTCCTACTATCGCCTATTAACTCAAGATCCTACCCCTGAACTTCAACGACTTATAGCTGATAAAGTGGGGAAGGCGAAAGACTGTGAATGTATCTCTAAACAAGAAGCGGACTTCCTCGTCAACAAGAAACCTAGCATTCCAACGTTCTACACCCTTCCTAAGGTACATAAAACTCTTCTGAACCCTCCTGGACGTCCCATTGTAGTGGGAATCGATTCAGTCCTAGAACCGCTCTCCACTTTCGCTGACCACTACTTGAAAATATACGTACAAAAAATGCAATCTTATCTAAAAGACTCCAGAGATGTTATCAACTGCTATGAAAATCTGGACTTTGACCCCACGACCAACCTACTTATAGGCTTGAATATTGTTTCCTTGTATACTAACATACCACAACAAGCTTCAGTGGATACCATAGGAGAAATACTTCTAACCCGAGAAGACAACGACTCAGTACCCACCTCATTTATCCTCTGGTGCATGGAACTCGCACTGAAACGAAATAACTTCGAGTTCAACAGGAAATTTTATCAACAAACCGAGGGTATAGCTATGGGTGCCACCATGGCTCCGAGCGTGGCTAATCTATATGTTGAAACTTTCGAGAAATCACATATTTATAACAACTGCAGTCCCTTCAGCAACAACATCACCAAATGGAGTCGCTACATCGATGACATTTTGGTATTGTGGAAGAGAACACAGGACGACGCCAACATTTTCTTTACCTGGGTAAATGGTCTCAATCCCCATCTAAAATTCACGATGACTTCTAGTAATGAGTTTACTAACTTTCTGGACCTTACCATCTTCCCCCTCAATGGGGTTTTGAAAATAAAACCTTATCATAAACCGACAGATAAGAATTCCCTTCTGGATTATTCTAGCCACCACATCAATCATTTACGTGACAACCTCCCCTTTGGCCAATTTCTCCGTCTTAAGAGGAATAGTTCTGATAAAGAAACCTACGAAGTTGAAGCTTCGACACTCAGCAAAAGGCTCAGACAAAGAGGCTACCCCCAAAAAGTTAATAAAAAAATCAGCCAAAAGGGCATTTAATAATAATCGGGAAGCCCTGTTAGAGCCCAAGCCAACAAAACCAAAAGAGGATCGTATTGTCTGTGTGAACACCTTTACGGACCAGAGTTTTGAAATCACCAACATCATAAAGAAAAACTGGAACATTTTCAGAATTGCTACTCAAGCTATCCCTATGCCTATTTTTGCTTATAAAAGAAGCACCACCATTTGCAATATAGTTAGTAATAGCAAACTGAAATCGGTCAATATTCTGGAACCTAAATTGACCACCCTTTGGGGCCTCCCAGAAGCCACTGGGCATTATCCCTGCGGCACATGTGGCGTCTGCAAATTAACTGCTAGAACTGAAGAAGTTGATGTTGGCCTCTCAAAACGCTGGACCCAAAAGAACCTCACTAATTGTAATACCGATTTTGTGGTATATATGATTACCTGTATATGCGGATTGCATTATGTCGGCAAAACTGCCAGAAAAGTAAAAACCCGCATAATGGAACATCGGAGCTGTTTGAAGAACAGAACTGAGAATGCTCCGCTTGTGAAACACTTCAATCTCCTGAAACACAAATATGAGGACTTCACTTGGACGGTCCTCCTGGCCCTGAAAGGAACGAATAACACAGCACGTGAAAAGAAACTGTTGAAAATGGAACAAAAGATGATCTTTACCCTACATAGTGCTGTTACGCGGCTCAATGAGTCGATCAATTGGCATAATATTTAGTTTTCTCTTGTAATATCTCTTCGTTCATTATGACATATGGAGTATCTATTTACGATGTACCTACAGGCAACTCGCCTACTGTGGTTGTATCACTCTGGAGCTCATTGGTCAGTTACCTCGCTCACCCTGAGTTTTCCCTAGCACCCCCCCTTTTTTAAGAGCTTCCTGCTGGTAGAATCCTTGTCCTTTCTCATATCACGGGTTTTCTCCACTAACTCACCCTTGTATACTTCGTACCCGCTATACGCTATCTGCCACTTCATTCCAAGATGGCCGCCGGGCTTTACCTATTCACGGCACCCTTCTCCGGTCGAACAAACATAGTAGTAGGACTCCCGGGGTTACCCTTGACTACCAGCCTGCATCGGCCGCATCGCGCAGCCACTGGATACATTCTGTTTGATCCTACGAGTGCGGTAGACTTGCCCGCCGTGCACTCCTCCTCATTTGGTAAGTGATTCTGCGATCTAACGGCTTGCAAGATGCTTCTCGCTCTCCTTTGCATCACCTTGTCCTTTGATGCAGGTTCGATCGTTTTTTAACCCTGATCGTACCGTTTTTTCTTTATTATTTAGTGCGGATTGCAGTGATTCGTCCCCCGTTACTACATCTATGGGCTTACTAAGGTAATTTATTCCTTTTACTTGTGATCACCGACACGCCGTCCACCGCGGGATTCTTTTCCCCGAGTGTTGTTCACCTGGGCGGATAGTTGTGCTCCGGTCCCATCGTTCACCATACTATTGCACACTTAATAAGGGATTGTTACTGTCGTTAGGTCCCCGCCTGGTGGCGCTACACAGACTTGGCTTGGTCACTTGTTTCACATGTTTCTTGTGATGCAGGCCCCGCTCACTCTCTGCCGGTTTCTCTTTTTCTTTGTATATTGGTGGGACTTACTGTTAACAGTTCCCCCCTTTCTCACTATGAGATGCTTTTACTTAAAGACACCTACAGGGTGTCCCTTTGCCTATATTTGCTGCTGTGTTGTGTGTACTCTGAGGCTTTTGCATTTCAGCAGAAACTTTTGCTGTAGATTATTCTTTATTTCTTGTAGGGCCGCGATGGTCGCCTCCCTACACCTACTTATCTAAGTAGAGAGCCCCCACCTGCACCCTGATAGGTAATTATTCCCCTTGATATGGTGCCTAGCTAATTTATTGAACTTGCCAAAGTATCTAGTTATTGATTAGCTAACCCTTTGATGTCTGTTGTTTTTATCTTTTGCAGGTGCTATGATACTTTAGTTGTATTGTTTACCACTCCAATTGTTAAATAGGCGATGCTGTAAATTAATTTCCTCCTGATGAATGTTCCACACTTTGTTTTAAAGGAACAGAAACATGTCGAGACACATCTCTGGACTGTAAACAGAGAGTAAAACTTATGACACATTTATCCATGCCTGGTTGGGTACCATACTATTTGCTTGACAAGTACCCTCAGTGTTCGTATTTTTTCTGTAACATCATTTTAAACTGGCCATCCGAGCCTGCTACGTATTCCCTATTGTTGTTTTGTACATTGGAAGTGACAATTTCTGTATTTTTGGACCAATCTATTTAATTGGATGTTTTAAATTTTACAATTTTTTTCGTTATTAAAATTTGACACTGACTTTTTAACTTTCACTGGTCCCTCCTAGTGTTTTACTAAGAGTGTTAATGCTTGACACCTCTAGTACCTGCTTTATAACTTTGTCTCCTTATACATTGACTACTATCCTCCCGGATATAGACAAAGTATACACTGCTAATTGTGATTAGACAGTAGTATACCGGGTTTCCTCTCCTTGTACGTAGACTATCCACAAACACCATAGGAAAGAAAGTCCCAGATACTGGGAAACCAGACACTGCTTCAAGACTCATTTGTTTATAATGAACTGTTGAGCCGGGAAGGGAACCCTGGCATTTCCAATGCTGCAGGAAAGCCATGTTTGAGCTTTTACTTGCTTTACAATTTTTGTTAGAAACCACCAGACCTACCTTGAAATATTTCAGTTGCACTTTTTGTCATCCCCATTTATTATTTTGCACATGCGCTGTTATAGTTTGTGAATAAAGCACCTTAAACTTAACTGTTTGGTGTTTGTCTGGTCATTGAC
Source organism: Ambystoma mexicanum (assembly GCF_040938575.1). NCBI lineage: Eukaryota > Metazoa > Chordata > Amphibia > Caudata > Ambystomatidae > Ambystoma > Ambystoma mexicanum. The sequence continues at coordinate 361,075,186 of NC_090937.1, read as the reverse complement.
CCCTGTCACCTTACTCTTGGATTTGACAAGTGTTATGAGCATTGTAGCTTCGTATACGTCACACAATGGAGAATACTGAGGCCAATGCGGAGTAAGGTCAATATTCCCTTACACTTGAAAAAACATCACCAGATGAACAGTACAGTGCACACATTATTTTGATCTCCTTTATCCTCTGCTACTGAGCACAACACTGCAGCTCTAGCAGAGACCAGAGCTATGAGAGCCGCCTCTTTTATAACAAGAGGAAATGCATATCTGACCTCATATCAGTAGGTAGTGAGCCTGAGAAGCTAACCAACACCTTTTGAGGCCTGTTATTTCCAGGTCATCCTGATAATGTGACAGAGTCAAGGCTTCCTGGAGCACTACTCCCTATTGCTGGCCTACAAACAACAAAGTTTATAGGCCAAGAGATGGGAATATTTATAGACAAGTATTGAATGAAGGAAATCAGCTATCTTGTTGAGGTAGATTTGACCAAATATTGACAATGGAAGCTGAATCACTCTTTCTATCTGTTCTTCCAGTTTGGTCAAAGGAACTATGAAGTTTAACTTAAAAATTAAATTCACCTCACTGGAGATATGGAACCCAAAGTACTTGACACGTTGCTGTCACCATACAAAAACCAGCTCTGGACTCACTGGAAAAGTGCTGTTTGTGAGGGGGAATACGAGTTGGACTAGAAGATGGAAAAATGGTTATGGATCCAAACATATGAAATTCTTCAACTATGGGAGACACATTCTGTTTGGGTTTGCATACATAAGGAAAGATGCTGTCTGCATTAAGAAAAAATCTGCATTTGTGAGAATATAATTTAACACTGCTGTTCAAATGTCTCTCCCAAATCAAACTGGCCAGCAGATTCATAGCCAAAGGAACTAGTATGAGATACATAGGACACCTCGACTTGTCCTTAAACTGATAGTACATGCCTAAGAGCCTATCACTTTTATCCTGACCTTGGACACAGAATTGTAGTAAAAAAAAGTGACAGAAAAAGTAAACCTTCAGAACATATCTACGGTATGGAAATTCAACAGAATCAAATGCCTTCCCAGCATCAAATATATCCACCACATACAGAATACTCAGATCGTCACTATGCACTACACCAAATACACATCTCAGATTATGTAAAATTGATCTGTCAGGTATAAATCCAGCCTGATATGGTGGCACCAGTTGTGGAAAAGGGGCATCAACAATATGATGAGCAACTCCTTGCTCAGGAGGGAAGAGTTCCCATCTCCAATGCCTCACTGCATGTTATCTTGAAGTATGGAACAAGGGTAGAGGGGAATGCTCTATGTAATTCTAGAGTTTTGACATTTACATGTCAGTACCTGGAGCCTTAACCCTGCTAGATCATCCGTAACACATTTTTTAAAAAATCTGATATTGGATTATTTAATGGATCCCTTAGAGGAATAGATATTCAGGTGAAAGCTATCACATTAAAAGTCTGAGCTAATCCCAACACAAAGGGATTTGAAGGGGAACTGGTGTGGATAATACTCTCTGAATGCCCTGCCTTCATCACACATAATACAGGGGACAACCACCCCTTTCTTATCATTCCCAATTTGACAAGCCAACATGCTCCCTGGCCTTGTACCTTCCCCATACTACCTGCGCGCTATTCTATCTGCTTCATTAAACTATTCCGGGTCAATTCTAATTTTGCAAGAATTGTTGGATCCCCAGATTCTTTTTTATTGTTGGTCCATAAATTTAAACTTTCTCTTTAGTCTATTCAGAGCCCTCCTTGGAATTTTAAGGACCCCCGTATTCCTTGGTAATTAGAATTCCACATATAAACACTGTAAATGCTTCCTGCTCTGCATCATATGACTCAACCAAGCCCTAGTTATTTGCAAAGAAAATCGATCCATTTTTTGTAAATTGTGGATCGATATGCCACTTTTTTCTTTATTTATTGTGCAGCTGTTTAAAAAAAAAATCTTAAGCACAGTTAAGACAAGCTAAATATATTCTGAAACATTATCAGAGATCATAAAGTTATCATTAAAAAAGATAAAATGATAAGGCATACAGTTCATCATTAGAACAATGTTGTCCAGCTTCACAGCTGCCGGGGCAAATATATACTCAATGTGGTATGGTGCATTGTGGACAGAGCTGTAGATGAGTTATTGTCTATCATCTGGATCAGATTTCTGCCTGACAGCACCCTGCAAAGGTCTTTAGCTATGTCCTGAGCCTGTCTGAATGCAGTCTCTTATAACCCATCCTCAAATGATGTAATATTCAAAAAGGTTTCTACACTGATTCTGCATGAAAAGTTGGTGAAATGACGTTTGGAAGGTATACATTAATAACCACTATGTGCAAGCTGATAATATCACTAGCCACAATTTATTTTATTTATTATTGAACATTTGTATGGCACCTTTACAGCATAAAGTGTTTCCAGGTGCCACAGGACAAAAAGTGGCCGCAGGGACTATGAGGGGGGGCAGGGAAGAAAAAACAACAATAACGGTCCTACTAGGCCTTGTGACAATCGAATCATGCAAGTGCAGTAACAAGAAGTGCAGGCGTGTGTGAGTGGGAAGAGGAGGAGGAAGTGCCAGAGTAGGGAAGCCCAGGAAGGCAAGTGTCAGGGAGACTGAGTGTAGGGGTAAGCTATGTGCGAGGACGGGGGTGGACCCGAATCAGTAGGCTCATCAGGGAAGGGTGCCCCGGCGCAAGTGCTGGTAATGGGTGAAGGGGTGGATTGGTTAAAGGAGTGCCTGGTTGCAGTAAGACTCATAGGGGACACATGCAACCAGTCACAATGGAAGGTAGAGGTCAGTCAGGGAGAGGGAAGGAGGAGGAGAAAAGGAAGGTCTTGAGAAGCTTCCAGAACTTAACGAGATCTGGTTCAAGTCAGAGAGGGTTCGGGGAGGGCATTCTAGAGGGAGGTTCCTGCCAAGGGAAGAGATCTTTCTCCCATTCTCTGCTTGGAGAAACATCTGATCTGCAGAGAGTTTGAGCTACAGGACCGAAGGACTCCAGCAGGGAGGTATTTAGAGGGAGAATTCTGGATGTAATGTGGTCCCATGCCGCAGGAAGCCTTGTGGATGATGCAAAGGATCTTGACTTTGATCATTGTAGCCAATGGGAGCCAGTGGAGAGTTTTTAAGGCTGAAAAGATTTGTTCCCTGGACTTGAGGCCAAGAATAAGTCTTCGAGCCCTGTTCTGCATTAGTTGAAGAGGGCTGAGGGAGGAACGAGGTAGATTAAAGAAGAGGCTTTTACAGTAATCCAGCCTAGATTATACCCTCCCAATCTTCCATTTCCCTGTGTGATAATAAAGCAAATCATCATACACAACCTTTATTCATCTGAAGCCTGTTAGGCACATCATACAAATACATTGTGAATAAGTATTTAACATTTTAAGATACATATGTTACAATACATATTCTTTAAAAATGTGCTAAATTCCAGGCCAAGACAGTTACAAAGGACTTTGACTAGTCCAATCAGTACACGCCAGGGCAACACTCTACAATACTTTTTTCTCCTCAACCATACCTTGTGGATATACCTGGAAACAAAATGAACTACATTCAAGTAGTTAGTCATTTTACAAAACTGCAACACTTCCCTAGCAGTTGCTATGTTTAATAACTGGAACAGTGGTTTCATGAATTTAGCTCTTAACTCCTTTAAAGTTCCACAAATTAACAGAAAAGGGTCTATTGTTTCTGCACCTTTCCCACACATTGAGCACTCCGGGCTACCCTTCCCATCCCACTTGCTTGAATATACCCACAATGCACTGGTAAGCAGCCCAGACAAAGCCGCATATATAAAGCACAAGCATGTGCTGGCTCAACAGCGTTCAGGTATAATTCCATTCCCTGGGAAATGTTAAGCTCTAAATAATGGGCCAGTGGCCATGGCTAGTGAAATCGTCTGTGCCCTGGTCAATTTATATCTATAACAGGCCATCTTCACTTCCTCTTTCTCATCATCTTCCATAGTTTGCGGGTTTTGCCAGTATGCAGATAGACCCAGTCGGACAAGCCATTGCTTAACATTGACCAACCGTCAGATCCTATGCCAACCCCCCCAGTCTGTGTTTGATAACGTTTAAGGGCCGCACCTATTGCACCGCTGCCATGTCTCGCATGGTAAGCTTTAAGTGCCCCACTATTCTTCTGTAGCAAAGTATTGGCCTTGGTAACCTGGTCAGTCCATCGACCACCACTTGAGAACCAAATCCCCAGGTAGTCATACCAGCCAACCTGTTCTAGATTTTTCCCGCCACCTCCAGCTCAATGGTTTGATTCCCGATAGCTTTGTTGGGAAAACCATAACTTTGGTTTTTGAGGCATTTATTTCTAAGCCCAGTCTACCACATTCATCCAGAAGAGTGGACAAAGCAAGACACAGTCCCGTGGGTGTAGTAGACAACCTAACTGTGTCAACCATGAAAAACAAGACTGGGATACAATCCCTCCCCATTTTTGGTGGGTCCGTGCTTGCCGCTAGCAGCCTCTCAATGATGGAGTTAATGTAGAGGCAGAATAGTACCGGGAAAAGAACACATCCCTAGCAAATCCCCCTATCCACACAGAAAGAGTCTGTGATTTCACCTTCCCTCCCACACCAGACAACCGCCCTGTTGTTGTTATACAAAAGCTGAATATCTCGCAGTAGTTCACCAGGAATGCCCCTTGCACACAAAACTGCCCAGAGGGCATTCCTGGGGAAGCTATCAAATGCTGCCCTGAGGTCCACAAACACCCTATATAAATTAGCATTTACAATCCTCAGTTGTTTCTGGACCAGTAGATGGAACCTAAAACATTGATCCATCATACTTCTCCCAATTTGAAACCCTGCCTGGAGGTGACTCAGTTGTCTAGTGTCATCCCCCCAGGCCACAAGGTGCCACAGCAAAACCATAGCAAATTTTTCCCTGCGGCATCCAGCAATGATATGGGTTGATATGTATGGGGACTATCACTGCTAATGTCCAAGTTGTGGGCACCCAGCCACTCTGCATTGCAGTATCGAATGCCATTGTTAGCTCCAGAGGCCCAGATAGCAAGCTCACTCTCAAAGAGATCCACCAGCACCCCATCTGGTCCGGGCACTTTGCCAGCCTTCTGTGCTTTTATGGCCCTCTCCACTTCTGCCACTGTGAATATTAGATTGCCAACGACACCATCATTGGCACTTATTCCCTCGCCCGGCTTAGGGCTCATGAGCACTCCCTTACCCTCGGTTTGAGATGAGTACAGGCCTTCAAAGTGGGCATGCCACCTAGTCGCACTTATACTTTCTGGGTCAATTACATCACCCTTAATATCCATATCCATGATAAGCTTCCAAACTCTGACCTGATCCCCACTCATTACAGATTCGGTCAAGGTTGCCCACCTTCCATGTAGGTATTGAGACCTTGTCCTGGCTATGATCTTCTTAAAGAGCCTCCATCATTTCTGTACATGAGCTTTATCTACCGGGCAAGTGCCCCGTATATATGGGATCTGAGCCCAGTTTGCTTCTCTGCACTCCCTGTCAAACCAGGTGGTAGGTTTTCTGCCTTCTTATCTTGGGCGCCTGACCGGGACAGACAGGGATTGTCCTAGCAACTCTGATAAGGCGAGGTAGCTTGCGCATTTGCTTTCAGGTGGTGTATTTGCACCGCAAATGCACTAAATCTGTACTATAATTTTACTGTACAAGGACGGAGCGAGATCCCCCAAGTTTACACTCGCCCACTTCACAGTGCGCCTGGCATGGACATGAGCTGTCACATCCACTGCCCTGTCCACTGCGAAGGCTGGCTGAGGTGAGAGATTTTGTAACTGGAGAAGTGTTGGCCTGTGGTCACACTCCATTCGCCTGAGGACCTCTAACCCTTCTACGAAATCCAGTCCGATCCTGACACAAGAGCATAGTCTATACTTTGGGGCTGCTAAAGGTATATCCTGCCAGTTGGTCAGTAGCGAACCGGCCACTACAACATCTCAACTCAGCATAATACATTCTCCTAACATTCTATAGATACACCTGGTGCAATTTTACAGGCATATCAGCAATCATTCCTGGGATACCCCAGGTCTTCCTGATCATCCCAAAGGTGTTCCAACAATTTAGGTGGTTATAACTAAGTGTTAAAATCCCCCATCACAATGACACAGTTCTTCCCACCGCCAGCGGGCACTCGGTGGTCTAGAATGTCCCAAAGCGCCAACACGCATTGGTCTTGGCCTTGATATTGGGTCTAAATAGACTTTGAATAAAAACAGGCTACAACAACTGGAGATAGTAACTTCCAAGGAGAGCAGAACCAGAGTCCCTGTATTTATCTGTTTTACTGTCCAATTGCATACTGACTTTACCCCTACAAGGAGGGCCCTGACAGTCTCCCTCTGGGGCTCTGTTTAGGTTTGATCTAAAAAAGCCCATACCCCTGGATCCTTATTTCCTCCATGGCCCATGTTTCCTGGAACATTATATCATAGGGATTCAATGACCCTATCCATCTATTGTTGGTAAGGTGTTTAGAGAGGCCAGCTATGTTCCAGGACATTATCTTTATTTAGGTTGGCCTTGTAATGTTATGAGTATCTGAGGTGTTTGGTGGTCAATCAACAGCCTCTAGATTTGAGCCTGTGACCATTACTCCTCCCCTTGGGCCCCAAGATGGGGGACTCAGTGGGCACCTAGGTTGCTGGGCCACCCATGCTGCGACCCTACTCGGGCCATCATTCTCTTTCTTTCTCGGTTCAGAGGGAATAGTAGCCTTCAGTGAAATCGTGCATCCCTCTGGGGGGTAGGATCTGGTTTCAATGTCAAGCAATCCCTGTACTAACCAGTCATTCCTCAGGTGAACCTGGATGTAATCTTTCCTCTCCCTTGGGTATCTGCTTCCATTACAGTACATCATATCTTCTTGTACTACTGAGTAACACCCTCTCCTATAGCATATCCAGTGAGCAACTTTATTGAACAGCATATCTTAGTTTTCATAGCTACCCTCACGCAATTTTGGGACATTGACCAGAACCCACAAAATGTTTATGCTGGCTCAAATTATTCTTTCATTTAAGCGGGCTTCCATATGTTACTTGCAAAGGTTCTTGCCTGTTGGCACCAGTGGGTCTCGGAGCTGGGTGGATTTTCAACCATTCCGTGGCCTGGGAGCCAAGGAGGTTTTGCACTAGAATTATTCCCCACCTTGGCAAATCCCCTTTAGCAACTTGATTTTGAATATCTTCCAATAATGGATTGGCCGAACCAGCGCCCTCTCCCCATCTTTGGGCAGGGCCCTGTAAGGTTCTCAAGGATGCCATTGGGGCAGTCTTATTTTTAACTCGAATTTCGCTGAGGGGAGTATAGTGCCAAGCTCCCAAGCTTTTACCATCCTGTGCTTTACTGTATGCCACTGAGCAATGGGAGCACTTCTGCATGATGGTTGTCATCAGGCGCTCTAATTCGGACAGCACCTTTTGGATCATTTCTCTCATCCTTTCCACCCCCTGTATCAGTGTATCAATTAACCCCACATTTTGGTCCATGGCCAGTTCTTTGGAACCTTTTGCCTTCCTTGTATTCCCCAGGGCCACTCTGAGGGGAGATTCAAGCTTTCCGGTCCAGGTCTTTGCACACTTTACTTGTGCCTGGGCTTGCACTCCCCCTTGCCGCCAATCTTCTTTATCCTATTCCCTGAGCGAGTTGTTAATGATGCGTCCTGGACGGCTAAGGGAGCAAACCTATTTGCAGTGGGTATAGATGAAGACACTTCCACTTCCTCCCACTCATCGTCATTGGCACCCTCCTCCCCCACATATACCAGTTCCACTGATTCCAGAACTTCAGCCGTGTCACTGTCTATATCACTGACTGCACCCGCATCATCAGAGTTGCTTTGTACTTTATGCTTTACTAATGTCTCCATTACAAATGGATTGGGCCTCCGATTAGAAGGCAGCTTCCCTGCCTTTAACTTGTAGGTTTTACCCTCCTGGCAGCCAGATTTTTAAAGCAAGAATTCATCCAGCGATTCTCCCCTTAGTGATGGTACTTTTCCCACAGCTGCACCCCCTTGCCCTGTCGCTGTAATATCCTTTCGATCGGACCAATATCGGAGATGGTATTACCCTGCTCAGTCACTGCGCAGTGTGAAATGATCATCCTAGGTGCAGATGCAGGTACAGGTCCCCCTCAATGTCCTATAGGAGATCCTCTATTTTTGTGATCAAAATGTTCACATCCTGGATTGGTTTAAAGATTTTAAAAAGTCTCTTTGAGCCTGCCCTTGGTGATATTTCAGAGTTTGCTTTCCTCTTGAACATGTTTTAACAGACCAGTTCAGAGCTATAAAAGGAAGAAAGACTTGTGAGTTTACACAGCTGCTCATTCACTACAGCTCAATGTAGTCGCTTTGGGGTCAAATACACAGAAATAAAACCATAAAAGCCTTAAAAAAATTTTTTTTTACACAGTTAAACCTGTTACGAGAGCTCAGTCTCTGTCTTAGTCTGAAGCACAGTTTCTGTTTGACTGGCTTACTTTAAGGAATGGCTGAGGTGCAACAAAACACAATGGAGCAGCACATTAATTAATAACAAGCTGGAGGAGATCTCCTTCATTCAGTGCCCCTTCTTGCTCAATTGCTCTCCCGCGGTGAATGGAGCCATCCCAGCAAGACTCTGTGCTCTACAACCAACTCTAACAGGGCACTCAACTCGCTCCGCTGGGAGTCCAATGTAGCCAGCACAGTTCTGCACACACCGCCGAGTAGCGGACAGCCAATCTGGCCACCTGCGTGAACAGCCACAGCAGCAAACAGCCGTCCTTACACCAGCCGTGCTTTCGCCACCCCAGGGCTCCAGATTGGGTTTTATAGTGGTGGGCGGGATTCCATCTCTTAGTACAATGAGAGAGCTGAGTTCCAGGTGGTTAAGGTCACAACAACGGCAGCAAACAGCCGCCCTTACACAAGCAGGGCTTTCGCCACTCCGGTGCTCCAGATAGTGTTTTATAGTGGTGAGCGGGATCCGTGCTTTAGTGCATTCAGAGGAGCTGAGTTCCAGGTGATTAAGGTCGCAGCCACAGCAGCAAACAACCACCCATACACCAGCCAGGCAAATGATGTGACATCAAAAAAACCACTCTAGAGTGATATTAATATGATGAAAAATATCTATGGCATTTCTACCTTTTGACATTTTACCAACAGCTGTGACTGCTAACGCATGGTCTGAGTCATTCAATGGTGTTTCAAATATATTGAAACTTGTTACAGCCTTGACACTGAGTTCTTCTTCTCCTTTCCCTCCTTATCTGACAAGGTACAGTAAAAAATGTGTAACTGTCTCTCTGCCATCAAATACTGGATGGCATTTCACTTGCTCATGCTTTACTCCACTAAGATTAGATATACTACTTCCCATCCAAACAGTCTATCTCTTTGATTCTCCCCTTCTTCTATTCTTCTCTCCTGACTACCTTCCCTACTGCTCTTCTGTTCGCAACCTTGGTATCATCTTCATCCCATCTCACAACTTCTCGTTCTTCAACTCCAAATCTGCCACTGCGGCCAGACTTCACCTCCTAAACATCAGAAAAATAAGACATCTCATTCCCTTCAACACTGCTAAGCATCTAATCTCCTTTTTAGTACTTTCTGAAACTTACTACTGTGCAAGCCTACTCTATGGCCTTCCCAACTATGCTTTTTCATCTCTCGACAAAGTCCTCAACTTTGAGGTCTGCACACTCTTAAAACGTCCACGCTTCAACTCCACCTCCTCAGCCAATTGTTAGTTAAGCTGGTTATCTATGAGATAGAGGGCAAAGTATAAACTCATTCTCATCATCTTCAAAAATATGCATGGACCTGTCCTACCAATCTGCCCATCTCACTCCTTACTCTCCACCACTCTCCCTATATACATTCTTGCACTCCCTCTCATTTATGCTCTCTTCCTCTCCTTGCTCCCTTACTCTAGACTCCTCCTCCTCTCCTTCTCTGCACTACTCCCACTCCATCTCTATTTAAATCTAACCTTCTAGCTCTCCCCCTTTCTGAAGAACAACTTGCCTAGCATTCTTTGCCAATACATCTGTTGGTTCTCCTCTCCCCTACCTCTCCACGACAACCCCACAGCACTTATCCATCACCCCTTCATCCTAAAACGTAGTACTTCCTTCACTATCCTGTTCCTACACCATTGTCTAGTGTATATGTCCCCAGAGGGGTATCCAGGATTGCCTAGCAAGTGGGGCCTGAAGCAAATGTAGTTGGGCCCACCGCAGTGATATTAACATCTGTAAATACCCACACACAACTGCTGAGTGGGCATTTACAGATTTTGGGTGGGCCTTGCCCACTCAGGCCCTACCATGTAAATCGCTTTGCTTGTCCCTGGTACATGTTTCTACCTGCCCTGCATTATCTGGTTTTATATCCACATCCTTTCAGCCATTGTTAAGGACACTGGTCCTCCGCTCTGTAAATCAATCGTAAAAGGTTTTGTAAGCATGTGTGTGCCATACATGCATTGTTTTCACTGTAATTTTCATTAAATAATCAAACAGATAAAAAAGACATGGGGCCTCATTACGACCCTGGCGGAAATCGCGGTGCAAAATGCACCATGGAGCACGGCGGAAAGCTGCCGATAGCGCCATGGGGGTTGGTGGATTTTCCGCCCCATTCCGACCTTGGCGGGGCGGTAAATCCCCATCCCCCATTTTACTCTTCCCCATTCCCATTTTTGCCCCATAGGGTATAATGGGAGTGGGGAAGGCGTTAATTACGCCACCGTAAAATACGGTGGCGTAATTAACAACAAGGTCCCGTAGCGCCATGGATTTCTCCGCCGGGAAAAACCAGGCGGAAAACGCTCCATGGCGCTACGGGAACTCGTAGTAGGGCGGACGGGTCCGCCGCGAATAACGCTGGCGTAAACCCACTCCGCCAGGGTCGTAATGAGGCCCATGGTTACTGAGAGCTTGCATATTCAATGTTACCTGTGAGAGGTGTTGCTTGACCACATTGCTAAGAACCATCTAGACTTTTGCAATTTCCTTGCATCACCCTTACTACGAGGCCCTATTTAAATAAATTCCCCCATCCCATGAGCAATCCTGCAGGAATGTAGGACACAGGATAGCTGACAACCACTATAAAATAGCCAAATATGTCTCTTGCCCGTTTCCTCCCCATATAACCAAAAATACTAACTCCCCAATGTACTCTCCTCCCACCCCATTACCTCACAAAGGTGTTGTGGAAAATATGTAAGAATCTTAAGCGGTACTGTTTTGTAAACCGATGGGGTTCCGAAATTATGAATTATTGCACTACTGCCAGACTAGGCTGTATATCACTCACTAGTCTGCCTTAGGTAGAGGAATCCATCTTGAAGATACATATCCTTGCTTGCAATATGGACTTCAATTCGGGCACAAAAAAACAAAAATGTGCTCACCCGCTTGTTAACAGTAGCACAAAGCTTTGTGTATGTGCTCTTGCTCACCCGACTCATTTTCAGTTCAGTACATGCTAACTCCACTTCAAACGGACCCCCGCTAGGTTCTGTAAACAAACTTATAATGAATTCACATAGCTGCACTGATAGCATTTAGGAGGTTCATTGAGTGTTCGTGGAAAACCTTGAAGTGATTGCTTGCATGTGAAGATACTATGGAGATAATTGGGAAGCGGGAGAAACTTCCCTTAACGAAGTAATACATTCTTTACTACACTCGTAGACTCCAATGTATTAGGAAACCATACAAAGTGAGACATGCAATGGGGAGTTGCTCGTTGCTGCAACTATGGCTGTCTTGTGTGGTGTATGTTCCTGTGTCATTTCTCTGCGATTATCCATTTATTAAACCTGCTTCATCTAAATCGAACGCCGAGTTTGAGCCTTTTTTCTAGTCATATTTGTACACCGGAAGTGCACTATAGAACACAAAGCCCTCATATGTCCAGCACCCAGACCAATATTTTACAAATGCACACTTTAACATGAAGGATTCCAAGATGGATTGCAGTTCAGCACTGTGAAAATTCAGCCCCACAACAGGCTTAGTTTACTATTCGAAAAAATATATATTGAGCAGCTTTGTGGTCACCCTGTCAGTGAAGGCCTGCGAATGGAGGTGTCACCTACTGAAGTTTCAGTTCTCAGTGGGTATTGCCATTGGGCCCCACACCTCTCAAGAAACTCCTGCACCACTTCTGGGGTTTAGTAGAAGTGGTGTGTGCCTTTATGTCCCACTCTTAACTTGCTAGTATAGAGCACAGAGTATTTTATATTACTCTTGTGCAGCATATTCTTTAGCCTAATATATGATGTATGTGCTTGCTGTATGGCTACAGTGCAATCTTGGAAGATGGAGATCCACCCCTCTTTCTAACTACAATACCTGTGTCCTTAACAATTCTCAGGATCATGTTCCAATCACAGTAGTTAAGCAGCATCCTGATTATCCAACACGGGCACCATAGCTCTGTGTTCCAGCCCACCTCGGCTAAGTAGAATGCTAGACCACCCAGATACCAGCCACCTGCCTCTTACTGTCACCAGTGGGCCTTGCAACAGAATGGGCTAATGGCGAGTGCCATGTTCCAGTACCCAACCCACAGCAGACAGAAGCTTTTCATTTGGACACTCATGTGATTGTGAATTTCTCAGCTGGAATCTTTAACCCAGGCAGGCGATAGAAGTGATAAGGATGGATGTAGGATAAAGAGTTTTTTTCAGGTGAGGCATAGAGCTTCACTAAAAAAGTTCCCAACTTGCTCCCCTGCTCCACAGTGCATCCCATGGATGAGTTATTAATTACACTTCTGATACATCTGGGTTGAAAGGGCTTTATAAATTCCAGACGGTCTAACGCAGTCCCTTGTGGCACACTCCCTCACATATTAGGATGCGAAGTTGAGTCAACGCTCCTGGCTGGGAATGTAAATATGTGTTGTAGGTGGTATTTTACATACACCAAATGCCTCTTGATTGTCTCTTAGGGAGTCTTGTCTTTCATGTTGGGTAGAGAAATCATGATCTGGGGGTTCTAGTTACTTGAATCTGGGGGTCTGGTGATTCAGACTGCAAATTCACCTAAGGATTGTTTTTGTTGTTGCTCTGTCTATGGCAGTTCTGTCTGTTAAACCCATTGAAACAATGTCCTGACATTCTTTGGATCAGAGGTGGCAACACACAATGCGACTGACTGCTTTTTCTCCAACTGAGCCCATGATCTAGGCGAGGTGCATCCTGAAGAGATTAAAACTTCGACACAGTAAAAAACCTCTTAGGCATTTGACACAGGTTGGACCAAGCTCGAAGGAGCAGGAGAGACTGTTGCATAACATTGTCATCGCAGTGGGAATTTCTTAAACATGAAGTGCTCTACGTAGAACAGTACGGGGGTGAGTGGTAGTACAAGTACATATATTAGGATATTATGGTGAGAGGATGGGAACATGCAAGTGGGGCAAATCTAGATTGGGCACTGACTAGTTATTTAAAATATATTATTACATATATAGGCATGGTATAATGAGTTGTCTAGAATAGTGATGTGGCCGAAAGGTTGTTATCACATTTCTTTTTATTTACTGGTTGATTTTGCCACACATATATGCAAGGGGGGACCCCTTGAATCACACTCTTAACACCTCTACATCAATTATTACCCTAAACCCACCCACCACAAATGTTTTGGGCAACTTCGGATATAAAGAAATTCAATGAATTCTACTTCGATGGAATCTGCTGATGCCATTACCGTCTAAAATCACAAAATGTTCTACAGCACACACAGAAAAGGTATTGAAACACAGTGTTGGGTGGTTCATTAGGTCATAGGGGGAAGTGGCCTACCTTCCTTAACCTGCCACTATTAGAGATAATGGCCATTAGGGGCTGAATGCCTGGTAGGTCCTCCTTTCTCTCTCTCTCTCTCTCTCTCTCTCTGTCTCTCTCTCTCTCTCTCTCCCTCTCAGAACTGTGGATATGCACTAAGGTTTACTGTCTGAGCCAACCTCAGCATGCACGTGCAGTACAGGTGTGTTCCAAGAGTGTGGAGCATGGATCTACAAGCTGAGAACAAATTGTAGCCTGGGGGCAATACACTGGAAGCACCCACATTGAGAAATCAAACGCTTGCTTCTTCCCCCAAAATGTTTCTCACACAGTGCGGGGGGGAGGAGGGAGAATGATGTCCTCAAGCCAGGCTCAACAGAAGCAGAGTGGGGGATGGGCTAAGGAAGGCACCCCATGCTGGGCTAGCCAGCTTCTAGCAAGGACTGTTATTGTAGACCTGCCCAGATTAGAAGAGGCCAAGAAAAACATGTTTCTGTGTGTGCCTGTGGGCTGCTGCCATGTAGAGGAGAGCTCGAGTCCAGAAGAGAACACTGCCAGTGCTGCAGGTTAGTTTGTATGCTATTTATTGCATGTGCGTGTGGGAGGATTAGGCAGCATGGGCTCTCCATAGCTGAGTAAGCACGGTTTATATTTTATCCACTGGCTGTTATTGGTGTTTTAACTGATCATGTGTAAATTGTTACTGGAGCCTTGAGATTATTTTTATGTACGTTTTACTGTTTTATGTATATGGAATTGTGTTGTCTCTTTTATGGAATTATTTATATTCCGAATGAGGATTATTTACTACTACTGTTTGTGTGTGTGTCTCTTTGTGTGTGTATGTGTGTGTGTAGGAGAGAGAGAGTAGGTATATGTGTGTATCTCATAGAGCAGGTGCATGTGTGGGTAGATTTTATTGACTTGGCATCTACTGTATATGTTGATATGTTCCCCTAAAGAACAGATTGCAAATTGTCTGGCTTTTTACCCAGTATATTTATACAAAATGTAAGTGTTTTGAAGATCCTATATATTCCTTTGTTATAGTTAATAGCTTGTTTACATTATCTAGAGTTAAGGGTACCACCAGGGGTACCCAGTGAAATTGTCATTTGCACTGTTTTCTCTGTGTGTTTGTGTATGGTGAGAGGATGAAGAGTGGTGGTTAACTGTGTGAGTGTATGAGTGTGCTGTGTTGGTGGAGTGTTGGTCAATTTAGTGAGTGTATGATTGGGATGTGTTGGTCAACTGCGTGATTTTACATTGGCTTGATTGGTAGTTCAGTTTCCACCTGGATTGGACGTGTTGCATATAGGACTTGTTGCATGGTGAATAAGTGGAGGGTTGTTTTGGTGTGAGTTGTTTTTGCTGTTGGTGGAAAGTGAAGGATTACGCACCTCACTTTTTTGCTGTACTAGGTGTTGTGCAGCACCACCTTCAGGTATGTGTGTTGGTTGAACTTGGGTAGACGTGTTTTGCTCCGCCCAGACTCTAAACCCACAAGGAGGTGCATTCTAGTTCAATTTTGAGTGACAACCTGTTGGTTCCCCAGCCTTGCTCCCCTGCACTTGTGGGTATGTCTGCAATACTGGTTGTCGGTGCAAGTTTCAGCGTTTTTTGGTTGTGTCTGTTTGTAAGGGTGGAGATGTTGTGATGTGCTTATTTTGTCCTGCCCTTGGTGGGCATTCATGAATGCTGCAAGAGTGTTAGTGCTAGCAGTGATTGGCAGCTCAGTAGAATGTTTGTGAGTGTTGCTGTGTGTGAGTGTTCTGTGAGTGCCAGTCGGGCCTGAGCTTGGTGTGCTAGAGGATGGCCTGTCGGTGGACTGAACTATGTCTGTCATGAATATACCTCAAGAGTAACAGGAATCTCGCAACTGTATGTATGTAAATAAAGCCTACCAAGTTTCTTAAAGAAGTGGCTCGCAGCTGGTCTGTGTCTAGACTCCATTCCCGCCCACCAGGTCACGACACGTTACACATCCAGAATCAGACTCTTTGCACTATGCTGCGTCAGCATGTTATTCTACAAGCCATGTCCCCCTCTTGGAGCCTTTGTATTGTGCAAATACAAACGGACACCACCAGATTCCTCCCCAAGCACCAAGCACGAGTAATCGCCAGTAATCACTCAAGCGGCAGCCACCCCTTAAGTTACGTTATCTTAACACCACCCCACCAAGTCAATCACAAGGTGGCTGTAATAGGGACCTGGAACTAGATGCTTGGACATCTCAAAACATCTACATGCTTTCTCTAGGAACACATTTATACACATATGCTACCAAAACCCAGTATTGACATGAACTGATTTCTTCATCATCCACTCATAAAATCCTTTCTAAACCTGGTTGTCACTCAATATGAGTTGCTAAGGTTGTCAGTTATCCATATAAATATTAAAAACACAATACAGGCTACGCTTTACAAAATAATAAAGGCAGGCTCATAAAGTACTGGAAAATTCACAGATTTAATTTGAAGTGGATTAAATATTTATTAGGATTGGCTAAAAACAAACCACACATTCATATCACGTTTTATTTTTCTTTCATATCTTCATATTGGGATGTTAGTAAAGCATTTTTTTCATGAAAATCTTAAAGAGATTCCTCATAAAAGAAAAAGAATGCGAGTTTAGATATGGCCATGCATGCTCGATAAAACATATTCCAGCCCCCATAATGGGAAGGAAGGCAGGAGAGGTGATCAACCCTCAGCCAGAGATAACAACTCACATTATTCATTCCTCAGATTGGTTTTAGGTTTTAAAATTCATGGCTTCTTAACCGACTGAAGAGATTTTCCTACTGTGAATAAAATGAACATTGTTAAGGGTTAAATGGGCAGCTTGGCAGTTATAAATGCGCAATACAGTACATTTGCGTCAGCTGAGAATGACAGTTCCCCACTGATTTTTCCTTGCATTTTTTCATTTCACAGTCAAAGAATCCTTGTAATTGGGTTGCCTGCTGGCTCCCGAGGAGGCTGAGAGATGAGCCGCATTAAAATGATCACCACAGCACACTTGCCACACATGGACATATTTTGCCTGGGGTGTACGGTTTACAGAGCCACTGTGAGAGAGTACACAGAAATTGCTGCAGATCGCCTTATTCACAATGTGGACCTGCACATTTTGGGAGGAGAAGAGCAGGACAGTAGCTTAGTTTATTGGTTTAGTTTATTGCTTGATTGTTAGGCGCTTATACCATACACAAATCCGGTTTCAAAGTGCCCACAGGGCAACAGGGAGGGGCATGGGAATTCCAATACAATGAAATAAACCAAAAATACAGTGAGGTAAACAGGAGATCAAACCTACTATGCTTTGCGAGAATTCAGAACGTGCAAGTGCAGCAAAGGAAGAGGGCAGTGGGGTAGGTTCTGGGGTGTTCGTACTCGAGGGTAAGCCCCAGACGAAGTGCAAGGAATGGTAAGTGCTATGGGGCCAGCCGTGTTGGGTGGGGAAACGCGAGTTTCCAGTGCGGAGGGTGTGCCTAGGCAAGTGCTATAGGTAGACAGAAGCTGGGGAGATTGGGTGTGGGTGGTCAAGTGCCCAGTGAATGCATAAGGGTTCAAGACACCAATCACAGCGACTGAGAGATTAGCAGAGGAGGGAAGAAGGGAAGGAGGAAAATAGGAAGGTCTTGAGGTGCTTTCGGAGCTTAAGAAGGTCCTGCTCAAGACGCAGAGGGAGGGAGAGGCTGTTGCATAGGAGGGATCAAGCTGAGGAAAGCGAATGACTTCCTGCTCTGTGTTTAGCGAAACGCTTGGAACACAGGGAGTTGGTGCCAGAGGAACAAAGAGGTCTAGATGGAGATTATTTTGAAAGAGAGAGTTGCAGACAGAGTGGTCCCCGGCCCCAGACAGCCTTGTAGATTATGCGGAGGGATTTGAATATGGGTTCATAGTGATAATATCGAATTCAAAAATCTCGAAAACCAAAATCCCGAATACAAAAGGCCGAAAAATAAAATATCGAATTTTTTTTTCAATGTGTTTTTTTTTTAAATGGGGGGGTTCCCTCCCAACCCCCCTTTTTTCCATTTTTTTTTTATTTTACCCCTTTTTTTTACTTACCTGACCCCAAAAACATATATAAATAAATAAATAAAAAATTCGATATTTTTTTTTTCGATATTTTTTTTTTCGGTCTTTTTGTATTCGATATTTTGTTTTCGAGATTTTGACTGACTACCTTGAATATGATCCGTGTAGCAACCAGGAGCCAGCAGAGATTTTGTAGGGTACGAGAGATGCAATCCCTGGGTTTAAGGCCAAGAGTAAGACTTGCTGCTCTTTTCTGATTAGTTGAACGGGTCGCAGAGTGGAGGAAGGTAGTTTCAGGAGGAGGCTATTGCAATAGTCAAGCCTAGAGAGAACCAGTGTTTGGGGAAAACATTAAGCTTCTGGGGGAAAATGTGAAAAGGTAGAATTCCTTTGAGATGGAAGAGTTGAAAGTTGGACTTCTTGGCAATGTCCTGAGCATGAGGGAGGAAGGAGCGAGAGGAGTCAAAGATGACTCCAAGGTTTCTGGCTTCCGATGAAGGAGCAGGGGGAGAGCCCATACAGGAAGGCCAGAGAGAAGGGAAGAAGGAATGAGCAGGGCCCTAATTGGAAGGATCTCAGTTTTGCTGGCATTGAGGCAGAGTTCGTAGGATGTGCATCAGGCCGGCATGGCAGATAGGCAGTCAGGGGTGAAGGAAGGTGTGAGTAAGTCACTAGGAAGTCTGAAAAAGAGTTCAGTGTCGTCTGCATAAACCTGGAAGTTGGGAGAGAAGGAGGAGATGATGAGCCAGGGTGAGAGGATAGATCGCTGGGGGACATTACGGGTGGAGAAGGAGGGAGGAGACGAGAAGGTGCCCGAGATGACTTGGAATGAGCAGTCAGTTAGAAAGGAGGTCAGCCATTCCAATGCCCGATCTGAGACGTCAAGGGTATTGTGAAGCCTTTGTATGAGGATGGAATGGTTGACAGTGTCAAAGGCAGAGGAGACATCAAGTAGGGCAAGGAGAGCAGGGGATCTGGAGTCCAGGGATGCAAGCAGTTCTTCACAGGTGTTCAGAAGAGCAGTTTCTGTGCCTCTGGTTGCTCGTAATCTGGATTGGCAATCATGGACAAATTCAGTGTGCGAGTTGAGTTGGGGCAAAGCCTGCTTCTCCATCATTTTTCCCAGGAAGGGGGTATTGAAACAGGGCAGTAGCTGGAGGGACAGGAGGCGTCAGCTGAAGATTGTTTCAGGAGCGAGCAACACAAGGGAGTGCTTGAGGGAGGAGGGGAAAGAACCAGCAGTGAAAGAGTTATTGCAGAAATCTGTGCGAGCAGGGGGGCACCTGTTTGGAAGAATCCTTCATAGAGTGGCAACTCTGGTAACTTCTTCAGGTGTGACAGGGGTGAAGGAGGAGAAGGCAGAAGGAGGAGGGTGAGTGGCCAAAGGAGGGAAGGGGGTGTGGGATGGGTTTGGTGTGTGAGTGGCAAGGGTGTTCAGGATGTCCCAGATTTTGGTGGCAAAGTGTGTGGCCAGTGCGTTGCAGATGGCCTGGGAAGGAAGAGGGGGGGAAGAGACTGCGGAAGGGGCTGGCAAGATCCCGGCAGATTTTGAAAAGTTCAGCCGTGTTATTGGATGCACCAGATACCCAAGCCTGAATGTTGGCCCTTTTCTTGGCACAGATGGAGAGTCTGTATTGCCTTTGGAGCAGGCAGCAGGACAGTTTATCAGAGGGTGAACCTGAGGGTTGCCACGTTCCGCTGCTTTGCTCTTACGTTTCAGGGCTGCAAGTTCAGAGTCATATCAGGTGTTACACTTAGTGGTAGGTTTCAGCCGGATACTCATGACTAGGGCAAGGATGTCAAGAGTATTGGTGATGGCTGAGTGAAGGCTACTGAGAGCAGAGGCAGTGGTAGAGTCTGAGGTAAGGGGGAAAGGGGATGAAGGAAGACGCAAAGGCAGCAAATGAAACTCGTTTCATCGGGCGAATATTCGAGAACAAGGTTGGCAGGGCTTTTGAGGGTGCGGTAGGAGGACTGAAGGGACCCAGGTGGGAAGAGAGGAGAGATTGGTCTGACCAAGAAAGATGGGTGACCAGGGTCGGGGGTCAAGAGAGAGGTCTGAGTGGATGATGGGGTCAAGGGTGTGTCCAGCAAAGTGGGTTGGACCGGAGGAAAGAGGGAAATAGAGGCGCAGAGGTCAATAAAAAGAGTGGATGCTGAGACCAGGGAGTCCAATTGGATGTTGAAGTCACCCAAAAGGAGGAGGTTGGAGGTGGCTGAAATTAAGGAGAGCAGAAATCGACCCATTCAAAGAGGAACAGGGTGGTAGAGCCTGGGGGCCGGTAAATTGTGGCAATGGTCAGAGTGGAGGAGGGAGAGATGACCAACTTGTAAACAAGGCACTCAAAGGAAGAACAGGGTTGGGTGGGTACGATGGACAAAGGAACCCCCCCAGGATAGATTAAGGCGACCCCACCCCCATCACAGTGAGGTTGAGGCTTGGAGATAATCTTGAAGCCATCAGCAAGGAGGAAGTCAAAAGTAGTGACTGAGATGGCAATGAACTAAGTCTCAGAAAGAAGGAGAATGTCAAGGTCAATGTCTTCAAGATGGAGGCAGATGACAGCAGAGTGTTTATTGGCTGAGTGGGCGTTTAGAGTCGTCAGGTGGAGGAAGTCTCTGCCTTTGAAGGTTTTCTGAGGAGTATTACAGGGGCATGGTACTCAGTCAGAGAAATTGGTGGGGGGAGAGGCAGCAGAAGGAAGGAAGTTATTGAGGGAAGGCAGGAGATGGAGGTTGGGTTGAGGACCGTGAACCGGCATAGTGCCAGTGTGGTAGACATTAACAATGCAACATGAGGATGAAAATCAAGCCAGGAGGACTTCCGACTTGGTACCACCGTTAATTGGAGAGGAAGTGAAAGGGGAGAGAGTAGAGATGAGATGAGAAGTTCATAGATCTGTAGATCTCTCTGAAGGTTGCGCTGCCATAGGTGTCTGCGATGGGGATACCAGGGTTTGCACGCGGGATTTTGTTTTGGTGCTTTTTTATTCCAGATTTAGTGAGAAAGGGGGTGTAGGAGATAGAGTAGCAATTATAAAAGATAGGAGAGATGGTGAGTGATATTAGGGTAGTAGAGAGAAGTTGAGCGGAGAAGGGTGACTGCACTGCAAAATTCTGGCCTAATCTCAGAGCTGGCCTAGTAGTAAAACAGTGAGTACAACAAGCAATGCAAATTTTAGTGCAGGAAGCAAAGGCCAAATGCTTTGAAATCAGGGTGACAGATGTTAAACCATACACACAGCTAAATTCGGTTTGCAGGCAAGAGGCACACATGCTGTGAAATTTGGGTGTAGGATGTTAGACAGTACACAGCGATAAATTCAGTTTGCAGGCACGAGGCACAAATGTTGTGAAATTAGGGTGCAGGATGTTAAAAATACACATACTAAATTCAGTTAGCAAGCAAGAGGCACAATAGCTAAAATAGTTTTTTTTCTTTTTTTTTGCAATGACACACCGCAGAGAGTAGAGAGGTGAAAAGGTTAGGCACAGTGAGGTAGGCAGAGATAAAGACCAGGGCACTAGTGGAGGAGGCAAATTAAAGTTCCTCCATCACTCACTGGAGTTTGTAGGGGTGCAGAGGCCCTAGTTCATCGGAGAGCAGGGTGTAGACAGCAGGATAAAGTATAGTTTGTTGTGGGGGTAAAACAGTGGGAGCCCTCGAGGCACGCCTCGGCCCAGACAGGCTCAGACAGGGCCTTCATGGGGGCCTTCGATGGAGAGGCGGCTCCCGCCTCACGGTGACTGTAATTGGTTCATAAGCATTTGTTGCACAAAATATTTGCGAGTAAAGTGAGCCCCAATAAGCGTGCTGCAGGCTCGGCAGCCAGATGCTCACCAAATAGCACAAAAGATGCTTGTGGATCCCCTGCCCATCTGAAGACCAACAGGGTTTGCCTTTCGCAAATTTGGAGTGCAAATGAACTCTTCAGACGATACTGATGATGTGGTCCTGGGAGCAAGATGGCGGCTCATCTGCTTACCAGGATTGGAGTGTGGAGATGTCATCCACAGGCCTTGATATGGGCCTTCGATGGAGAGGCCGGGACCCGCCTCCCAGTGACTGTGATTGGCTCATAAGCAATGAGGCAGCCAATGATAGAGGGGGCCAGAAGACAAGGAAGGCTTGAGTGCATTAGGCAAAGCGGCCATCTTTGAAGGTGCATTCCATTATCGATCTGTGCATTGATAAAATATGTGGTTCAGGTAAATTGCCCAAAAGTGCAGCTCATACACAGAACGGATGCCCTAGAGAGGAGCGCTTCGTTTCACAAAATATTTGAGAGCAAAGTGTGCCCCAACAAGCGTGTTTCACGCTCGGCAGCCAGATGCTTACCAAATAGCACAAAAGATGCTTGTGGAACCCCTTCCTATCTCAAGCCCAATAGGGCTTTCGTTTCGCAAATTTGGAGCGCCAATAAACTCTTCAGCAGCTCCTAATGGTGTGGTCCTGGGAGCAGGATGGAAGCTCCTTTGCTTACCAGGATCATAGTGTGGAGTAAAACCAGGGAAGTATCCAGAAAGTCAGGATTTGGGATGGAGGTGGTAGACATATCCATGATATCCCACAGTAATTTGCAATGCTTAAAAATTAAAAATCCTTGCACATCCCCTCTGACATTTTCCATGTGTACTGTAAGAGGATTCAATTCAACACTACAGCTAAGTCAATGCCTAGTCTGGGATACTGAATGGAAACCCTTATTGATATATCTTTATGTCCAGTTCATGCGTTCTGGATGACTACCCCTATATAACACCCCTCTCTTGGAATCCCCCTGACCCCACTGAGCCAAGAAGTAGTTCTGTTTTGCAAGTTTAAAAGGTTTATTTGATAATTTAAACAATCGATATATATATCACACTTTATAATAATTAATAATTGAATATCACACTTAATCTGAGCAGTAATCAATAATGGATAGTCTGGCACCAGCACACTTGTGAATAGGAACAGAAGAATAAGGTAGTAGAGAATACTTTATATAAGTTCAGATGGATGTAATGTTGAATGAAAATGCAATACAGAAAATACTCAATATGATTTCAACAAAACAATGTAATCACTTTTCTCTGGCAATCCCCTCCCCCCTTTATGCAATGCAATGCAAGGAAATGGACGGAAAGCACACAGTTCTCAGAAATGCAATCAAATGTAATTCAGTTCACCCCAGCAAGCTTAGACTACAGAAGTTTGAAACACAGGCCCAAGATGCTTTTATATGTGATAGCATTATATTGGAAAATGTGCTAAAATTATTTTAATTCCCTCTGGAGGATCAGGTTGAGGATTAGTTGGTTTAAATAAGTTCAGGCTTACTTTAGCAATGTTCTAGGAATGATTGGCAGGTTAAACGAATTTTTGGCAAATGAAAGCAAGGAAGCTGCTGTTTTCACACGTGGAGAAATTTGCAAATCGCGGTAAAATTCGCGAGTGCGTTTTTCGCGATTGCGGCAAAAGTATAGGAAGTATGAATGCGGTTGAAAAGCCAAGATTCCCAGCTTTCAGAGGAAAGTTACTGCAAGTCTCTAAGACAAACGGTCACGGAGATATGAGCGATATGGTAAAGGTCTTTTTTCAGATTTGAAATTTTAAAAGTTCAAAGTGACAAGTTACAGCTTGCAACTAGAAAATGACAGGTGACAGCTTTGCAAATGACAGGTGACAGTTAGGAGACAGTTCTGGTTAGATTAAAATAGATTGAATTATATTATTTTAACTAAGAGATTGGTTCTGCACAGTTCTGCTAGGTACTCACAATATATTTTTGAAATAAATGGGCCTCGCCACGGATCTGGTCAACAGGTTTTCTTCACTCGCCACGGACGGTCTCTGCGCACAGCGTCTGGGTCAGCTCTCTGGTTCTGCGAACAGCGGTCTGGGTCAGCTCTGCTCTCTCTGGGTACAGCACTGCTTCTGGATCTTTCTGCATAGCTTTCTCTGGAGATTGATGGATTTGAAGTCTGGATCTCTGGATGTGGTATGGTCCGGCAGCATGCTCCGCAGCAAATGGAATTGAATGTCCCTATCTGTCCTGACTGTCTGCTTTTATGTGTTTTGAAAATGGGTGGAAAGGCTAGCTTCCTAGGCCCTACCCCTCTCCACTTGTCATTGGCCACTTCATCCTCTTCCCCTTGATTGGGGGAATGAAATGAAGTGTCATCATGATGAGGTCTGTTTATGGTACAGAGAACCCACCCCTGTCAAATTACACACAATCTATATTTTGACCCAAAAGACATATTTGCACAGGTACACATTTGTTTAAAATTACATGCACCCATCACATATCACAGGAGGTATACCCTGTCCAAATCTGCTCTTCCTGGGAGCTTGCATTCAGAAATGGCAACATATTTCACTTTTTGGTCAGGTTACCAATATCAGATTCTTACTCAAATTTACCCAAATGTGTGCAAGGCATGCAGGCATTAATTGATGAAGTATCAGACTTTTCACATGCAGACATTTTAAGTAATACCCTCTTAACTGCTAGCTTGCCCCCAGATCATACCACCGGTTCTAAAAACCTCTTAAAATGTGGGCAGAAAAATCACAAGAATTATGGTATCATTTAAATAATTTTCACAAGTCCGTACTATGAGTTATTCATCTTTTTCTAAAACCATATTCTGGCTACAGGGGTGTGGTTTCCCCCCAGCACAAGGTTGAATTTCTGGTTTTTCCAGTTCTGCCAAGCCAGCTTGCTCTCACAGGCAGTGCTCCTCCCCTTTCCTTCCAGGAGGAAGCCACTTTTTACGGCCCCCATAATAAAACATTTGCCTGAGTCAGGACAGGGCTTTGTTCAATTTCCTGCAGAGCCCAGGTAATTCAATCAGAGAAGTGTCATATCCCTTTTGGTGGGAGCAGCAAAAGGGCAGCTAGGCCTGGGAACACAGCTGTTGTGCAAGTCTCATCTCCTGTGGGGGTAGCTGGTGGGCAGAATTCAGTTCCTTAAGCCAGGCCCCAGCTAATGTCACTTTTAGTTACCCAGTTTTCTGCATTCAAATAAAATTAACCATTTTTACATATGCAGCTAGAATGCTGATTCTAAGTTTAAAACTATGACATTTAAACAATTGCAACCTATGTGACACTCAAAAGTAGGTCACTCATTTCTTTTAAACATTTAGATTTTTAGTGTCTTTCAGTCCAAATTTACTTAAACTGCTGAAATCCACAGCTAAGCCAGTCTTGTTATAAACCTTCAAGTCACTTCAGAATATAACTTTACATTGTATCCACCTCTCAGTAAGTCTTTCTTTGGCCTGCTTTGGGTTCATTTATTCAGTTTTACACAAAAAAAAAAGTCTGGTGTTGTTTTAAAACGCTGGCTTTCTGATAGTGGTGAGTACTGGTAATGCACCCATTTTTGGGATTTAAGAAAATGAATTCCCCACAATTCTAGGTTGCTTTTGGCAATCAGCATTGCCATTCCCAATGGTTTCAGGCTACTGTGTGGGTAGTCCAATGGTGGTTTTAGGCAGTGCCCTTCTGTGCCCATAACATCGGCAAAAATGAGTGGCAGCCTATTCTTCATGCATTTCCCTGTGCATTTTCTGGGAAGCTCTGGCCATCATGATGTTTTCCATGTCAGTACTGTACAGTTTTTGAGGTAGGGCTCGGATGCATGGGTAAAAACATCCCACAAGCCCCCCTCTTGCGATGGCCATTCTGTTTCACTGATGGGACTCGCAAGACCTGGGATGTTTCCTCATCTTCTTCCAATATATGGCACAGTTCAGCATCTTTTCCTCCATCCAGTCGGATCGATCGGTTCTCCTCGCCCGTCCTGATGGGAAGATTGGGCGGTACCCCGGGCCCCTTGCGTCTCTGCTCCCGGTCTCCAGATCGTCCTCCTTGGCCCATCTCCAGGTTTTCTTTCTCCTAGGACGACAAAGGAAGAGCGGCAATACCTATTCATAGACATTTTTCCCCCACCATTGATATAGTGGGGTGGCATATAACTTTATAGTCAAAACATATGAACATGCACATTTCTTTAAATTAAGAGACAGGAACGCATAAACTTGAGAAACACAGAATTTGATAGGCCATATGTAGGATCTTTTAAGTTAGAACTGAATTAATCTGAGACAGTACCCTCTAGGATTCCAGAGGATTCCTCCAGTTGTTGCAGAGTGTGCCTGGGATGGCAACACTTCGACTGGTTAATGTGGACCCACTTGTCTTCCCCCTCTGCCAAACCGCCTTTGGGGATGCAGATCTTGTAGGCCACAGGGGAGATTTTGTCTATAATCTCAAAGGGTCCCTTCCATGTAGGCAAAAATTTTCGCTGTTTGGCCTGGTTCCTTTGGAAATTGTATAGATAGACCCGGTCCCCCACCTGATATTCCTTCCTGGAAGTCTTCAGGTCATAGTGGGTCTTCATGCTATCAGCTGATCTTTCTAGATTCCGCTGAGCATAAGCAAAAGCATGTTGAAGGTGTTTCCTTAAATTCTCCACATACTCATGAGTTGTGGAGGCATTTATCAGTGTCTGCTCTTGGGTCCTGTAGAGCAAATGCTGAGGAAGCACCATCTTGCGCCCAGTCATCAACTCAAATGGTGACATTTTGGTTGCAGATGAAGGGGTAGATCTGATGGCCATTAGGACCAGAGGTAATCGGATATCCCAACTTGGCCCAGAATCTGCCACAAACTTCTTTAATATGCTCACAATTGTTCGGTTATATCTCTCTACTGCCCCAGAAGAAGCTGGCCGGTAAGCAATATGCAACTTCCTTTCGACCCCCAGTATCTCCCACATCTTTGTCATCACTTCACTGGTGAAGTGGCTACCTCTGTCTGACTCAATCCTTTGAGGTAGACCAAAACAGGAAAAGATGTGGTTAATCATCAGGGCAGCTGCAGTTTCTGCCTTGCAATTTGGGGCTGGGAGACATTCCACCCACTTGGTAAACAAGCATGTCACAGTCAACATGTACTTATTCCCCCTAGCAGAGCGAATCACGGGGCCTACAAAGTCGATTTGTAAATCTGACCATGGCAGTGTCATCCCCCTCTTTTGGAGAGGCGCACGGTGCGCGAGGGATGATGGCTGAAATTGTGCACACACAAGACACCCCTTCAAGTATTGGTCGAGGTCCTGCCCCATGTGTGGCCAGTATGCAACCTCTCTTAAGATTTCCAATGTTGTGTGAAACCCCCTATGACCGGCGGTGGCCGCATCATGGGCATGACTTAACATCAGGCTTCGGAATGAGGTAGGAACCACCCACTGATCGTGGCCAGCTTTGGATTTCCTTACCAGCAAACCGTCTTGGATTCGGAACATTTTTGGACATTTCATCAACACTCTTAGGTCCTCTTTCCCAATGTAATCGGTATCCGTCAGGGGAAAGTTCTCAGGGTCCTCAAGGTGTTGGTAAAACTTACCAATAATTGGATCCCCCTTCTGAGCTGTAATCAAATCAGCATCAGGGGTCTCCTTACTCCATTGTGCAATTGAAAGGTCGTTGTGAGCATTTGTCTGGGACCTAGTGATAGCAGTGACCTGGATTTCCCCCAACAGGGACTCAATCTCAATTAGATCCCCTTGGACGGCCCCGGTTTTGGCCAGCTGATCAGCTAAGTCATTTCCAGTTTTGTCTGGTCCCTCTACTTTGGAATGACCCTTGATCTTTTTCCAATAGATGGTCATCTCATTCGAGGTGACCAGATCATCAATGTTTTGGATCAACTTCCCAATGTTCAAGGGTTTGTTGTTAGCACATAACATGCCTCTGGTTTTCCAATTAACCAGGTGCTCCACGAACCCGTTCCGTACATAATCCGAATCTGTGATTATGACCAGTTCGTGGAGTTGATGCTGGACAGCAGTGAGGATGGCCTGATGCACAGCCATCAATTCTGCCACCTGACTACTTCGGGGACCAATTTTGTATCCAGCGGAGGGTTCTGGGGACTCATTCACCCATGCATTCCCTACGCCGGCCACCAGTTCTTTCACCCCGTCGTTGTCAACATGGTAAGAGCATCCATCCACATATACAGTGGGCATTCCCTCACACTTGTCTTCTTCAAAGACTTTGTGGGGGGAATTAAGGTATGCCTCCATGTTGTCCTTTATTTTTAGACTTTCGTCCTCGAGACAGTTTTCTCTGGCACAATCATGCAAGTCAGCCAGACCTTGCGCGAGGGGACTCTTCTTGTTTTGGCCATATCTGACCTCCACAGGAAAGCCTTGCATTGACAGAATCCAGGAAGTTATTCGGGAATTACTCACATTTCCGGCCCGGATTCTATCACTTTGGAGATATTGCAGAGGCTGGTGTGGAGTCTCCACTATGATGTGTACCCCCTGGATAAACGGGCGGTAATTCTTCAATGCCCACACCGTTGCCAGGAGTGCCTTCTCACAATCGTTGAATTTTTCCTCCACAGAGGATAAAGTTTTGCTCGCATAGGAGAATACTTTATTGACCTTGTCATGCTTTGGGTATAATACTGCTGTCAAGCACGTATTAGAGAACCCCGTCTCCAGGAAGAACTCCTTGTTTCTGACAGGGTAAGCTAGGCAAGGCGCTTGTGAGAGGCTTCTCTTGAGTTGTTTTACCGCCTCGGCTTGTTCTGGACCCCATTCCCACTTGACCCCCCCTTCAGGAGATGAATCAGGGGTCTGGTGATCTCTGCGTAGCCCTCAATGAACTTTCTGCTGTAATTAGTCAGTCCAATGAGGCTCCTTAGTTCCCGCAGAGTTGTGGGGTCTTTCAGTTTCTGAAGTGCTTCCACTTTCTTTTCCTGGGGACAGAGACCCTGAGGAGTAATCTCATGCCCCAAGAAATTAACACGGGTTCTACACCACTGTGCTTTCTGAAAGGAAAGTTTTACTCCGGCGGCCCTCAACTGGGTCAGAACATAACGGATCTCCGCTATGTGTTCCTCCACAGATGAACTTTTGATGAGGACATCATCTACATAAGCCAGGTTACCCCTCGCACCCAGGTCGGGCATGGCCTTATGTAGGAAAACGTTGAATTCATTGCCGGAGTTGAGGTATCCGAAGGGAGTCCGGGTCCATGTATACTGCTGGCCCCCAAAGGTAAAAGCCAGTTTGTATTGGTCCTCCCTGCTGACAGGCACGGTCCAGTATTCATTGGTCAGGTCTATTGCAGTGAATACCTGTGACCCCTGAATCTGGGCCAGCCCTTGGTCAATGTAGGGAAGAGGTCATCGGGAAGTATGGACCCGTTTGTTGAGCTCCCTAAGGTCGGCGCAGAGTCTCCACTGGCCGTTTGGCTTCAATATTCCCAGCACCGGATTATTGAAAGTGCTGTGGACTGGGTGGATTATTCCCCGGGACTCCAGGTTCTTAATTATTTCAGTAAGGGACTCCATTGATGCGAGAGGCAAGCGATATTGCTTCACAAACACAGGAGTCATGCCAGGGTCCGTGGGGATTGTTGTTGTGTGGATGTCAGTGCGACCACAGTCATATGAGTCTACCGCAAAGAGATCTTGGAAATCCAAGAAAACTTGTTTCAACTTTTGCTTTTGTTCCAGAGTCACACAGGCATCAGCTAGGTTGACTCTCTCTCTTCCACCATCTGCCTGAAGCCTGGAAAGACTTCTGGTTTGGCTATCTCCGTGGCCTCCTCCAGCTGGGTGGAGAAGTCCCTGGTCAGAGTGCTGATTTGGACCGGAGGCTTCAGGTGGGAAAGGCAGCCCTCATGGACCTGGAAAATCACCTCATCCCTCCTGAAGTCACAAGTCACATCTTCCTTACCATAGGGGCAGGAAGTGTACACCAGGAAGTTCCCCCCATGCCGGGTAAAAATCCTGTCTGGTGTTGTATTTTCCTCACTGTCACTGTCAACGCAGTCCTTGGGGATTGGCCCTAACAGTTCATTACCTAAATCAATGGAAAAATGTCGGTCATCAACCGCCATTCCAATAATGGTGCCTGCGGCTAGAGTAATACTCTTTAAGTCGCTGTTATCCACCTCTATTGGAATGGTGTCATGTTCTATGTTGACTAATGGAGTTGGGTTTACCCCCAACCCTTGCTGTTGGAGAGAAGCGTTTAGATGTATGTAAGCATCAGGGTTTTGCAGATATTGTCCTCTTTTAACTTTCACTTCCAGGGAGAATTGTCGGGTCCTTTCTGGGATGGTAACTTCCTCTTTGATCTGAATTTCAACTGCATAAGGTAGCCATTGAGCTGACCTAAATGCTTTTTCTGGATCATCAAAGCCCATGGGATTATCCGCTAATCGGGACCAAGCTTTGAAGTTTATTAGGTCCAAACTAATGGCAAAGCGATTGAGAATGTCACTGCCTAAGTAAAAGGCGGCAGTGACGTCTCGCACGACCCAACAATTATGGACTATGCTCTTGTTGCCAATGGAGATTTTGAGCATACACCTGCTTGGCAGGAGCTGTTTGGAATTAGGTGCTTCCAGGTCCATTTCCCATTTGTCTATCAGTTTGAATGTGGGAATGGCTGGATCTTTTGGGAGTTGGCGGAACATGGCTTCGCTGATGAAGCTCTTACCGTTGTTCACACACACTCGAGCGAGAACAGAGTCCTTCCCATCATTTAATTGGACAGGGATGAACAACTGCTCTCCAATTTGCTGAATATCAGCCAGGCTCTGAGCTGATTTCACATCTTTCTGGACTATAGGAGTGGGAGTTTCTGATTGTGGATTAGTATAGAATCTCAGAGTGTTTCCTTCCAGCGTGGAGTACCACTTTAGACTGGAAGGAAGGTTGATTTTCAGAAATAGAGAGGACCCTCCATCACCAGTCTGTTGTCCTACTGCTATTACCGTCACGTCTGGAATTTGGCTATTCTGGAAGTGAAATTCTACTTGGTCAGATTTTTGTTCAACCATGTGGCAGGTGCCGTTTAAACTAACATGGTTGACACTCTGTTTTAATTTTATTGGTCGGCTAGTCTGGGTCCAGAGGACCTTGTTTACGCAATCTATTAAGGGTGACAACCTCCTCAGGAGGTCATTCCCCAGTAAACAAGGGGTGCCCTCTGGAGTCACTACTATGACCGGGTGTTTCACCTTGTGTCGCCCGATCTTAATATCCAAGTCTGCAGTCCCCTGAACGGGAATTTCCTTCCCGTCAAAGTTCTGCAGTTGTCCAGGAAGAGAGGTGAGAGGAATTCGGTAATTCTCTCCCCTTCCTGCATTCAGTTCGTCAAAGGCCCTTCTGGACAGAAGGGTAGCTTGAGATCCAGTGTCCACCAGTGCCAAAATTGTACCCTGCCCCTGTACTTGTACCGGGGCATAGTATCTTCCCTCCTTCTCCTCAAGGGGGCACAGATAACGCACATTTTTGGACAACTGGTGGGCTAACTTTCTGGTTTTGGACATCGCAAGAGAAGAAATTTGGGCAGAATTCTGTGGAGAACCTTGGGAATCTGAAAGAAAAAGTTGGCAACTGGAGATCAGAGCCATTGTGGGTTCCCCTGGTTCCGGTTCTGGGCCGCCCCGCCCTTTTTGGAGGCAGTCATCAGGATGGGTTTGAACCAAGGGATTTCGGTATTGTGGTTTCTGGGATGAGATGATGGGCGGCGGTAGCTCAGTCTCCATATCTCCCCAGTCTGAATTGACATCCCTTGGGACCCATTTTTCCTTGGAAGGAGTTCCCCCATCTCTGAAGGAGAAGATCCTTTCCCCAGGATCCTCTGGGGATCCCTCTCCTTCAAATTGGAAGATCTGTATTTCTTCCACAAAACGGGTCTGTTTGGGTCCTTTGTTTCTCCTACCCCCCCTCTGCTCCTTGGGAGGCAGGCTTTCAGCGGCAGGAGATTTTGTTTCCGGTTCCTGGTTTTCCAGGGGCTGTTTACAAGTTGGGAAGGAAGCTTCCTCCAAGGCTTTACACCCACCTTCCCCTTGTGCCTCCTCCCTGGGAACCGGTGTGTTATCGGGGTGCTGCCCCCGTCATTGTTCTGGAGCACCAGGTCCAGAGTTGGGTGCGTTCTGCGCCGGCATGCCGATCTGAGGGTTCTGCTTAGCCCTCAATATGTGACCCAGATCCCGCGCCATGTTTTGAACCTGGCGCTCTAACTGGGAAACCCGCTCAGGCTGATTCGGGGCCCTGTTTTTTCCCCTGGGCTGATCCCGGGAAGGGTAGCTATCCCTTCTTTGGTAGTACCCCTGGTTGGAAAGATTTGGATACCCCTCCACCCTTGGCGTCCCCTCTCCCGGATTCGGTTGTCTGGGCTCAGGGAATTGGGGAAAGAAGGGTGGAGGATTTTGGGGCTGGAAGTTGGGTGGATACCTGGGGAAGAAGTTCTGCCCAGGGTTTGGTGAGTTTCTGCCCTCCTGTGAGAAGTTGGGAGGGAAGTTTTCTGGGTTATGTGCTTGGCTGGATCCCCCCCCTTGGGCTGGAGGAGTCCACACATAACCCAGGATGGGTCTGTTTCCCTTGTACCGGGGGCTTACATAATCAGGAGAGCGAGGGACCCCATTTGTGGGGCTGCCTCCCTGGCTCCCTGTCTGTGACTGGCCCGAGGACCTTCTGGGCCTAGCATTATTAGGTGCAGGTAGGTTTTTAGGCCCCCCCCATCTCCAACTCTAAAACGGGGGTGACCTTTACCTCTGCCACCTTGGCAGCAGCAGGGGTGTTGTTGGCTTTGGGGTTTTTGGGCGCATTATTATTTATTTTCTATTGGCTGCTGCACCTCATAGATCCGGGTCGCATGTTCAATGACCCAGTCTAAAGATCTTTTCTCGTGAAAATCCCTCACGAGCTGGGTCATTATGTATTTGGGCAATGCATGGAAAAACGTATTAATATCCGTGCGCACCCTTCTTGTGGTCTGTGCAAAAGCATGATTTAACTCCTGCACAAATTCTTGTGGGGCCTGATCCTCCCCACATTGTAAATTGTAGGCTGCCTTGCGAGCCTCTTGAGGATTTCTATGAGTAGAAAAATGTTTCAAGATGGCCGCCTTATATGTGGACCATCTTAAATGATTTTGGTCCTCCAGCCCCGCAAAGAAACTGGAGTATTCCGAGGAGAAGGTCCACTTTACATATTGAATACAGCTTTGGCTGTCCTTCAAATGGAAAGTCTCCATCATTTGCTCAAACAACTCTAAGTGCTCCCAAACAGAATATTTGGCGTTCTTATGATAAGGCGTGATGACGCTCCTGATTGCCTTAATCTGCTTTAAGGGGTCCTTAAGCAAGGCCCTTTTTGTCTTATTGGCCCTTTTGGTCCGGGTAACCCTGGTCCATTCATCTTCTGACTCAGAGGCACTGCTCCCAGAGGTTCCCGTCTGTTCTTCCAGGTTTTCCCGGATTCTGCGAGCCTGGGAATGGCTGGCAGAATGTGGGGGCCTGGTCTCCTGTGTCCTGTACCGCTCAGAGGAGTCTTCAGATCCCTCCTTGCTGCCAGGATTTGATGGGTACCCCCCCACTGACCTAACTGGGCAGAGGTTTTCAGGATGCCCTTAATGGGCCTACTCTCCTGGGGTTCCCCATCAAATTGCACTGTGCTTGGGTGCCCATACCCGGATGTCCGCCCCTCCATTCCTGGGTGGTACTGGCCTATGAGCCCCATGCTTCTGGCTGGATAGTAATCTGCCATCCCTGTGGCCCAGTGCTCATGTGCGCCAGGGGACATGGGGGTGGCAGAGTCCAGGGACTGAGAGAGATAAAGGCCTCTGGTACTAGGGCTCCTGGGGTTATGCTCAGGAGTTTCTCTTTCCCAGCGAACCTCATCTCTATCCGCCCCTGCTCCCTGTTGCAATGCAAGAGCCTGCGCCTTCAGTTCCCCGGTTAAGGCCTTACTAGACTCTATCAGTCTCTCCTGCATCGCTACCTGTTGTTGGAGTCTATCATTGTGCGGGCAGAGAGCCTCATTCTCTCTCTGTGCCTCCTGATTGGTCCTGGAGCACTGGGCCAGTCTTTGCTGCAGGAGGGTTACCTCCTGAGCTGTGTCCCTATTGGCCTGCTCCTTTCTTGCCAGAGCATCCTCCACCCTCCTGGTGTGTTCTAACAAGTTCTGGTGTTCTTTTTGGAGGTCACCCAGCCCCTGGAGGGCCAAGTGATTTTCTTCTGTTTTTCTTTTTAAATGGCAGACTTCCTGGCCTAAGGTATCCCTTTCCTGACTAAGAGCCTGCATCTGTGCCACCAGGGCGTCCCTTTGCCTTTGGAAGGCACCAGCTTTCTGGCGCTCCTGGTCAAACTCTGCCTGGGTATGCAGGTCTTTCAAAATCAGTTTATTGCTCTCTGCCTTCTCCCTATCTAGGTGGCTTTGCAGGGTGACTACCTGCTCAGCACATGCCCTATTGAAGTCTAACTGTTGCTCCAGCTTTTTCTGGCTCTGCAGTAGGGAGTCCAAACCTTCTTGGTACTCCTTCTGCAAGGCCAGAAATCTGGTATCCTGGTCAGCCTTTTCCTGTTGCAGGATGTCCATATCCCTCTTTATTTTAATGATGTGCTGTCTACTCTCATTTTCTGACTCCTGGCTCCCCTGCAGCCTCCGCTCAGAAGAGACCAGGTCAGATTGGACCTTCTCTAACGCCATCTGTCGCTTATTCGCCAGATCTTGGCTTTCAGTACATTTATCCTGCATGTCTCCCATATATAGGTACAGGTATGCCGCTATCCTAACCATCTTGTCTTGTTCATCCTTAGCTTTAGGAGCCATGTATAGTTCACTCAGGGCCACATGTAAGGGACCCTGATCTCTCCATATATCTGACCCTGTTTCCGTGACCTGTTGCGTGATGGCCTGCAACCAGACCATGCGGTCCTGGTGAGTCCACTCACCTCTCACAAATAACTTATGTAAGAAGTGCTCTCTGGCTATTTTCATGTCTACTAAGGTCGTCATTCTGGAATTTGAGTTCCTTCCTGACTTACAGAAGTTTGTATTTTATTTTTGCAAAACAGACCTTTTCCTTAGAGCGTTCCTTTGAGGAGTGCTTTACAGCATAACACAGCGTGGTGATCCGACCGGATATGTGTATCTGGTCAGCTGGCACACTGTATTAATCTGCACAAGTGATAGATCTAATCCGGAATCCCCGGCTACGAGCCCCCAATTTGTAAGAGGATTCAATTCAACACTACAGCTAAGTCAATGCCTAGTCTGGGATACTGAATGGAAACCCTTATTGATATATCTTTATGTCCAGTTCATGCGTTCTGGATGACTACCCCTATATAACACCCCTCTCTTGGAATCCCCCTGACCCCACTGAGCCAAGAAGTAGTTCTGTTTTGCAAGTTTAAAAGGTTTATTTGATAATTTAAACAATCGAATTTGGAATCATCAATGAGGATTGCATTAGTAGATATCAAAATATAATGTGTAGTGTAAATGAGCAGGTACACTTTGTGCGCAAAAGGGATGGTAGAGGGACAAAATGTAATATCTAGTCTAATCCCAATTGCTACTTTGATGCCAGGATTCAGGTAGTAAAGGAGGCACCAAGACATGATATCGAGAATGTGGTACATTTCTACAAATGTAATGAGACAAAATCTGGAAGCGATAATATTTTAGTGGCATCAAAAAGTGGGAAAGTACTATATCGCACTTGGGTGCGTAAGCACCACAAGCATAAACAGCTGACAAAGTTTCTTGCATTAGCAGCATGTGCTAACAGTGGTAATATGACTGTTTTTGGAAAATCATAAGGGATACTAATATCTCACATTCTCTAATTGGTGGTGCCTTTAACAAAGAGTGGGAGGCACACATTGGTAACACTTTGGGGAAAAGATTTAGGGGTATTACTTATCCTATAATCCATGATATGAGGTGAACTGGTGTTCCATCCGTTTCTGAACTCATGGTTATTATTAATACATTGAATTGTTCTACTTCTGTGGACATAAATGGTTCATGCAATGCTTTGGTCAGAAACAATTCTGCGCTGTGGGCAAACGCATTGCATGATCTAATGGTTTGTATTAGTAAGACCAGCATTGTTGGATGGATAGCAACATTGTACTGGTCTTTAAAAAAGGGTGCAGGAGCTTGCTATGCAACTATTGAATGCTTGTAATGTAGGATATTCCATCTAAAATAGTTTTGTTCAATGAACTTTCTGTATGGATTAATGATAATAACATAATACTTCCCAATCAAAACAGATTTAGAAAAAGATTCTGCACGGAATATAATCTGATTACATTAACATCATTGGTGGAGGATACCTGGTTTGGATGACAAGGGACGGTATACACGGCCTTCATTAATTTCTCAGTGGTATTTGATACTATAATCAGTGAACGATTGTGGTATAAGTGAAATGCTCTAGGAATCCCTAATGGCCTGTTATATATGTTTATTAAATGACATGCAGACATGAGAGTGCCAATTAGACAGGATGGGGAGGGAAGGCTGAACAACTGTTTCCCCACTTGTCGTGGCGTAAAGCAGGGTTGCATACTCGCCACAATCTTATTTAATTTATATCTATCTGATCTCCAACATGCCCTTGATATTGCAGGTACATCTGCCATTAAGTATGGTATGCATTGCGTATCATGACTATGGTACGTTGATGACATTGTGATCATGGATTATACTCTGACAGGGTTAGAAAATAGGTTGAATGCATTGGGGATCTATGCTAAACTAAATGGATTACAAATTAATGCTAACAAGAATAAAATCATGTAATTTAGACAAGGCCTGAAGAAAAAATGTAAATACTTCTCGACTGTTAAGGGCAGTCAGGTAGAGGTAGTATAAAGGTATACATTACTAGGGATTTTAATTGATGGTCATTTGACATGGCAGGTACATTGGGACTATATTCATGATAAGATCCAACAATGATTGGGTGCATTGAATAAGTTAATTTAGGTGAATGGTGGTTACACTATTGATACTGTTCTTACCATCTATCAGGCTAATATAAGATCAGTTTTATTGTATCGTGTGGCGGTGTGGGGATATAAATTTGCCAAAGAACTAAAGATATTAAATGGTAAAGAATTGAGAAAACTTTTGAGGCTACCTTGGTCAATGCCTTCTGAATACATAATGCTTGAGTGTAGCTTGACTTGTGTTAATATTATGATTTCTAAAAAACTATTATTGTTATC
Source organism: Ambystoma mexicanum (assembly GCF_040938575.1). Lineage (NCBI taxonomy): Eukaryota > Metazoa > Chordata > Amphibia > Caudata > Ambystomatidae > Ambystoma > Ambystoma mexicanum. The sequence goes on along the minus strand of NC_090937.1, from coordinate 361,038,210 downwards.
CAGGAGAATAAGTGAAACGGAATAAAACGCTCTCATTCATATGATTTATATGTTTTAATTAAAGCGGGAAATGCCCATCCGCAATCGTTGATTGGAAAGGGTCAATAAGACCAATGAATATTTGACCCATCTATTGGGCAGAAGTACGATGGGAATTGAATTGATCACGTTTAAATATAGAGTTAAGAAAACATTAACTACTACTGATGAAGAGCAACTGTGGGTGGACTTGGCTACCAAGAAAAATAGTAAAGAATGCTTGGTTTATTTAGTAGCAAGACAGAATAGACCTCAATATTTAAGGGCCAATCCCCATGCTGCTATTATTAAGCAATAGATGCTCATTACATTTAATTGCATACACACTCTCAAATTCATGGGTGCTCACATTGGAATCCTCTGCCAGCAGCACTTTTGTAGATTATGTGGAGAAACTACAATGGAAACTATGAGGCATTTATTTGCTGATTGTATGAGTCTTACATTTATCAGAGAACAATACTTTATTAAATATAAGAATTATGTTTTTAGATTTTTCAATCGGGAATTGTGAAATTTGTTTTATGATGCATGATGATTTTAATATTATGTATTATGGTGTCAAATCTATGTTTATTTATTGGAAATTGTGTCTGAACTTTTTTAATGAAATCATTGGTTTTTAAGTATTTATTGTTCATGTTACTACGGAATTTGTATAAAGTCATTATTTGACTACATGTACATATAAATAAGTAAATATCCAAAGTTTCCTCCATTTGCCTGCTACATCCAGCACCATTTGCGCTCTCACGACCCCTTCTCCCTCCGTTCTTCCCCGTGCCCATCTCCTGTCTGCTGCAACAACCAGGTAAGGTGGTACGGATTGGGAGCACAGTGCTAGTGAAATCCAGCCACTAGTTTACTACTACCGCCTGCTTATTACCATTGTGTCGAACCTCACTTTCCCTCAAAAGTCATGAAGTTAGCCAAAGCATTCAGGTCCAGTGCACCATAAGTGGAGTCAGTGGTTTAAAACTAGGCACTATCTGGGTACAACCAATATATTGAAGTGAGCTGAATTAGGAGTATTGCCACTGTATTACATTTAGCTGGAACTTAAAGTATACCCACTATATTGAAGTTAGCTGAACCTTAAAGTATAGCCATGGTATTGAAGTTAGCTGAACCTTTAAAGTATAACCACTGCATTGAAGATAGCTGACTTTGGAGTATAGCTACTGTATTGAATTTAGCCAGAACTTAAAGTATAGCTACTGTATTGAAGTTAGCAGAACCTTTAAAGTATAACCATGGTGCTGAAGTTATCTGGATTTGGAGTATAGCTACTTTATTGAATTTAACTAGGACCTAAAGTATAGCTACTGTATTGAAGTTATCTGAACCTTTAAAGTATAACCACTGTATTCAATTTAGCTGAAATTGGAGTATTGCTAATTTATTGAATCTAGCTGGAACTTCAAGTATAACCACTGTATTGAATTTAGCTGAACCATAAAGTATATCCGCTCTATTTGAATTATCAGATTTTGGAATATACCACTGCATTAAATTTAGCTGAATCTGGAGTATAGCTATTGTATTGAATTTAGCGGAACATTTAAAGTATAGCCGCTGTACTGAATTTAGCTGAATCTAGAATATAGCCACTGTATTGAAGTTAGCTGAATTTGGAGTAGAGCCACTGAACTGAATTTAGCTGAAACTTTAAAGTATAGCCACTATTGTGTTGAATTTGGTCGAATTTGGAATATAGCAATTGCATTGAAGTTAGCTAAACCTAAAGAATAGCCAGTGCACTAGATTGGGTGCATAACCACTGCATTGAATTAACTTCGCCACACACTATGAAGTTAGACATTGGGCCTCATGAGTTTGGAGGTAGCCATGCCCTTAATAAGGGCATGGCTACCCCAAAACCCGGGTCCAGGTCCGGCAAAGGGGGACTTACCGGGCCATTCCCACCTTGGAGGGCCCGGTAATTCCCTTTCGTGGGACCCAGTACATCCCCATTCCCATTTGAGCCCCCGTAGGGCTCAATGGCAATGGGGAGGATGGTAGCAGAGGTACCGTTCATAACGGTACCGTTGCTACCATCCTCGTCTGCTCGCAGGTGCCGCTCTGCACGTCTGGTCTGACCAGGCATCTAGAGCGGCACCTGCAAGCAGACTCAGAATTTTGCGGCATGGCAACACTCCTAATGAGGCCCATTGGGTTAATTGCAGGTGCCCTCTAAAATCTGCAACTGATTAAATCTTGCTGCGCTCTGAAGTTAGCCATTTGTTGAATCCAGGTTCCTTTATGAAGTTTGCGACTGCCTTAAAAGTCGCTGCGCTTTTAGTGTTAGCCATTTTGTTCAATCCTGGTTTCTTGTGAAGTACAACTTCTTTAAACCTTGCCGCAATCATTTTCTCTGCATTTTGATACCTGCTGTAAAACTTGCTGAACCCTAAAACTAGACAGTAGCATTGCCAATGCTTTAAATCTTATTGCACTCTGATTTCAGACATTGTGATTGCCACCGCTTTAAATCTTGCTGCCCACCGAAGTCAGACATTGGGCCCCATTATGAGGCTGGCGGTAGCCGTACCTGTAATACAGGCCCGGCTGCTGCCGGTATTCATTTTTTTCCAGCGGCCAGAAATGGGCAATTACCGGGTCATTACGGCCTTGCCAGACCCGGTATTTGCCCAATCCTGGGCGCCGGAAAAAATTCTTCCCCATTCCCATTGAGCCCAACAGGGCTCAATGGAAATGGGGAGGTCGGATGCACCGACACCACTTATAACGGTGCCGGTGCATCCGAAATGCTGTGCTCACGGGTGCCTTTCATTCCGCCAGGTCAGACCTGGTGGAATGAAAGGCACCCTCGAGCACAACTCAGAGTTTGCCGGTCCGGATACAACAGTACCGGCAAGCTTACCGGTACTGTTGTATCCGGACCGGCAAGCTCGTAATGATGATTGTGTAGAACACAGGTGCCCAAAAATCTTTGACACCCACTCCAAACGTTACCACCTTATTAAATTAGATACTGTGATCGCCATTGCTTTATATCTCTATGTCCTCTGAAGCTAGACACTGTTATCGCCACTGCTTCAATACTTGCCGCTCTTGAAAGCTATGCACTATGATACTGGCTATTAACCTTGCTGCGATGTAAATTTAGACATTGTGCTGAATCCGGACACCATCTGGGATCTACACTATTCGGGAACTTGCTGCGCGTCCCATCTCTGCAAAGTATAACTTTGGCCATCTGTAGCGACACACTGGCAAGGTATTTCGTCACAGCAGTAAAGTAGCTTTCTGAGTATAGATAATACTGTGGTCCTTCCACAGTGCACTCTTCATCCATAACAACCACTAAACTAAACCTGGTTTGATTCAACTTTAGTTGTGTTGAGTTACATCACACAGTATATCCTCATGCAGCACACTCCTGACATAAGACTGGTTACATCTTGCAGGCCCCTAGTATTAGGACAACACAAGGAGACATTTGCCACTGTGAACCTGATACAAATGCAAAATACAGCAACCACAGAGAGGCCAACCATCCGGAGAATAAACAGAAGCTAAGTCACTTGTGAACACAAGGGGATCAGAAAGCATAACAAAGAAACTCTGAGTAGGAAATAAAACCACCACAAAGAGGCTCTTGCCACTGTGAACCCTCTCACACAGCGCAATCCTGACGTAGGTCAGGCTCCCTATTTCTGGGCCACCACAGGGAGACTTTCACTACTGTGAAACAGATACAACGACAAAATCCCACCATCACATAGAGGCCTTCACCACTGTGGCGCAGACAACTATATAAGACCCCACAAGGGAAGAGCAAAACATCGGGAGAATAAAACCAATATAAGTTACTAGTCAACACAAGGGGAGGAAGAGCCATCACAAAGGAAACTCCAAGAAGGAAACACAACCTACACAGAGGGGTATTTGCCACTGCAAACCCGATACAGCGACAACATCGCCAGCGTCTGGAGGCCACCAAGCCCCACATGACTCTCTGACTGAGATACAATCACCACATACAAATATATACATATTGTTAGTCTGTAAAACAGATCCCTACCATCATCTTGCCCCCCTAGGCAACCATGCACCGGTCCTAGACAATCTTAGACAATCTCCTAGGGGGGTGTGGATCCCTATACACCCCTGCTTTTGTATCTTAGGGCCTTTGTGCACTGTGTTACTACTAGATTACTTCTAACAACATACCAACATACTCCTATCTTACTACTGTGGACACAAATAACATAAGACACAAAGAAAACACATGAATCAATTCAATTATAACAATAGAATACATTTATTTATGCACAGCAAAGCATGATGATGATGGAAGCATTCCTAAAACTATTGCACATATCTTATTTGCACCTTTTATACTTCTGGTGCAAATCTACCATGCAGTGAAGATCTATAAGACTTACAGGCTTCTAATGCAAGCCTCTGATTCAAGTCTGTGATTCTAATGCAGTCCAATGCAAGCGTCAGCATCCCTCTCCTTCATGCAGGATAAATCCACACCAATCCACACCATACTTCACACTCACTCTCTTAATACAATCCCTGCCTGATTTCCCCTTCTCCCAAACCCAAAGCTCTTTGTGTGAGTGTCTGTTCTAATCAATCAGTTCAGTCTAGGCCATAAACCATACTTCCCATTTGCATGTCTCTCCTCTCCAGCTCTGTCTTTGTCAAGTCTCTCTTCTCCAGCTACTCTGCAATCAGCCAGTCATTTAGAACCGGGCCTCTCTCTCTCTCTCTGCCAGATCGATCTCATTAAGGCCTCATCAGGTTCTGCTGCACCAAGACACCTCTCCCTCATCGCATCTAGCACCATCTCCCACAGCAACTAGCCCATCAGATTCTCCGACAGCAACTACTCCAACTCTCTCACAGCAACTTCTGGTTATACTTTCCAATGACACACTCATTCCCATGGTTACTTACATTGTCTAAACTAAGAATGTCTCTTTCTCTGTTAGCAATGCCTGCCAGTCTGTGTTATGCGTGTGCTTTCACTTCGTGTTCTGTCAGCGTGACATTGGACATCATATCTCTGCCTTGGCCTTCTGTGTGCGGTGCAAAACACGATCTAATTCCTCCATTTCGCCATTCACTCCACTATTGGCTCTGTCTACATCACAAAATCCTCTCTCTCTCCAGAGAACAGGCCATCTCTCCTGATGCAAAAGGCACTTCTCCCATCTCCCCATGTCGCACTCCCTCCCACCGTTGCTGTCTCCGCAAAGCTCAGAGCTCAAGCTGATAAGGCTCGCTTCTACTAAGGCGAAGGCGACCTCTGTGTCTGCCAAGAAACTGTTTACATTCCTTCTATCACAGTGTACCATAACCTTTCGCAGTGCCGCAGCACTCCTCTGTCTCCATCAGAAATGGATTCAAATGCCAGCTAAATGCTTCCTAACGTTTACGCTTTCTCTCACAAATCCAAGCGCTAACTATATGCAAACATATCAAACATATTCTAAGTGCACACTCTACATACGTACATGTGTACATAACATATCTCTAAATGTGTCTCTACAAGAATAACAATGTGTCATTCTAAATGGCTCCACATGGCATTTCAGATATGACAGTGTGTCATTTCAGGCCTCATTCATTCTCTCTAGTGTCTAGCACGTTTCTCTCCTAATGGCAAGTGCTATAATGCAAACATATCATTCTAAAAGCATCTCTTTCAATCATATATGGCAATAACATAACTAAGCAAACCCTTCATAAAACAGGGCCTATTTCTCTCTTCAAATGCATAATGCAAATGGCTAATGCATACAAAGTGGCAGTCTAATAATGTGGATAGTATGATGATGCTACTTCTTCGTGTACTACTAAACAGGATACAATAATGGATAACTAAACATGATGAGTGAATAACTGGATTCCTAAAGGGGTAATACTAAATAATGGTTCTCTAACAAAGAATACTAATTCTCTAATGATTCTCTAATGATAACAAAACCAGGACCTCATTTTATCAGATTCTACAATATCACAATTCAAAACCCAAAACAGAGTCACAACACAACAATCACCGTGAGGTAGAGGTCACTGTATGTCGGGGCACTCTGATCTAAATGGAAATTGGGAAAGCGTTGAAACAGACAAATCCAACAGGAGACCAGGAAATAACCAACCCAGGTGGGCATCTGCCCATGGAATATACTAACATAAACCATACTTAAATCTGTCTCTGAAATGGAGGCTACAACTTACAGCCACAGCAAGGCAGACGCCACTGTATTTCACAGCAGAGGGTTCCACCACTAATTCCAAGTAAAGAAAGAGGCCCCGGAGAGCACATTCCCCTGGAATATTTACTGCAAACCTTACCCCAGAACAATAGACCTAGATCACAAGCATGCCACGTCATAAGAAATACAAAGAGACAAGAAAGGTAAACATAAACAGGAAGGAAACCACCAACCAGAATTCACAACAACTCAAAATCCTCTGCGAACAACACTAATCAGACTAAGGATACAGACCAAGAAAAAAACAAAACCGAGTACATCTTGCACTACCTCTCCACCTAGGACCCTATTTCAATGGAAAACAAACAACCGACAAACAACACCAACATCCCACAAGCAAGACCGAAGCAAACCTGGACCCCAACCGGACAACAAACCTAACACCGCAACATACAGAACACAGCAACTCGAAAGTCATTTCTGGTAAGATCCCAACAAGAACCAGAGCCAAACTCGAAATCCTAACCTTCCACACACCTTGCATAACCAAAGACTTGAAAAAAGCCCACACGTACAAACAAACAACTTTCCACCATGAACCAGAACCAAGAAACACTTGTGTACAGGCTTGTTATAAATGACATATCATATCAGATCAGAACCCCCCATCAACTCAATCGAACTCCTTCTCGAAGAGACAGAGACCCCAACCAGAATATCAGGGAACAACAGCATCATCCAAGAGAGAACCTCAGGAAAAGAAAACCCAACAACATCAGACACAAGAAAGGACAATCAACAAAAAAGAAAAACCACAGCAACACACCCTACACTGCAACCTACTCAATGTAGGATCTATTGCAAAACACAAAACAGAACTGCATGACCTCCTAAGTGAGGGCAGCACCAACACACTCTTCTCACAGAGAAATGCCCATTGGACAATTATAAAACAATCAACCACAAAGCCATACCGGACAACTTTAAACTAATACAAGCCACCAGAGAAAACCAAAGTGGAGGTGGAATCGCAATGGACCACAAAGACCACATCTGCCAACACCACTACCCTCAACTGACATAGAAATCCCTCCCAATGAACATCAAGTTGAACAACCAAGCCACTGTATTGTTCCTTATGATCTACAGACTGCCATCCTACAACTCGAGTTTTGCAACAAAGCTCACTGACTCCATTGCAAACCTTTCCACTTATCAGGATAACATAATCATCCTGAGGGATTTCAACATCTGGTTCGAAAGAGTGAATAAAACTACAGAAAACTTCCTCAGCACCCTCCTGCGGTAGCGGCTCTGTAGTTATGATTACGTTTCTCAACCCATAGCAAGAACACTTTTTGGGCGGCTTATAACTTTGCCCCCACAAACAAATCCTCACAAAAAATATGGCTCAGTCAGATCGATCCTGCAAAGTTTGGTGAGGTTTCGTCAAGTGGGGGGGGGGGGGCATAGTTATAGGGGGGTCCCAACCATTTTGTTTTTTTTCCCATAGACGCAATGGAAATCTGTCAAGTAGTTTATTTTAAAATGACCAAAAAGTAGGTAAAAAATATAGTGATATATAGGTTGAGTCTGCAGACTCACTTCTCTGATTGTTCCGCAGACAGGCATCCAATTGGTCTAGAGGGCGACGTGAGGTCTGCAGATATTGGATGTGCCTGCTCATTGGTCAATACAAAATGTGAGGTGCATCAGATTCTTGAAAACACTGCCTTAATTGATTTGCAGAAAGTGCCCGTTGTCCATGAACATCACGGTAAAAACAAATTAAAAAACATTACATGGGAGCCACCAGGGGGTGCTGAGATGTGCTAACACATCTTTGTCAGTCTCCTCCTCTGGGTTGGTTTGAAGGGATTGAACCCCACCCTACCCCCCAGGACTCAGGACCTGACCCCCCAGAAGCCGTCTGATCCCCCGGAGCACCGGAGGAGAGATCACCAACTCTTCTATGTGCTGTGAATCCGAAGATTTGACCCGCTGATTGAGGAGGCAGGACTCCTGTACCTCTTCAATCGTGCCGAGCCTTGGGGACGGCCAAACAGGACAGTGCGGTGAGGAAGAGGCCGCCTTGCCACCAGTCGTCTGCAGCTCTCCAGGTTCCCACTTCCTTGTACGAGCTTTTTGAGCAGAGCGGAAAGGCATGCAGCTGTCCTGCTGCCTGGCCTGCCCCATCATTGACGGTGTCCGGTCAAATGGTCGAAAATAAAAAAAGATCGAATGACCATTTGATCGAAAGTCAAATGGTCGAAAAAAAAATGGTCAGATTTTTTATTTTATTATTTATATATTTTTTTTCATTTTGTTTGGTAAAAAAAAATATTAATATAGAAAAATAATAAAAAAATAAATAAATCGACCATTTTTTTGACCATTTGACTCTCTATCAAATGGCATTCGATCATTTGGTTTTCGACCAAATGACCTACAACCATCATTGACATCTGAGATCTTCTGGCCCACAGGCCATACCGCCGCGAAGTGTGCAGTGCCCGTTCAGCGGGAAGGAACGACCCGCTGTGGTGAGTGATACTCGGGTGTCCGCCGCCTCCCAGCTTGCTGCCTCCTGCTGGACCTCACAACCCACCCCGCTGCGGAACGGGGAGAGGGAACAAAAGTGACTGCATCGCCGACACTCTTTCAGGGCCAGATTAATCAGTTAAGTGGCTGCAGAAAGGGATCCGTAACTAAGCACAAGGAACAAGCACCCCATTAAATCATAACCCTTGGCTGCAGCAGTCTTTGTCGATGGACTCTCCCCACTGATCACCAGGACCTTGGGTTGCCTACCCTACACCAGCTTTCCTTTGTGTCGTACCCCTTGAGGCAGACCTGGGGCACAGGCCCCTGCGCTCACGTCTGCCACCCAGCAGCTATTTGTTACACCACCGCCTAGGACGCCTCTACCTCGGAGGCACCCCGCTTTGCACTGGGAGCTCCCACATGTCAACACACATTCGGATCAGGTGGAGACTTAGCATTCAGTCCCTGGCTTTCCTCCTGATGTGCAATGCCCAAACCGGCCCTCCTCTGCATACTCCACCCCCGGCAGTCCACACAGCTGGACAGCATCCCCACTACTTACCTCCGACTACTTTGCTGTGAAGAGCTCACGCATCCCCGCCTGGACTGTCAGACATTGCTGACCATAGCGACCTGCCATACCTCTCTCTGCACACCTACATGCCTCCATAACTGGCACCCACCTGCCCAAACACAATTCTGTGCCCGCCGCTGCCCAGGGCAGCCCAGTGAGGAGAGTGGCTTTCAATCTCCACAGTGTCTGTGTTGAAAAAAAGAAAGCAGCCGAACCCCCAGTAAAAAGTGATAAAGTGGTCCCGCTCCAGCAGCAGTCTACCCAATCCAGAGATCTGAGAGCTCTCCAAGCAGCTTCCCTCCGTAAGGGCAGAAAGAGGACATTACTAGTCAACACATTGGGCGCCTCCACATGAATCCCCAGCTGAAAAGTTAGCAACCATTGTGGCGTCCACTCTTTGCTGGAATCGCTGAGGGTCCTCCCTCCCCTGGAGTCTTTCAGCACCCCATCCCTGCCTTCTCTCCTGGAAGCTGGGTGCCCTCCCTGGACAAAGGTTACAAAACAATCCGTAACAGGCCCTAGCTCTGGTAGCCCCTCCATGAACTAGGCCGAATCCTTGCAAAAATGTTGCCACACACCGGCCTCGGCACTGGTGTCCTCCAAACTGTCTGCCCCACCACAGCCGGAACCGCTTGATACTCAGTCAGTGAGTAAAGGCATGGCCGCCCCCCTAGAGGAGATCCGGGGCTTCTGAGCAGACATCGGTAAAGGACTGGACTCCCTCGACAAGAAAGTGGATACTTTGGATGACCGAGTCCAAGACCTGGAAGTGAACAGCACCTCGGCAGACCTCCTGGAGACCCAGATTGACATACGCCTCTACGAGTTGGAAAGGAGAGAAGAGAAGTGTACTTTAAATTTGGACGATTTGGAAAACAGGGAGCAGCGCAGCAACCTGAGGTTCCTGTGCTTTCCGGAGCAGGAAGGCGAGACTCAGGTAGACATCATAAGAGCTGTCAATGCCGTGGTCAGGAAACTATTTGATGGGAGCAACGTCAACGATCCAACAATGGACGGAGCACACAGGGCGGGAGCCTCCACTAGGGGCCCCCGATGGGTCCTAGTGAGGTTTCACTACTTCTCAGAAAAGAGCAAGATTCTGGAACTGGCTCGGAGGAAGGGCCGATCGACTGGGAGAACGCACAAATCTCGATCTACCAGGACTTGTCTGCCTTCACCCTGGCAAGACGCCTTCTTTGCCCTCCTCTGACTAAAATGTTGCAATCCAAGGCTGTGAGATACAGGTGGGGATATCCCTTCTCGCTGTTGTTTGAATTCGAGGGCTACGAGTACGCGCTTGTCACGGAGAGCGATATACATAGAGTCACTCAGGAGCTCCTGGGTGAATCCTCCGTGGGGTCAGTGTGAGCGGATCGGGAGAAGGAACTCTCCAGTTCCCAAAAAGCTAAGGTCTTCACTGAGAGGTGCAGAGTTCAGGGTAACAGAAAGCTTAGAAGAGTTGCCCCAGCCTCCCCCAGACCTGCCAACGATTGACAGATACCATGTCTCAGCAGGGGTTGGTTCTCGGAGATGGGGAGCTCTGTCCTGGCTTCTCACGCCTTAGGCTCCTCTGTGGTGCCTTTCAGTCCATGTTTGTTGCTACACCCCTGGCTGGGGGATTGCTGTCCTTTTTTGACACCTTCCGTGATGGTGGGGTCGAAGGTCAATGTTTGCTGTGTTTTCTTTGAGGGGGGCTCTTAGAGGCTGCTGTGTGAAGTTCAAAGCCCAGAGTGGGTAGACAATGGTGGCATGGCCTAGCGGTAATCGTTATGTCACGGATGGTCCAGGCGTTCATGGGGGGAGGGTTAGGGAGGTGGGGATTGTTGTTCTGGTTTATTCTTAGTTTCTATGTCTTTCTACTACCAAGCAATCACTTGATTTGCAAGGGAAAAGGTTCCTATCTGTGTATCCAATGCACATGGAGGCAAAGAGGCGAGGTGGGTATAATGTGCAGTTCAAAAGGAGCTTTATGAGGTCCAGGCCCCCCGATGGATGACCCAAACCATACACTGACGATGGGGTCACTTAACGTACGTGGTTTATACTCTCTTAATAAAAGATCGCTGATGGTTAGATAATTCAATAGGCTCCAATTGCATTTCCTCTTCCTCCAGGAGACACACTGGGTAAAGGGGAAAGCCCCGGCACGAAGAGCTAAATCCATTCAACATATGTTCCACTCCTCGTACTCGGAAAAAAAAACATGGAGTAGCCTTTCTAGTATCTTCAAAACCCATTTCTCTCCCAAAGCCCAGCGTGTTGACCCTGAAGGGCGTTATGTTATAGTTAAAGGGGAGGTCAGAGGCAGCATGGTAACATTGGTTTCACTTTACGGCCAAGCAAAGGAAAACGACAATTATGGCCTTTGCAGAGGGCACCTTACTGGTGGGTGGGTATTTTAATATGGTTCTCGACCCCGAGAGTGACAGAAGGTCTGCTAACCCACATAGAGAAAGAAGGCTTCCAATTTCCAAAGGATCAATGAGGAGCTAGGTCTCTCCGATGCCCAAACAATGAGGCAGGGCCATGACCCATATTTCACATTTTTTTCCAAGCCCCACGCATCCTTCTCCAGGATCGACTACATTCTGGTGGACACGTCCATTTGAGATCGAATATCTGACTTTAACGTCGAGTCTGCCCTGTGGTCGGATCACGACTTGGTCAGGACGTGCATAGGAGTTCCTCTGCACCCCCCGGGTAGAACGCGTTGGTTATGTAACGACCTCCTACTGCGGGAAAATGAGCTCTCCCAGACCCTCTTGACCACCATAAAAGATTACTTTGCGATCAATGACAACGGGGAGGTGAGCGTAATGGGGGTTTGGGACGCGTTTAAGGCCACAATTAGGGGTGTCCTTATAGAGATGGGATCGAGGAAGAAGAGGGAACGAGAAAAGGAGGAGAAACGGTTAAGAGAGAAGATAGAGGCTATCCGGCCAGGGGGGAAATTAAAATCTCAAATGTTCCTGGGCAGAGTGGCGGAACTGCAACAACTTAAGTCGAAACTGGCAGTTCTTTTAGTGGGTCAGACAGAAAGAAAACTTGCCTTTTGAAAACAAAGGTACATGAAAAAAGGGGAAAAAGTGGATAAGACACTTGCATGGAGGCTGAGGGAGCTTAGGAACAACAGAAGGTTGGACTCTCTCTGCTCCCCTGAAAAAGAGAAATGTATAAGCAAAGCTTCGATAGCAGAAAAGTTCCGCCAGTATTACGAGCGGCTATACTCTTCGGAATACTCTAGTGACAGAACCAATGTTGACCGATTCCTGGAGTCCCTTCCTATCCCCTGACCCCTCCGCCCGAGAAGGTGGACCCCCTCAATCTCCCTATCACCCCTCAGGAGATAATAGACACCATTAGCATCCTGAAAGGAGAGACCACCCCGGGAGATGATGGTTTCATGGTCTGCTTTTACAAATCCTTCCGCTCAACCTAGGCCCTGTTCATGGCTAAAATGTTCAATGCCGCCCTCGACTCGGGTTCCCTCCCCCACTCTATGATGTTGCCCCTCATTGTGGTAATCCCCAAAGAGGGAAAAGACCCTACCCAGTGCCAATCCTAGCATCCCATTTCCCTTCTTAACATTGACGTTACGATCCTGGCAAAGCTCCTTGCGAATAGATTGGCTAAGCATCTCCCATCCCTTGTAGGGTTTATCCCCGGCAGACAAGGGGCAGATAATATCAGAAAAATCCTGGAATTCATGCAGAAGGCTTCCCACCAAGACACTGAGGCTTACTTGCGCTCATTAGATCCGGAAAAGGCCTTTGACCGGGTCGAATGGCCCTATATGGGCAAGGTCCTCCAAAAAATGGGTCTGGGAGATAAGTTCTGTGGGGTGGTTGCAGCACTATACAATGGCCCATCGGCAAGAGTATCAGTAAATGGTGCCACTTCTGCATCTCTCTACCTCTCAAGAGGAACCCGACAGGGATGCTCCATCTCCCTCTTCTCTACGCATTGGTGATGGAGCCTCTGGCCATCGCCATCAAACTGAATCACAACATTACGGGTGTTCAGTATGGAGATTATAACTTTAAACTCTCCCTCTTTGCTGACAACATCCTAGTTTATGTGCCCAACTTGCATGACTCCCTCCCAAACCTCTTTGACTTAATTCATACTTTCGGAGCTTTCTCCGGGCTAAATATTAACCTGTCCAAGTCATGCATAATGCCCATTGGAGATAGAGACCAAGAAATTAAAGGGAAAACTGAACTAGAGGGTATGAGAATTGAATGTGTGCCACTCCATACTTGGGGGTATTCATCCCTAGAGATCTAAGAACCCTATTTGAATTACATTTCTCCCTGCTCTTGGCCAAGATACGTAGAGATCTTGCATGAGGGACCCCTCTAACCCTCTCCTGGTTTGGCCGTATAGTCACTATTAAAATGAATATTTGCCCCATTTACTTTACCTCTTCAGAGCCCTCCCCATCATCATTCCTGAATCGTTCTTTACAAAACTTCATGGCCTTGTTCAACGCTTCATTTGGGGGGGGCGGGGCGGAAGGATTAAGCTCTCGACCCTGACCCTGCCGAAGTCGCTTCGAGGCTTTGGACTCCCCGACTTTCGGCAGTTTCACAAAGCCATCTCGACATTTGAGGAAGACATGACCGCCTTACTTAGCCCAACACTAAACCAGGTCCGCAAACCATGATACTTGGAGACTTCAACCTTGGCTTGAATGACCCCACTCATGCCAATTCAGCCTCAATTTCTAATACAATTTTGGAGGCAGGCCTCACCCTCAGGATCAACAAGCCCACTCATATTAAAGGCTGAACATTAGACTGGTTCGCCAACATTAATTGTATCACCTCTATAACAGCCATCGAACCCTGTGCTTGGACAGACCACCATTTTATCTCCTTTACAATCCAAGACAACCTCCAACCTAACTCCACCACTCAAATGGTCCCTCCAGCTTTAATAAGAAATAAACGGAACAGAACAGCCAATAAATTACTAAAACTCCTTCATCCCTTTATGAACATGGCAGATCTTAGCACCGACCCAGTAGAGCAAGTGGAACTCTACAACTCAACTCTTAATCAAGCCATTGATTCATTAGCACCGCTAAAACTTCGCAAAAAGTAACCACAAGCTCATCTGAACTCCTGCTTCACTCCCAGCCTTAAAGCTACACGTAACGAAAAAAGACACGCAGAATCCCTCTGGGAAAAAAAACCATCGGACCAAAACAAGGAAAATTTCAATAAATTATCAGCTAGATATAAACAGGAGATCCTCCAAACTAAGAGAGACACCTTCAATGAGAGAATTATAAAAGCCAATTCTGGCACAAGGGAACATTTTACCATTCTAAGAGAGCTAGAATCTCCTGCCACTCCAACTGACACCTGAATTAAAAACAAAACGTGGTGCACTAATATCCAAGATGCCCTCTGCTATAAAATCTCTATGCTTCAAGATAAAATTGCATCCAAAAAAAACTCCCTCATACTGAATGACTCACAGACACAGGAAGCCCCTGTTAAAATCACCAAACTGACTAATCAGTTCAAATTTGCACCGGTATCCACCCTAGAAGTGGAGAACATAATAACTTCACTCAAACCTTCTAAATGCCTAGGAGGCTCCTGCCCTGCGTCTATAATCAAAGAGGCAGCTAGCGATCTAGCACCTTTTATTACCTTATTAATCAACACCTCCTTCGACATGTGTACTGTTCCCACAAATCTTAAAGATACATGGGTTCTCCCCCTTTTAAAGAAACTGAAATTAGACCCAAGCCCACCCACAAACTATAGACTGATAACAACTGTACCGTTTCTCCTAAAAATACTAGACAAGGCAGCATACCTCCAGACTCAAAGCTATCTTGGGACCAACAACTTGTTAGGTACCCGCAAATCAGGCTTTAGACCGAGACACGGTACATAAACTGCTCTCATTGACTTTAAAAAACAAATGGACTAACTGAAGGACAAAGGAGAACTAGCCATTCTTCTCCTTTGGACCTTTCTGCCGCTTTCGATTTAGTGACCATAAAGTGCTGTGTAAGCATCTTACCTCAGCTGCCCATTTCTCAAAAGAAATCATGGCTTGGATCAAATCCTTCTTAGACAACCACAGTATGAGGGTGTTCTCTCCCACGTCAGCAGCAGACCCAGTAATGGTTACTTGTGGAGTTCCTCAGGGCCTCGTGCGTTTCTCCCACTATGTACAATATATTCAACAAGCCTTTATTTGATAAACTTGATAATCTGGGTGTTTCCTACACTAAATACACAGATGACACCCAGATTCTCATCCCCATCTCAGGAGACTACAACACAGACGTGGCTCTTATCAACAAAATCTACCTTATCATACAAGCCTGGATGGCCACTCATGGCCTCTGCCTAAATGATGACAAGACAGAGCTCTTACTCATTGGGTCAGTCAACAGACTTAACAAGCTTAATAAACAATTCAAATCACTTGACATTGACGGCATAAATATTAAAGTTTCCAAGGAGGTGAAGACTCTAGGTTTCTACCTGGACTCTGATTTCGTTCCATTGAAAGCTGCCTCACGCTAGCTCAAGCCCTCATACTCTCTAAATTAGACTATTGCAATGCACTCTATCTTGACACTAGCAATCACAACATTAGCAAACTACAAATTCTACAAAACAACGCTGCTAGAACCGCACTAAGCATTCCATGAACACAGCATATCTCTAACGCCAGGCGTACTACCAAACGGCTCTCCATTTAGGATAGAATCAAATTCAAATCCTTAAATTTCACCTATAAATGCCTCGCCACCCTTGCCCCAAATACTTAGTGGATAAATTCACTAAACATACCTCGGAACGGCCTATCAGAACCTTGCAGGTTAATAGCCTCAAGGTTCCCAAATTTAAACTCAAGAAAGCAGGGGGAAGCAGCTTCCCAGTCATAGCATCTCAGGTATGGAACGCTTTGCTAGACTCCTTAAGAGCAGCCCCTCCCCATCACATATTCAGGAAAGATACTAAAACGTGGCTGTTTTTTCTCGATCAATGAACCCTGCCTCTACACGCAATGATGTTAATATTTTTTCACCCAGCTGCCTTTATTGTAAATAGATGTCCTTTTTCTGACATTATGTAAATATTTTTCTGTATTATATGACCTATGATGTAAATTACTGTGAATTACTGTTTGTTCTTATGCTACCATGTCAAATGTATAACGGTGACCATGCAACTTGTTATGCACCTAGATACACCAGGGGTTGGAGCACTTTAGAAATGACTGAACAAACAAAGTGGTTTAGGAAGATGAGGTGGAGGAAGACAGCCTATTACTTGCTAAGAAAGGAACAGCCTGTCTGAGAGCATTGCAGTGGTTAGATTGGGTGTGGCAGCGCATGGAGCTGGTCCCGTAGGAGTACTGTCCAATGTTGAACTCAGTGCATTTCACTTTAGTAGCTTAAGTCTTTGGTACATTCCCAACAGTGGTAAAGAACTGCCACACCCATGATTCTCTCTTGGTACTAGAGGTAGGCACTTCTTCAACCTCATCGTCTTGGTCCCTTCATTGTCTTTGGATGTACTGTGCTTTTTTTGTTTTGTTGGTCCTTCAGCTGGTGGCGGTGGTGGCTCTCGGGGAGGAGAGATGGCAATAGCTGATGCCATGTTTAAGATAAATAGCAGTTTTGCAAGTATGTGATCTGTACTAGAATGTTAATGGATAATGATTAATAATAGGTCTAGGAGCTGTGCAAGGGGTACATTTTGAGCTGGAAAGTTCCTAGATTAGTAGAAAGTTCTGTTCTGAACTGTCCGCAAAGCACGGACCCGATTGCAAAGTGCAGACAAATTCACGAACACAGCATCATGCCGCGCGCAAGTTCGTGGTCACATGCCACTGTTTGGAAAGTCTGCAATGATTTCAGACGTTCTCAAAAGTCAATCTGCAAAAGTCCAATAGTGGTACCATTGAGTATCGGCAAAACTTTATTTTTATAATGCTCACTTGATTTGACAGCATTCTGACGTTCTCTCTTAGGGGGATTTTGTTGTGTGACTCACCACAGCTTCTGCCAAATCGAACTCCCTGGTATTTGTATGAAACTACCTGCTCATTTACTGATATTCCCAGGTGCCATATAAATGATTGGTTCTTCTTTCCTCTTGATGTATCAGGGATTAAGATCTTAGTTTTTTGTGAGTGCTGCTAGGGTTCGACCTTGCTGATGCTCCAAATGTATAGTTACTGTCCATTTCTTACCCCCTTTTTGTACAAATTGCAGGCATTGCAACAGACCAAATGGCACAAAAGAAGAGGCTTGATCAACATCCTTTCAGGAAGAATTATGATTGAACGTGTCCGCTTATGCCAGGTTTATTCTGAAGAAAGATAACATGTGGGCCATCTATTTGCACACAGACTTTATTTGGCTGAAATTTAAATCCCTATACTTGTAGTAACATTAGTTTGGGCATTTCATTGATACATTATAAGAAATGTTTAAAAAAACTTCAATTATCTATTTACCATCTGAAAATATGGGTTCAAATCGAAACTGCTTAGAAAAGATATATTGCTACCTTTTTTAATGCAGAGAAGGAGAAATATCAAGACAGGTTCAACTTCAAAATCAGAGTTGTAAAAGCCATTCAATCTATGAAAGGTGGAACAGACTGAATAGGTTATGGAAAGTTATATTTCTCCATTGATCGTCAACTGTTTTGAAAAGGCATTGCCAAATAGTAACACATTAACAAAGCTGGTTCTCTAAGCTGCATTTATTCAGTGTACAATGTCAGAAAACATATCCTGGTTAAAGCCATGGGAAGAAAGGAAGCGGTCCTTGTAGCTATAATATTCCTTGATGCAGTGACGGCCTTCAATCCAATTAAGTGGCACGTCCTCTTTGAGGCCACTGGCCAAACTCTATGGACTTGGAAAATGTACTTTGAAATTTTTCATTTTTCTCATGTATTGAAATTGTTTTGCACCAATCTACAGACATTTGTGATGCTCCAAATCCCTGGGTACATAATTTCCAGCTCACATCTTGTACAGTGTTAGATGTCCATGAAGTATTTATGACATGGTGCCAACTCAGGAACAATCTCTGATTGGTTCCTGTTCATTTTGGATCGATTGACTTGGGAAAAAAGCTACTACTGCTGGTATTGGGTTGGCCATTGATTTGGGGGCTATATGGATCAGCAAATTGTGGCCATTGGTATAAAGCCTACCATTAAATGTATTCCTTGTATGTTATTCCCGAGTCTTATGAGAATTGCAACTGGTTTCACAGCAGAAATAAAAGTATACAGGTCAAGGGTCAATCCTAGTATGTGCCCGTCTTCCGAGACTGAAGGAAAGGGAACCAAGATCTGCTATAATGCAACTAAAATTATTTTCTTATAAATCTACATGTGGGTCTGGACCTGGGAGGAATGGTTCTTGAGCTTGTTGTACTTATGGGACAAAGTGAATAATACACAAGTGAACGGGCATGAGGAAACTATTATATGTTCTCGATGCTGCCTCTTTCTCAACACCCATGTCTATTTTAACAGATGGACAGTTACCTTAATATATGCCTATGAAAAACAAAAACACCCTGTTTATCTTTTTGGAGACTTGTGTTGTCAACCAATGAAGAAATATTCAGGACCACATGAATGACTTAACAGTTGGCCTTTTCACGGCGTCAAAACCGCAACTATTCATTCTTGCAGTAAATGAGTGGGCAAGAATTGAGTGTTGAAAATCAATCTGTTTGAAACCCCAAGCATTGGTTTCAACAAAAGGTAAGGCCCACATGGACAGATCATTCCCCACCAGACAGTTGTACTAGTGTTGTGGTTGCATGTACAATCAGCTAAATAGTCAATGTATGCCCTGTAGAATCTTCGCTTTTGAACAACACAGTAGTTTTATTGAAAATAATGCTGGTGTTTTAGTGAGATTTGACACATTTCAGCATTGCTGCCACAGTAGCCTTCTTTTATGATAGCCAGCACCTTATGAACAGCGTTACAAGGAAAGCCATCAAAGAATATGAGCACTTTAAATGACTGCACAGCTTTACATACACAGTTTGCACAATATGCATCATAGAAGGTGCATTTGTTTTATGTCTAGGTGGTTGGCTTTAATGCCCATGTTTGTAGGGTCAAATTCCAAAACAAATTGCTATCACTGCCAAGTGTCTGCCTTTTTTGGAGATCAGAGGACATTTTCTGTTGGAGGACCAAAGGCAGCACCTGTGAATGTAGCCTGGCAATTTGATGTCAAGGTCTTTGGAGGCCTTTCTGTAGATGCATTTGTGAATAAAATAGAGAAACTTGAAAGTAGTACATGCATTGATATTAACACTGGGTGAATCCCAAGTTTCTTCCTGGTGATTAGACATGCAGCTATATTCTGGGCGTCTAGGTAGCTGAAAATATGTTTTTGAGCCGGCCACTCACTTTGCCCTCTGAGTTTTCAACTATTTCATCCTTTGATAAATGTATTTTTTCTATTAAAGCAGATCTCTTAATTGTAATTGTCAAGCTTTGACAAGTAGAATGAAAATCCTCCACTTTACTTCCAATACTTATCGCTAACGGTAAATCCACCAAAAATTGCCTTTGAGTCTTAGGGTCTTCCAAAATGGGGATTTATTCATGCACTTGTGTAGTAATTCTACGGGACCAAGTGATGGTAATGGTAAATTATTTTAGTGGTACATGAGCAATTTACCACTGATATACCACCAAATGGATAATGAGGCTATTTGACTTGCATTTTAGACTACCGTGTACATTCTTGCCAAGGGGAAAATGTGTGTTCTGTTGACACATATCTTTATTTTGCCCCACAGAGCGATGCCAGTCCTCAGGACCGTTTCTAACAGAAACATATTGTGTGTTTATATAGTACCTGTGTTTGATTCCTTCCTCATCTAAGCACTGTAACACAATTTGTTATTATTTACCAACTCAGTACCACTTATATTTATCGACCTCTGAAAGGAGGAGTCTGTCATCTGATGATATTCAAGCTGAGTCTGTGGCTGCAGATAGCACACAGATCACTGAAGCCAGCACTTATTTCTTTGAGCTATGTCCATGACCTGTTTTTCAGTTTAACCAGTCCAGTTTTTAAGCCAACATCACCTTCTATGTTGAGGGTTGTAGGGCTATACTTATGAAGGGGTCAGCCAAACTAAAAGCCCCAGAATGCAAAGGGATTCTGCCTGAAATGCCAGTACTGGCTGCTAACGGTGTCATACTTGAGAAGGATCAACAGTATGGGGTTGTTTGCAAATGGATGTCTATTAGATTCACAATTTAGGAATAAGAGCCCATCCCGATGGCAGTGTACAGGCTGGTAGCAGCTCTCTTCAGTCAGCAGAGCTAAAGTCATGTCCTCTCTTGGGCAATCAATCAGGGCTTGTGATTCTTGCTTAATTGTTGGTGTCAAATGATGAAATACTTATCTTCAAACCGATGAGCACCCATGCTTCCATACTTCCACAAAAATCCAAGTGTGACAGTTCTCAGTCAGTTTGGGGTAATTCAGGACAGAAAAGTCTTTGGAAGCTGAAAGTGCCTGCAGGTGCCTTGAAGTGAGAGAGAGAGCAGTAACCACATAAATAGTTGTATTTGGGAGATTTCTAAAGTTCAAAACGACATAAGTAGGCTATCACAATAGATATGCTAAAATGAATTACCTAAATACACTGGATCTCTAGAATAAATAGGTTTTTAGACGTTTCCTAAAAGATCAATCCAGTGGCGTCCGTAAAAATCAATATGAGGGAGGTAAGCCAGGGGTCACAAATCGAATAAAGGGGGTGCCTGGTGCCACATCAAACAAGCATTGGCAATGCCAACAGTATTGGCTTTTGTGTAGGTATGAGAAAGGCATTTGAATTTCATCTAGGTACATTATAACTGACGATAATTATATCAGCTTCTGATGACAGGGCCTATATAGTGTCAACAGAAACTGATGCTCAAGGGAGAAAATGAACAGAAAAGACAGCCTTTTGACACACCATTATATTTTAACGATTCCATGCGTCACTTTGTAGTCATGCACCTATAAGAACCACAGGGCCAAAAAAGTGATGTGTACTCTCGTAATAACGTAAAGTTGGGTGTGCCTGGGTATTGCTTCTATGCGGCAGCCATTAAGTCATTTGGATTCCAGGGGTCAGAGCATACCAAGGGACTCAGCAAATACATGACAGAAGGGGGCAAAGCACAAACACAGAAGGATGAAAAGGGCATGAAAGTCCAGCTCTTCCACGCCCCCAAGCTCTCTCTAGAAAAGGCAGAAAAGCATTTGCATTAAAATGACAGAGGCCTGTGTCTAAAAAGTCACTTCAAGCCACCCAGACATCTGTTCAAACAGCTTGAAAAGCTTTCTGCAGAACCGCAAGCATGAAACTCACGTGTCCTGCTGTACAGACTGTGTTGATGATGCCGCATGGCAGGTGAAACGATAAATAATTTGAAACCCACATTGCAAAAACTTCTGTAATAAGTAAGCGCTTGAATTCCAATTCTATCTGCCTTGAGAAAAAAATCAACTATTAGAAAATCCAGCGCTGATTGCAGCAGGGACATCCACTGTGATTTTCCACAGGCTGGAACAAAGTTGAGATTTCTTTAGAATTCCATACTTGCACACAGCATTGTGTGAGTGAGTGCACCATATAAGAAAATTGACATCCTTTCGTACCATCCGATGCTGAAAGAAAATGGCTGCCCTGGATAAACATACAAAGAATGGCGACCCAACCACATCATACTGACATCACTCAATGCACAGCCAATCAGGCGCTGCTAACATCAAAAATACTGAAACCAACACCCCACCAATCACTATATGAACATTTTCAAAGACATTTTAGACCAAAACGTAACTATTACATTAACTTGTTTATTTTGAATACATTGCTGGCCACAACCCTAAAAACAACCCTTAAAACTGCACACAGTGGAAACCTATGGTCTGCATCAAAAGCGCAGCTAACACCAAGCTTTACATTTGATAACGGAAGACCGGCCAATCTAACTGGAACAAAAAGAACAACCAGAGTTGAAATACCTGACGCAGTACTGCTGGAGACGTCAATAGACATAGAGAACACAATTAGAGGGAAGTTTACAACAACCTCACAACTTGATAAGCGGAGTGGGTCCACTTGTAACGGCGTTAAAAAAGACCAGATGATGCAGACAATAGAGAATAGGAATGGAACCATCATAACCTCAAACCGGCCCTTAGATTTAGTGGAAAATGAGTATATATCGAAAACAGGTCGCTCAGAAGAAGATAACTTCCTACTGGTAACGACACTGTCTGGAATTTTAGCCCCCTTTATGAAGTTGTATGAGGACATTGCGGTTACCCTAAGAGATCACTCCACAATACTCGCAATGGTTCATTCAAAAACAATATTCGTGGAAGGATTCATTTCAGCAATCCAAAACAACCTGGATAACAGTACAGCAAATGTTACTCAACTCCTGTATGACATAATAGAACCAATTTTAAAAGAGAGAAAATTAGGAAGAACGAATCAAAGAGGAAAGGAGTCCACAATTAAAGAACACAATACGTCAAACACACTACCAGTTGCAATTGAAGTAGAAAATCTAAATGATGCAAAAGCAAAAGAGAGAGAACGAAATGGTGGAGGGACCCCAGTAGTGATGGGAAAAACGCACCATAACAACGAAATACAGAGTCAAACTTCAACGAACAATTTGATAGCCCCAAGCGAAGATACGGATGGGGAAAAACAGTGGGACGACAGAACCGCGGCTACAACAGAAGCAACTAGCAAGGGAGCAGTGAGAGAAGAAAAACAAATGAAATCTAAAACCATGAGTCCAAGTATAGAAAATGCTAAGCAACCAGAGAATCTGGAAAGACCGACAAACAGATCCGCCTGCAACTGCCAAATAAATTTGCTACAGACACAGGTGGTGTCTAAAAATACGGAAACAACATGGACAGACAAACCCAAAAATTTGACAAGCCCCCAGAGAAAGAAAAGAAAAATGGGAGTGTCTGTGAAATCTTCAAAAAAAGAGATACAAATAATGGAGGAAAAAAAAACAGGATAACCAAACAGAACTAAACAAAACAGTGAATGTAGAAAGAAAAACAGGAGGTGGCAGAGGAGAGGAGTCACAATAAAAAAATTAAAAAATCAAGCATTATCGAAGACTTCTACCAGCAGTAAAACTCGGGCGTTCATCAAAAACCTGACAATACCTAAAGAACAGCCGAGTATAATGGAGCAGTTGATAAACAACAAGAAAAAGATGAGAGTAGAATCGAACACTACAGAATGTGCAACACCTGAATTCGGAGACGATCAATGTTCCGAAGCTGATCTGCTGGACCTCTCGACATACACGATATCAGATGTAGAAGAGAAACAGGGGCAATTGAACATGAAAACATTAACCCAGTGGAAGACGAATTGACGAGAGAGAAGTGGATTGATGACACTGAGAGTGATATTTCAATAGTAAATGAAGCATCCGTTGAACAGGAAAAACAGGGGGAAAGTGGAAGAAGACAAAATACTCAAACGCAACAAGAGCAACCAGAAATTATAGCTAATAAAAAAGGGAGAGCACAGAAGAACGACCAAGCACAAGGAAGGAACATTGGCCAATTAGGGAATTCAAAAATTGGAATCAGGTCAGAGAGAGAAACGAGAAATAGTAATAATCAAATGGTGATAGAGGATAGAAGAGAACGGACGAACACATACGAGGCGGAAAAAGAACACCAACCTCCCCAAGCACACAAAGCCTATACGGTAGACCCCAAAAAGCAACCAGGTTTGGTCTTGGAAAGAATCCTCCATTACGACGACGGGTTAATCCTAAATAGAACCAACGTAATGAGACTTTTACATCACATTACAGAACTAAGTCTAATCCACACAGATGACTTAGCAATTGTGGAGTTCGTCAACGAGGCTCGCACTGATAAGGTGATCCTGCATACAAGGTCACACCTGGTGAGACAACTGCTCCTGGAAGAAGCTCCCCAATTAAGACCAATGGGTTTTGATTTGCAGGAAAGCGAGGAAATTCTAAAACCGCAGGAGAAAGTAGAGAAATATCCACCAAGAAAGACTAACAAAATAGACAAAGATTTTGGCAGCCTTAAAACAAATAGGGAGACATCAGGAAAAAGTGTTAAACAAAGCATTCGAAGTCCAGATAATAGAAACAAAAGACAAGGAGAAGAAAATGAAGCGGCAAGATGGAAATGGTTGAAAAACTTCATTGACGACAAAATGAACACTCAATAACATAAAACAGTAAAAAGTGTAGGTTTGTGGAGCCTAGGAAGCTGGAACACAAGACGCTCCAACCACCTTTTTTACTAACAGAGAGATACAAAAGGAGAATCAGAAAGTTTTGTGCCTAGAGGAAACATGGTTGCGGCAAGAACCAGCACTGGAAGGATATGTGGTATTACTAAATCCAGCTGTAAAAGGTCAAAGAGGCAGACCGATGTCAGGCCTCCTTGTAGCCATTAAGAACGACTTGAACTGGAAAGTGCTGGAGGCAGTGAATCAAACCCCATTTATCAAGATGATAGTAATACAGCTTGACAAAAACGCACAGAGAGTATTGATACTGATCAATATTTACTGGAACCCAGCTAACATCGCATGTAAAAGGTTACCTGAGGAAATAGCTGAACTAATAGACGAGCAGAGAGAGAAGTGGACAGATCCGCTATACATACTGGTGGGGGACCTAAACTGTACCTGCGTGAACAAAGACAACCAAACAGAGTATGTGGCAACAACCGCCACAGCGAAGGAAAAAAGAGGAACAAGGTGGAACAACATGCTGCAATCAAGAGACTGTGTTATTCTTAATGGACAAGTGAAAGGTGATGTACCTGCTAACCCCACATGGAAAGGGGCTCAATCAGCAGAAATCTTGGATTACATCTGCATTTCAAGTAATCTGTCAGAGATCATTCAGACCTTGGAAGTCATAACAACGACAGAAAGTGACCACAATCTGATGAAATTGACATGTAACAACATCAGTAACAACAAGATTTGTGTCTACAACCAGGATATAGTCACAGTTCAAGGAGGAAAGAAAATAAGGATCAGACCTGACAAAATTAAAGAGCTAAATAACAAATTAAAAGGCATGATCCAACTGCTCGAAACGGAACAAGAAATACAAAGGATTGACTACACCTTTGTTGTAGTCAAAGAGCCTTTGTTATAGAAAGAAAACCGGGAAGTAATCATCCCACTAAGAACCATCAACATCTATATGATAGCCAGATAAGGAAAAAGAAAAAAGAACTAAGAAGAAATATCAGGAGACAAAAAAATAAAAAAAAACAAAAACAGCTACTCGAGTAAGGAGATAAACAAGTTAAAACAGAGGTACCGCAACTGGATTTATTTACATAAGAAAACAATGCTGAACCAGGATGCAGAAAGCATGTTAGAAAAAATAAGAACAAAAAATACTGCAGAAATATGGGCTACCATCAATGGAGCAGACCATCCCCAGGAGACAAGCTTATCAAACCCAATAAGTGCCACCTTATGGTGTGAACATTACTCACAGCAACAAGAAGATACTTACACACCTTCCGAGCGAAAACCGGCGCCAAGTAAGGAAAACGTGATAACAGACATCAGCACTGAGGCAATTGAAAACATCTTAAAGAAACTAAAAGATTCAATAGCTCCGGGACCGGACGGGCTGACAAATACAATACTAAAGAGCAGTACCAGTGAGTGGGCAAAGTTCCTACACATCCTGTTTGAATACATCCTACATACTGAGAAAATTCCAGATTCCTGGAGGACAGCGGTAGTGGTGCCGATTTTCAAAAAGGGCCTTCGAACATCGCCAGACCACTACAGACCGATCACATTACTGGACGTCGGGGGGGAAGGTCTTTGCATCAACCTTGCTGAAAGCTCTGACCACCTGGTTACAGCAAAGTGGACAAAGAGACCCCTGGCAGTCTGGATTTGTGAGGGGGAGAGGTACTGGAATCAATATTTTTCTGATCAACCTGATGAAAGCAAGAACAATAAGGAACAAAAACCAAGAAATCTATGTTGCTTTTATCGATTTGTCAAAAGCTTTTGACACAATTAAAAGAGCCAAGTTGTGGGAGAAACTGGAGAACTGGAAATGCCCGCAGATACTGGTAGAGAACTTCAAAGACCTGTACACAGACACAAGCATAAGAGTCAGGTTGGACAAAGCAGGAACACTGACAGACCAAATCCCAATAAGAACGGGCCTAAAACAAGGGTGCCCACTCGCACCAGAACTTTATAACCTGTATACATCAGGCATCGAGGAATCCATTGCACGGGACTACGAGAAGCTCGTGAACAATGTTTGGGCAATGCCATGAGAAGCTTTGTCACAAGGAGCGCGGAAGACTGGTGGAAGATCCTCATAGAAGGAGAAATAATGAAAATCAATATAGCGCTTGTAAGACTGGTGATTTTAATACTTAAAAAATTGGAAGGGCTACGTAGTGACAGAGACAAAGGGACAATTACCAAAGACATGTGAGCTAAACAAAGGCGGTAGACAAATCACGGAAACTTGGTCTACAACAGATTAAAGGTTTAAAATAAGGAAAACCATATAAATCTGTGTAATAACATTTTTTTAATTTTTTTTTTTAAAATTAACATGTGTAACATAACTTTAAAGTGTGTAGTAAATATTTTTTAAAGCATCAATAAAGTCAAATAACTTTTTCTTAACATTACAATATGACGGTCGCCATTTTGGAAGTAAAAATAGCCAACACATTCAGTACACAATACAAATGCAGTCAAAGAGTCCAATAAAGGGTGTGGTTTGGTTTGAGATGGGTGGTAATGGAAGGAAAATCATATAGATTTCACTTAGAGATGGGCATTAAATGGGTGGGACATATAGCCAAACAATAGAAATCCATCCACATATGTCATCTGCATTGAAAAACATTAGAGACCCTCATTCAAATCCCCAATTTGAAGCTCTTATTTGAATGACAATAGTTTTGGGTTAAAGGTAGCGCTTTCAGTGCCACCTAAGCCAAATCTAAAAAAGGACAACAGGCCATACTGGTTTAAGTAAACATATATTTTATCATGCTGGACAAAAAAAGTTGCATTATGCAAATTCAGAGTAGGTTTAAGACAGTAAAGGTTTTGCATCACCTTCATATAGACCCTAACAAATTAACTAATGTTCAACAGGTGCAAAAAGGCCCTAAAAAATGTCCACCAGCATTTAGTGCTAGAGTATTTTACTGTATGTTTTGCATTGGATAAAATTAATAATTTACTCCTCTAGATTTAAAACAGATAATGAAAAACTGCATAAAAAAAAATTAACAGTATCTACTGAACTGCAATCCCTATACTGGTTCCCGATAAACAGTGAAGGGCAAGCGCCCATGCTTTTGGATTCACTAACTCAAAAGGAATACTGACGTCAACATTGAAAGGAAAAATTATTTGGGCATCATTCAAGCATGAATATTTACAAGGCTAAATGTTGGGTGCAGGTGGTTTAGCTGCATGGAAAATAAAAGTTGGCAAATATTAAAATTATAATAATGGTGGGTGAGGCAATTGAGGTCAGAGGGAGAGAGTGCTATGGTGTAGGTTTAGGTCTAGCTGGAACATTCTGTACTCTTTTCCATGAAAGAAGCTTTCACTTCAACTGCGCATGCACTCATTCTCCCTCTGCTAGGGGTACTTGTAATCATCCTGCTGATGAAGGAATGAACATCATCTTTTGTCAGCCGGGTTCTTCTACCTCGAGACTACCCTTAAAGGTTTGAAGTTGTGTCTCAGTGGGGGTACGGTCGAATAGAGTATTCACACAACTACATGCCACTGATACACTCTTTTTCCAGCCCCTTTCTAGTTTAGAAAATACCCCAAAAGTTGGGAGGAATGACTATGGGTGCACAGAACTAAACCACTGCTGCTTCGTCACACAATATACAATGTGCAGAAAGAAAGCTCCCAGGTTGTGCCCTCAAGGGCTCAGATGTATAAGACCTTGCTTTCAGCATGCTTAATTCAGTATTCATGACCAACAATTGTAGTTTTAGTTTCACACTACAAAGCCAGGTTTATAAGTTCAAGGAATGGCTCCTCCCTAAGATTTTGGTCCAGACACCAGCCACTCTCACCCTAACGTCAGACTGGGTGCTCTGATCCCCCTGATACCTCCCACAGTTGCTTGTAGATCTCTTGCTGCCAAATAGCCGTCCCTTACCCTCCCCCATTGTTAGCTCTCTGCTCCTTTGCATCTCTGCTTCCCACACCATGTCCTTCCCCTAATGATTGGTAAAGTGCTCTGTTGCATCCCAGAGGTAGGTCCACTGTAATAAATAATCTAATAACAATATAAGTACCAGAATTCTATGAGATGACAACTGGTTTAGCATCTCACACTATACATGTGCTAATATAACATGTCTTTAATCTTCCTGCTGGTTTATACATGTGATGCGGCTCTTAGTTGCTGTTTGATGAAGGGATGCAGCTTATTGTTATGTATTTTATGTATACAAGCAAGAGAAAGCATACCTTAAAAGACGAAACATCACTCATATTTCAACCTCTAAAAAGTATGCCCTCAACAAATTATTATGTGCTTTTCACTAAAACAGACATTACTCGGAGTTCAGCTTCAAATAATCTACTGTCAAAAACACTCAGGTTATTGGAAGAGATATCAGTCATAGCTAATTTTCAAATGATATGTAGTCAAATTCAGGCTGTTTTACAATGAGATATCACTCATAGGCCCTGAGTACAGGGGGAAATTAGGCTATTGCCCAGTGAGTTATTTAGTGATGCAGGTAGAAACCTCCCTTTGCCCCGTAGGGATGTTTACAGTCTTCAGTTTCCGGTGTACATCCTAAATAAGACTAAGTGCAGGGCCAGTGTGGCTGGAGATTAAACACTAATATTCTCAAAACCATATCTGCGCAAGCAAGGAGAAGTTCCAGCGCATTTCCTCATTTGCGCCAAAAAAAGGAGCAGCCCAATTCACAAGGGACATCAAATTGAGTGCATTGTTGATGCACTCATTCAGATGCTCTGTTTCTCCCGTTGTGCAAATAAGAGGGTGTTTCTGGGCATTTAAAAGCGCAAATCATGGCAGTTTCATTTCTGACCATGTCATGATTTTGTTTATAATGATATGATATGGCATTTATAACGCGACTGTAGCCAACTGTTTCTAGGCGCCACAAGACAAGGGAGGGAAGACATAGGGAGGACAAGACAACGATCTTACTAGGCCTTCTGTCTTAGCCAACTGTTTCTAGGCGCCACAAGACAAGGGAGGGAAGACATAGGGAGGACAAGACAATGATCTTACTAGGCCTTCTGTCATTCGGATCGTGCACGTGCGACAGTAGAAGTGCATGGGGAAGGAGACGGGTGAGTGCAAGGGAGAGGAAAAAGGGAAGCGCAGTCAGGGCAACATGGCTCTGAATAAGTGCAGCCAGGGCAGCATGGCACTAGGTAAGTGTGGGAGGCAGGGGGGCTGTAGGGGTAAGTGTGGCACCCTCGCCCCTCAATGCTAGAACATCTGCTGATAGTGCCGTACAAGAACCTCTCTTTCCCACCCTCCTGTACCCTATATTCCTGCCAGCTCATCGCCCCATCTTTCCTCTAGCTCCCCCTTATGCATAACTGCAAGCTGCTGCTGCCTCAGAGCTGCTTTCAGCCGAACTGTGACATTCTGAAGATACAGGCATTTAAAATGATTAGAGGGAGGATGAATATCACAGAGAGCTTAATGCTCAAAGAAGCTTTACCAAAACGATCATAGCACCCATATAAGGGGTAAGCAAAGAGATTAGCTGCAAAGAGAACACGAAGGAAGATATTTTCTTTTGCCTAAAGCTGAGCTTTTGATGTAAAGTATGGCCATGCTGGCAAGCGTGTGCATGCTTCTCAAGAGCCACACGCACTTGTTACAAACCCTGGAAGACCCACGGTATCTGGCACTAATTCCATCCTCCAAACCACGCTCCAAATATGTGGCTATCATCCTAAAGCAAAATAGTCTGGCTGCCACATCGTACGCGACGAGCATTGGACATATTCATTTGGTGGAAGGGATGACATTTGATCCCAGAAGTTGATTCGTTGTAGAAACACATTTCCCAAAAAAGCAGAAATGAAAAGGAGTTATTGGGAGGAATGTCATTAGGAGATTGATGACCACCCTTTCACTTTCACTCTGCACCCTTCTAATTGTAAAAGGACCCCTATAGTGTCTGCAGAGGAAATACCTTACACGCACTATGACAAACTCAGCAACTCTTGTTCGAGATTTGAACACAGTCATGACATGAGCACTCCTAGCTGCACTAAGAACAACTGCAGTTATGCATTGGACAACTGCAGTGTTGTTTTGTACTACACACACGTTCAGCCACACTCACTCTACTCTCACACATCCGCAGTCATAAGCAAAAGAGCTCTACCCATCAGTATCAACGCTCGGCACACCTTCCGAGCTAGTCTTAACCAAGCACGTCACATCTTAAGGCATGCTATACACATCTTATTCCTTGCTCTGCAAACCTTCATCAACTCCCATGTGGAAACCTTTTATGTACTGAGGTTCAATAAGGCTTGACAGATGGCAGGAAACTGGACATGAGGGGAGAGAGACATGCAAGAAGCAAACACAGATCCGCGAGAGCTGTGACAAAAGGTCACAAGTAGCACAGACATGCACAGCTTCTCCTTTGATGCTCCCAGACAGTGTGTGTGGGATACGCGTGTTTGAGCTTCTTGAAACTCTGTTCATCCTTACCCTGCAAATGCAATTGATCTCAATAGCAATTTCAGAACACATCCATGGAAGAACATGTTGCAGTCTCATGATATGATAAGTCATTTATAATGCGCCTGTACACAAGTGTGTCTAGGGCGACAAAACATAGGAGGGAAGACAGAGGGAGGACAAGACAAATGATCTTACTAGGCCTTGTCTCATTCAGATCGTGCAAGTGCAAGAACGAGAAGTGCAGGGGGAAAGGGAGGGAGCGGGGAGAGGGGTGGTTCAAGGGAGAGCAGAGGCAGTATCTTCGATTCCTAATATGAACCCTATCCAATTATACATTCTAGCAGCCAAGCTGCCAGACTACCCCAAGAGGGACAGAAACCTGCTCTGCAATGAAGTAGTCTGGGTCTCCAGTACTACTGGTAATTTGGAGCGTGATTACATTAAGAGAGTGTCTACTATTTCTTGCTTTTCTATTGAAAACTCCTTTGGTGCATCTGCTGCCCATATTCTCATCATTATAGTCATATATCCGGCTAATGTGCGGGACATTTAACGAAATGCTACTGGATCCAGTTGCTGACATATGGTTTAAGAAAATGTTATGACTTACTATGAAAGAAGGTCCTGTGGCGAAAGATTCATGTTGCGTGAATTGTCATTGTTTCCTATGTTTATTAGCGGCAATGTACTGTACATATGGTTAAATGTCTCACACTAAGGATGCCAGATAGGGCAAGTTGAGGCATCCCACCTTTGCCTCGTGTGTTTGCCCTGAAGGAATGAAGCTGTGGCATGCATTGCAGTTGATTATTTCTAAAGGAATGCTACTGGATTCAGTTCAAAATGCATGCATTCTATGGCGTTGGAGGCTACCTACTACAAATTCTTTTGGCTTATAATGGCCAATAGAGCATTTCTGAAGCATCTGGGGCCTGTTACATTGGTGAAAAGTAGTTAGGAATAAGAATAACATCTTTCTGAAGGATTTGGAGCCTCTTTCCTCAACCCAAAAGGGAATTTACACAACAATTGGTGACACACATTGGTCAAAATTCTGAGCATTTGACGACCACTTAATGAATTGGCTAATTAATTTTAACTTTTTTAACAGTAACCTAATTGGATTTTAATAAAGGGCAAATTAATTATGAAAAATGTGGCATGCATTTTCCTTATCCTCCCATTATCCACATGCCAGATGGGCAGAATATCAAATGATGACAATTTTTCCACTTGGACACTATGTAATATTACATATGTGTGACACTAAACATAATATGTCTGATAAATATAATGCCTGGTGGTATCCAACACAAACCTCACTTGTATAAAAAGCATTGCATGTAAATGAGTTAATAAAGGAAAGGAGGGTATGCATGCCACTTATGTGTCCATTATGATCCTACTAGCTGTACAAAGGAACAGTTTTCTCCAGGAAACAAAAATGGGAACAAGGTTAATTTATTTTGCTCATTAATACATTAGTCAGCTGCGCAAAGTATCTGAAGAAGACAGGGTTTTAACGCTATTGGCATACTGGTTCGAAAAACATTTGACCTTTTTCAATTTGACCAAATCTTTTTTGATCGTTTTTTTCGGTCAAATTAAATTATATAAATATATGGGGAGGGGTAAGGGAATAGGTTAAGGTGGCGGAAGTGTGGTGTGGTTCAGAGGTACCCCTCCGACATTTTCAACAAATAAAATTACCAAAACAAATTAGGTCCAATTGGAAAAGGTCAAATATTTTCGAACAAGTAGACCTAGACCGTTTTAACAACGACACTGATATTATAAGAAAGGACATTTACTTAAAAATAATTTGCGTGGTGTAACAAACTCAAATCTTGCAGCTACAAAAGTAAGCCAACTGGATTCACAGCAGGCTCATTGTCCAACATTCTCGCACAGTCCAGGACTCTGTCCTGGCTATACTACTACTGAGGTCTCATCCCTTCAGCACCTCCTTCTAGACCTCCGCAACGTGGCTTAGAGCAGCTGGTGAGCAATAATTTAGGGTACTGCAAGCAACATGTTGCTCTAGAGCTACACATTGGGGATCACTGACTTATTTCATCCAATGTTGCAGACAAGTTCATGATTTGGTCATGTGCAGTTGGGGATAGGGCTTCTCTTTGTGATTATTGGGGTTGTGTATAATTAAATTGGGGCGTGGTTTCTTCATGACAATTATGTACTGTAAGAAAAAAAGACATTATTTCAGTGAGGTCTGTACAAATTACATTATTTGTTTATATTAAAAGATGCATGGTATACCATTAGATATGTTATCATCACTGATTTCTTCTTTTGGAAAGTTCTCTAACAACTCAAGTGTGTTTGCCATTTCTGTCAAAATGAAAAAAACAGTGCTTTTTCCTTGTAAGACATGTTTACATAATGAATGCTAATAATAAAGAAATTAATACAGTGTACTTACTCTTGGGTGAGAGATTATTTTAGAATAAGCGCTTGGTATACGTTAGTCTCTATGAACAGTTGTTTTGAAGTGATAACGTGAGGTATACAGTCATGGTTTATGCTTGGTGCATTCCATTATATTGTGTGTTATAAATAAAAAAATAATTTGTACATTTTCAAGTAATCATTTGTACAAAAATATATATTTGGGTGCTGTAAATATAAGTAATGTTGTTTTATGTATGAAAATAATAGTCCTAGGTGCTCCTCTACGAGAACAAACACGGCTTAATGACCTGTTCTTTGGGAAGGTACCCACTCTAGAGTCCGCAGCCGCATTTTAGCTCACTTTGCCTACCTAGGGTTATCCAGCTATGGACGTCTTCCTCACTGTGCTCTGAGAAGCACAGCTCTACCTCACTGATAAGGCCCGACTAGGCCAAAATATTTGTCTGGGTTGCTGTTGGTACTCTTGTTCAAAGGACGATTGCCTAGCATTTCGGTGCTGGACTGTTCAAGTGCACGGGACAAAGACTGATATGCAAATGGATATTCCTCCTTTGTGAAAGGTACAGTGAGCTCAAATGTGGCTGCAGACTCTCAAGTGGGCACCTTCCCATAGAACAGGTCATTAAGATGTGTTAATTATCGCAAAGGGGCGCCCTCCCTCTTTTTCTATGGTTAAGGAACTTAGGGTTGATCACCCTAAGTTACCTAGCGCAATCCTGACGTGGGCCCCTGGCTCAGAGAGGCACAGCTCCACCTCACTGATGAGGCTCGACTAGGCTGAAACACGTGTCTAGGGATGCTGTTGGTACTCGTGCTCAAAGGAGGATTGCCTAGCATTTCGGTGCTGGACTGCTCAAGTGGGCGGGACAAAGACTGATATGCAAATAGATATTCCTCCTTTTTGAAACGTATAGTGAGCTAAAAGGTGGCTGTGGACTCTGGAGTGGGCAACGTCCCGTAGAACAGGTCATTAAGCCGTGTTTGTTCATGCAGAGGGTCACCTGTAACTCTTTTTCCTTGTTTTATGTATATGTGTGTGTTGGTTGATGGGTAGAACATTTTCTGTTCTCCCCTGTGCTTCTGGGCTTTGTGAATGCTACCTCCTGTCCGTGGACTACCATACTGTCCGCAGAGTCTACAACTGCTACATTGGGGGTGAGTACAATATGAGGAACCTTTAGCAAATTAAGGGTGCACCTGTAAAAACCTATGAAATTCACTGAAATAACTTTGTTAAAGGGACGTTAGGGTTAAGTTGCACTAATAGAAACTGCAATAAAGTAGGATCCTCAGCACTTCATGTAGGTTCCAGGACAAGTTACTTTATCAAGCTTCAGTCAGTTACATACATACGGTACAGAGTTAACCACTGGGTCCCATCACCCAGGCAGGAGCCCTCCAACTGACATAGTATGGAACCTTTACTCCAAGCATTCCCTCACTCACAACATAACATTCTCTCTGACACACCAACACTCTATCTTACATCACCAAGCACCTGCATTCATGCAAAGCACAATACAACAGATCTCCCTTCTTTCCAAATCACACAACATCACAAAGAAGCACATCACAACACATCTCCTCTCCTCACAAAACATGAACATCCTTCACACACATATCCACATGAGGAAAACATACAGGGAAACACTCACACAGTGCACCTTTTTAATGAGAGGTGCATCTCAGAAATAGATGGTTTAGGGCTTCCCCCTAACTACTCTGGCTGTGTCTCCATAAGTGATACTTATGCAAGCTAAGCAACCATAACTCACACCACCACCGTGTACTGCTAAGACTAATATCCAGGACATCAAAGATGACATCACAAATGTCATTGATGAATGGAACTGAATGCTTCTACAATGTTTGGTGCTATTTCGAGGGGGGGATATTTGAAAGGTTTCTAAATTTGGTGGTGTTTGACGAATCTGCCCACAAGTTTGCAACACGATTTTAGACCCAGATTTCAATGGTTTTGCAAAGTGTAGTGGGATTTAGCAAAAAGGGGGCAAAATTAGAGGGGGGTCTCAACATTTCCAACCTCGAATGTTTGTGCAAAGTCTAAATGGATTTTGTCAAGTTATGTCTTAGTTATATGACTATTTTTTGTAAACGTACATTTTGAAACTTTTCCAAAAATGGAAAATTGACAGATTTGCATTAAATCTGTTCAAGGAGCATTGGTAAGGATCTGAAAGCATGGTTTGGCAAATGTGTCAGTGATTTTTTTTTTGAAAAGTGTCTTAACGTAGGCACAATGGATTTTTTCTGGATATAGTAAGTTACATGACTATTTTTTGTACGTACATTTTAACACTTTTTGAAAAAACTACAACATGGACGGATTTGCAGCAAACATGTGCAAGGAGCATTGGCATGGGCTCAAAAGCATGGTTTTACAAATGTGTCTGTGTTTTATTTTTTGAAAAGTGTAATAAAGTAGGTACAAAAAATAGTGGTATACCTTTGGTGACTGAGGTATTGTGGCCATAGGCAGTGGCCAGATTGTCTGGGGCATGGCCCCGGACAATCTTGCTAGTGGCCATGACCATGAGGGATTAGCTATAGGGTTAAAGAGGGCATGGCCACCAGGACCGGCTATGTGGTAAAGTTTTGCAAAATCGGGATAGGTTTGAATGGGAAACAAATTCTTCTCATGGCTGTAGGCTGAAGTGCTGGACAGGATTGCAGTAAATATGCACGAAGAATTTGAAAGCATGGTTCTACAAATATGTCCTGTGTTTTATTTTTTGGAAAGTGTCAAAATGTAAGTACACAACACAGTGATATAGCTTTGGTGCCTGGGCAATGAGCCTGGCCGTCAGCAAAGAGAAATATGTACTGTAATTTGCTTATTGGTGCATGTAGGATTCCCGAAGCCGTAGGTTAGAATGGTAAAAAATATTCTGCTTCCGGCTACAGCGTGAAGTGCTGGATTGCTTTACAACAAACTTGCGTGATGAGCATCAGCAAGGACCTGAAAGCATGTTTTTGCAAATCTGTATTGTGTTTTATTTTTCAAAGTGTCAGAATGTATGTAGAAAAACTAGTTATATAAATTTGGTGTCTGGGTAGCTGGCCTGGCCCTCGGCAAATGCAAATGTGTACTCTGATTGGCTTATTGGGGAATACAGCATGGGTGAAAAAAACCATGGCCCATGAATTTTGGAGACAGGCCATTGGTCAAATTATTAGGGTATAATGGACCCTGAGCTAGGGTGCAGGGTTGATTCAATGAATAATAGGGGTGCTTTGGTGGGGTTGGGGTAATGGTCGAGCCTCATGCCGTTTGCAATTCAATGATAGTTTACACCCCCAGCATGCGCTGGTGATGACGACATACATAAGTATGTATTGCAAAAACATTTTTGTTAAAGGAGGTTTGTAGTTCTTTCATATATGTTAAAAGAGGAAATCATTACAACCTACATACAGTGATGTAACATCATGAAATATTTTCACTCATAAAAACCTATGAAATTGGCAGAAAAAACGTTGTTAAAGGGACGCTACTGTCGGGATGCAACCCACCCTTGGGACTCTTCTGCCCGAGCAGTTAGCAAGTGGCCTCCCACTTTGGCATCCCTTGGCACTTCCAGATATGTAACATCATTAAACATTTTCACTCATAAAAACCTATGAAATTGACAGACAAATCTTTGTTAAAGGGACGTTAAGGTTAAGATGCACCCAACCCTGGGGACTCTTCTGCCCCAGCAGTTAGCAGGAGGCCTCCCACCTTGGCATCCATTGGCCCTTCCCTCCTGGGCTCCCATGAGCACTTGCCCATCGCAGGAGCGCTGTGTACAATTTCTTTGTATAAGTAAGGGAAATTTAGAAGGAAACATTGTTAAATGGCAGTTGGTGTGTGGAAGTTTAATATGTTGATAATGTTATATGTAGAGCTTTTGGAAGTGATTGGTGGATGGATGTGTGATTGTTCGAAAGCAGGCAATGAGGTAGTGTTACAAATATAAAAGTAAAAAGGGTAGAGGGGCGGTTCTGTGCGCTGTGCGATGGTGTGCACATGCCATCCAGGTCTTTTAATGATGCATGGCCTGGAAAGGGGACTGCGAAGACCACGGACAGTTATAAAGGTCCATGGATTATGATCCTTATTGTATACTAGAGAAAAGCATTTGGGACAGAAAATTGTTTCTTTCCTTTCATTTTTTTATCAAATATACAATTGTCCATTATTTCCATTAGCATTAATACAAAATGCTAATGGACATATTGGAGAATCTTATTGAGTCTATTTACTTTACAGAGAAATGTAATGTAGATGAAGTCTATAAGATTATTTGTTTTAATTCTATTTTTTAATAGTGAAATGTGGTTCCTAAAGGAACCCTTTTTTTGTCGTTTTTTGATTTTTTAGCTAGAAAGTAAGGTGGGGGTGGAAATGAGGTGAGTGGCCCCAGTGAAAGATAGGGAGGGGCAGGTGGACAGGGAAAGATGTTGTGTGTGCCTTAAATCTAAGGTAAGTGGCAGTGTTTCTCATGCTCCTTGATTGAAGCCTTGAAAGCACTTTGGAACTGCTCCCCCCTGCAGAGTGGTGTGTTGCAGTATACACAAAGTATTGTTGCTTGGAAAGATATGGATCAACAGCCTCTTTTATGGCTTGCTAGGTTGATGGTGGGATCTTCTGCACAGGAGTAACCTGTGTGGTGTCAGTATTGATTGAGGAAGATGAGGTAGAGGAAGACAGCCTACTACTTCCTGAAATAGGAACACCCTTTCTCAGAGCATCTCAGTGGTTGGATTGTGTTTGGCGTCACATGGAGGTGGTCCCGTAGGAGTACTGCCCAGGTGGTCTGTAACTGAGTACAATGCACTCAGTACATTTAACCTTTGTAGCCTTAGCCTTTGGTACACCCCCAAAAGTGGTAAAGAACTGCACACCCATGATTCTCTCTGGGTGCTGGAGGTAGGCATCTCATCTTCCTGGTCTTCTTGATTGTTTTCTGCATCATTGCGAGTTTTCCGCTGTGGAGGCCCTCAAGGTGGTGGTGGTGGTGGCTCCTGGGTAGGAGGGATGGCCATAGCTGATGCCCTTTTTAAGTAAAAAAGCAGTTGTGCTCAAATTGTTCCAAGCATGTTGTCGCTCCTGGATTGCAGATGGAAAATCAGTAAGAATAGGTCTAGAAGCTGTGCAAGGGTACATTTTCAACTTGAAACTTCCAAGATCAGCTGAAAATGCAGTTTAAAACTGTTCATGAAGCCAGCTTCATTCACGAAGCACGGACACTTGCGCGAAGCGCGTACCCATTCGCGAACACACCATCACGCTGCACACACGTGGTCTGAAGTCTGCAATGACGTCAGATGGCTGCAAACATTTCCAAACAGGAAATGGTACTAAAAGTTGCAGAAAGTTCATAGTTAGATGTCATGTTATAAATGTTTCTAGGATGTGGGGAATGGCACCATTTTTACTAGAAACATTCTAGATTGCATGAAAATGCTAATGTATTGGGAGAAAGCATGATATTAGGAAGTTGTCGCACATTAGGGTGCAGTGTTAAAAACCTATGGAGTTCATTGAAAAAACTTTGTTAAAGGGACACAATGGTTAAGTTGTGCTAATAAAAACCTATGAAATTCAGTGAAAAAACATTGTTAAAGGGATATTATGGTTACAAGTAATACCTAAAACCCCCAGAAATTTGCCAGTTTTGGTAAGGTAAGCAACCATAACTCATGCCACCACCATGCACTGCTAATACTAACACCCATGACATCCAAGATGACATCACATATCTAGGCCACTTGTTTTTGTTCACTATCATATCTAGGCCTGGTGGTTTTGTTCATTGACAGTCAGAATATGTACTAAAGGTACTATTATATCTAGACATTACCGTTGTTGTATGTTCTTAAAGTAGTTTGCTTAGCGCACATACATGGGGTAACAAACATGTCTGAAACACACAATTCATTTGTATACATAAAGATCAACTTTAATGTCATTGACATTTTCTGGTGATTATGTTTCTTTCTTCCTTACTTTAGTTTCCCTGTATGTGCCTCTGATTTGTATGCATTGTGAGTCTTTATATGTATTGTTTGTGCTAACACAAGCGTGTAGTAAGTCTTGAGTTGTTAGCTATTGATTCCATGTTTAACGTTACTCAAAACTTTGATAATGTAGCAATCATTATTTTATTATCCAAAATTACCATATTACAAATATTGTACTTCGATGATGCATTGCCTATGTGCATGTATGATTATGTTTGTGTATTAACAACAACACTCCAATATAATATTTTCTTGAGATGAGTACATTCTTTAATACATAAAGTACTTTATGATAGGTTTCCTAATAACCTCTGACATCTTGGTACCACCATTGTAAACACAATCCAGTGTAGGAACTTTTTATCAGAATTAATTTAATATGAGATGTCATTAGTGATGTCATCAATGACATTTGTGATGTCATCTTTGATGTCCTGGGTGTTAGTGTTAGCAGTGCATAGTGGTGGAGTGAGTTATGGTTGCTTACCTTACCATAACTTGCGAATTAATGGGGGTTTTACATTTTACTTTTAACTATAACGTCCCTTTAATAAAGTTTATTCACTGAATTTCATGGCTTTTTATTAGTGTAGCTTAACCATAATGTCATTTTAACAATGTTTTTTTCAGTTAATTTATATATATATATATATATATATATATATATATATATATATATATATATATTACAGGGTCATTGATAGTCACCCTGTACTTATGTTTACAATGACTTTCCCTTAGGAGGAGCAGTGTTTGGGCGGCTTCTAACTTTGATGTTGTTCAATAAATCCACAGGAAAGTGAGCGAAAAAACATAGACCCACTTGTGAATGATTTTGCTAGGTTTTTTGCCAAAATTGTTGGATAGATTTGAATCCAAACTTTCATGAGGAGCGGCAGTCTGGTCCTAAAAGCGTGCTTTTGCAAATTTTGGGTGAATCTGTCCAGTAGAATTTAAAAAAATGCCCAAATTGTAGGTACAAAAAATAATTAGTGATATCTCTGTCTGGTCCATGGACTCACTTCCTGATTCGGTGTCCACGATCGCCCTTGAGCCAATCAGGAAACCATAACGGCACTGATTTGTAATTTGAGAAACGTTAGGTGCGTCAAACGTTTTGAAACAGTTGCCTTGTTGAATCTGCAAACTGAGTCTGCTGTTCGCAGATGCAGCGTTATAAAAATGTTTTGAAAAACATATTTCTGGTTTTGTAGAGGATTAAAGAGTGCCTGGGGAAGTTGGGTAGAGAGAGGAAAGGGTTATAATATATGTGTTATTGGGTGTGAAAATTATTGCATGTTTTGACCTGTGTTTGTGATCTCTTTTCCTGGTTGCGTTAAAAGCGGACGGCATTTGACATCTGTGGACATCCATTGACAATTGTGGTGTTATGTCATATGCCACAACAAAACACCAGGAGGGTGAGGGAAAAACTGGAGCCACAAGCAAACCCTCACATTAAGGGTGGAACCCTTGGCAACAACAAAAGAGCTTGTGACTCAAAAACTACCGCTTTCTTGAAGAATCAGAGAATGTTAATGCATGTCCTCAATAAACACCATGCTCATCACTGATGAAAGACAAAAAGGTCAAAAGGTATAACAATTGCATATTTTAATTATTATTTAATACACGTACAATAGATATGTTGAATACAAAAGTTGGTGTACATAACCTCTCATAAACTATACAAGCATGTTATAAGTCAGCTATGAGAGATAGAACACGCAGCATTAAAGTGCACTACCATTGTAACGCAATTCCACATTTAAGTTCCAAAAATGGGACCTAGATGGTTAAGTGGCTTATACACTGTGATAATCCATTTACTTACTGTCCCACTCTGTCATATGCTACAACAATGATTCATTTGTGTTTATTATTTATGTAAAAGGCTAACTAAGTGTGGCTGTGGCAATGGCCTGGTTGTTTGGCCACAGCAACACTTATTTTGCGTTTAATAGTTATGCAGTTTGACCAATCTGATCCCTGAGCATGGCCACAGCACAATCAGACTTTTGGAGTGTGGGTATAGTAGTAGTAGTTGTATGCTATACAAGTGTGATGCCCTCTGGAAGTGAAACATAAATAAATGTATTTAAAAAATAGTATGATGAGGCTGGAGACTGTATTCTTTAAAAATAATTTCATAAAAGATATAGATAAACCATCTCAAAACATACAAATTCTCTAAACATACAATGAGTAAGACAACAATTCATTTTTTCAGCAATAGCATTTTTTGAAAAAGATTTTTGTGCAAAATGCATTTTGTGCGA
The DNA here is from genome assembly GCF_040938575.1 of Ambystoma mexicanum. Lineage (NCBI taxonomy): Eukaryota > Metazoa > Chordata > Amphibia > Caudata > Ambystomatidae > Ambystoma > Ambystoma mexicanum. The sequence goes on along the minus strand of NC_090937.1, from coordinate 360,996,302 downwards.
ACATCTCTAAAAGACACAAGTGAGACAACCATTCCTTTTCTCAACATTGTTAGATTTAGAAAAACATTTTTTGTGCAAGTCGCATTTATAGTTGCCAGATTTCTAAATCATATTATAGGTCCACCATTGTGCAAATAACTATAGGTGTCCAAACTTATTTTAACAATACTCTTTCGTTATTGGACTTCCTTTTGCATAGTTTCGACTTGACATCAATTGGTCAGTTCTTTCACAACCATTGGTCAACATCTTCTTTGGGATTAGCGGGCTTTAGCCCAATAGCTATTTAAAAGGCTTTACCAATACTAAAATACAAAAAATGACAATACCAAAATGTTTAAAACACTTAAAAAATATCAACAAACACAATCTCTTATTCTTCATTATACTCGTCTAATATTTCATAAACAGGAGCAAAAAATATTGTTTTTGTTTGCTCAAACCCAGCTAAAAGGGGGTCAAACGATCTCCCTATGTAGTTAGTAAACAAATTACAATCTTAAGGATGGGCCATTCAGTCCCAAATGTCTTCATACTGAACAAGAACAAGCTGCCGGTGCACACTCCAAAAACAGCTCATTAAACAGTCCACTGAGGACAATGTAATCATGGCCTTTAGTGTGCCAACAAGATATAGTAGTAGTAGTTACAGTAAGTGTAGTTGTTGCCATGGACAGTGGACAGATTGCTCCGGGCATGGTTGGGCATCACAGTGATGTAGTTTGAAGTATCAAACCCCTGGGCCTGGCCGCAGCCTCAATTGGACTTTTGGAGTGTTGTTATGGTAGTAGTAGTCACAATATGTATCAGACATGCCCCAAGCAATCTGCCTCCTGGCCATGGCCACAGTACGCTTACTTTGGATTTAATACTTATGTAGTTTGAACAATGTGACCCCTGGTTATGGCCACAATCATAATAGGACTTTTGTAGTGTGGCTATAGTAGTAGTAGTCACATAATGTAGTGTTGTGGCCATGGCCAGTGGGCAGATTGTTTGGCCATGGCCACTCGAGTTTGAACAATGTGACCCATGCCTATGGCCAAAGTCACAATGGGACATTTGGAGTGTGGGTATAGTTGTATTATTCACAGTAAGTGTTGTTGGGGTAAGTAGTGGATTCTTTGACATTGGGAAGTAGTGGACATGATAACACGGGATCGTCTGTGTTTCTTTGTCATGGAAACAAAAGAAAACATAGTTGTACAACATGACATTAAAGATATACATACTTTAAGTTGTATACATAAATTCACTTTTTTGACCCTCATGAGTAGTATATTGTATGTAGGTGTACATGATACACTGGTGCTGTGTTAACATATTTTAATCATTGTGTCATTGCAAACAAATCCATGGTTGATTGAAAAAACCATTTTGCACTTTACTGTTAACAACATGTAATGTTCTTTCAACTTTTCTCCATTTTTTCATACTGTGATATTCTTTCCAATACATTTTACAATAGTGTATCATTGTCAATGTGAAATTTTGAACCATTTTAAATCCACAAATGCACATGGATATGTGGTGCTCCTCTGGATTGATTTTCTTTTCTCCAAATAGAAGTGTTCTACTTTTCATTACAAATGAAGTGTAACATGGCAATAAAAAGATGGTGAAATTATCTTGAAAAATTTGCAGGATCTAGAGAAAAGAGCTCTCATTCACTTTGCATGTCTATTTGTATTTATTCTGGTTTGCTCCGCATATGAAACATGTACTTAATCCCATGCATATTCTGCACAACTGAGAATAACAAGCCATGTTGGGGGGGGGGGGAGGAGTACATTATTTTACATTCATAGATTATATTTGCCAAGAGATTTCTAGTACTTGACCCCAGCACTTTGTCTTCTATCTTTTAAAGGAGTTCAGTAGCAGAAATGTTTATAAAGTGGATTCCTGTTTTTAGTGTGTGTGAAACTCAATAACATAGTTCACTTTAAAATGAGAGATGGAAAATGTATTCAATATTTTGACTGTATCTTGGCTCTTCAGGATACATTCTTAGAGAACAATATTTTGATGCAATGATTTCTTCTTCGACTCCACACTCTCCTTCTCTCCGCACATAGCCGACGTCTCTAAGAAGTCACACTACTAGGTACACCTCCTCAGAGGTATCCTTCCTTTCCTCTCCTTCCTCCAGAAGCTCACTGTCTCTAGAGCCCTGGTTCTCTCGAAGCTGGACTACTGTAACAGCCTCTATCTAAATCTGCCTGCCTCTACTCTCCGCCCTTTGCAACTCATCCAGAACAGGACTGCGAGACTTGTCCTTGGCCTCAAGCCCAGGGACCGTATCTCTCTAGGACTGAAATCACTAGACTGGCTCCCAGTGACTGCGAATATCAAGTTCAAAACCCTCTGCATTGTCCACAATGCCTTCTGGGGCCTTGGGCCAAAATACCTTCAACTCTCTCTTCCTAAATATCTTCCTTCTCGAGCTCTTCGCTCATCCACCTTCAGCTCCCTCAAGGTCAGCCGCTTCTCCAAACAACGAGTTGGTGGCAGATCTCTCTCCGCTGCAGGGGCATCCCTCTGGAACAGCCTTCCTGCCTCCCTGAAACTTGAGGAGAACCATCTCCGGTTTCGGAAGCACCTCAAAACCTTCCTCTTCACCTCCGCTTTCTCTCCCTCTCTCCCCTGCTAAAGTTACTGAAACTGCACTGAATCTGCAACTGGGCCACTCACCATTCTCGGTCCTTGGCCCAGCCACTCTCCCCTGCACTGCCTCCCTGGCACCCCCTGCACTACGGGACTGTGTCTGTATCCCTACAGCCCCCTTCCCAGCACTTGTCTGCACTTACTTCACACTTGCCACTAGCTGGCCCTTGTTATTTTCCTGTATGCTATTAACCCTGTACTGCACTTTCCCCTCTCCCTTTCCCCTCTACCCTTGCACTTGCACGATCTGAATGACACCTGTCCTAGTAGGATCGTTGTCTGTCTCCCATTGTTCCCCCCCCCGCCTCGCCGCGCCTTGAAACACTTGTGTATAGGCGCGTTACAAATGCCATATCATATCATATCATATATCATATTTCATCATATCTTACATGATTTCTTGTAGGGCAGGGTAGTGGAAAACAACATGCTTCTAAAATGTTTTCCCATAAACCCATTGGAGACAATTTGGCTTTAAGGATTTGATATGGTTCTAATGCATCTTACATGGTGTCTCTGGAATGCAGTGGGTGAATTGTATACTGGTCAATAATGTTGCCCTTAGCACTAGGGTAAACACGTTCAAATTGACCCGTCTGCAGTGTATCTTCATATATTTCTGTAGTTTCTTTTACATTCTCTTCTATTATTATATCTTCCTTAACTTTGGTCAAGTCAACTAGTTATTGCCAAATTATTTTGTTTTTTGTTGGAACACCATCAACTAGTATAATTAAAGATTGATGCACTACTGTTCATCCTACTCCTAATATATCAATGTTTCCATTAAGGTTTAATGTTAAATATACTACCTTGCCATTAATGTCTTTGAGTAATTCTGATGGAGGCAATTTGGCAGCTGTGGGCTGTATTCCTTTTTTAGCTTGTAATGGGTGTATTGTTTGAATTATAATACTCTCATTTAGATCAAGTTGTTGGAGTGCCTTTGAAAGTGGAAATATTTCTAAGTTATTATTGATAGCTCGAGATGGCATTTGGTTATCATCAAGCATATTAGCGTAGTATGTTCAAAGTATTAAGGGATATGTTATGTAGTATTTATTTTCTGCTGTTTGATACAAGGTCAATTGGAACCATTGTGATTCCTCATTGTCTTCTATCTTGTAGGACATATATACCATGTTTGCACTTTTCTTATAGAAACATACTTTGTCAGATATTTCAGCAGACATGTTTTCAAATGTTGCTATTTCTTTTTTGTATGTGTTTGTATGAGGAGTAGTGGTTGAAAGTTGTTAGTTACTATTTTCTAAGTTACTTATGTTTTGTAATTTCACTTTTACACAATATTTACTTTGTATGTCTTCTATTTGTCTCAGCACTTCTTGGGCTGTCCCATTCAGGAGACTGTCATTGAGTTTGTGTAGTTCTAGAGCAGGACCTTTAGCACTTTATAATTTATGCCCAAGTTTGTGCATTGTAGAATGGTGTATTGCTAACATTTTTATGTGATGAAAGGTGCTTTTACAAGATGCTCCTGTAGTGCAGACTAAAGAATGACCTCATTATCCAGTGTGAAAGGACGTTGGACAAGAGTCCAGGTTTTGTAAATTTGTTATTCTGATTTTGTCTTTTATTTTAACATATTGATTGAGAAAGTGTAGTAAACATTTGAAAGACTGTTGGCACACATTGCAGGTTAAGCTGCACATTTGTACACTGGATGGTCTTTGTGGACATGAGGAACATTTGGTTGAAAATGTGTTGGGGAAGATTTTTCGAATAAGGTTTCTTTTGTCATAATGGCATCTCTTATTATTTCATAGCCTCTTCCATTTGTATTTATGGCAATTGGGTTTAATTGTTGCTTGTTTTATGTTTCTTCATTGAAGTATGGCTCTGTGCTACTATGTGACAACATTCACCTGAAGAGAAGTTGCCAAGGTTATCTATGTTGTCTATGTTGATATTGCGTATGTTTTGATTTTTTTTTGTAGTTTTTAAAATCATTTAGTTAGTGGTTTCATTGGGTTCATCCAAAAAGACTGATAAAAATTGTCCGAATGCGTAATTTGGCCGATTTTCGGCCATTTGAAAATTCCAAAGGGCCAAAAAATGTGACCAAATCACCCATTCGGTGGGTGTACCCCGCAGCCACCCCCCCAAAAAAGAAAAAGGCTGCAGCAGTGTCCCCCGCACCCTTGCTCACTATATTGTGAGCGGGGGTTGCAGGGGACACCCCTACAGCTGCCCTGAAAAACAAAAAGGATAGGACCCTGCGGCGCCGGTTCCCGATCACAGAAGTGAAAGGGAGCAGGCGTCACAGGGACCAGCGAGTCGGAGCCAAGGTAAGTAGGGGGAAGGGGGAGGGGTTTTTTTTGGGGGTGTGGGTAGGGGTGAATTGGGGATGTTGATGGGGGGGTTGGTGGGGGTGTGATGAGGGGTGTGGGCCAAGTCAGAAATGTTCAGGGGAGAAAAGACTGAATTTTCTACCTCGAACATTTGTAACTCAGTCTTCCAACCCCAATCCGTTTAATTCTGTTTGAAACTAATATAAAGAGTTTTCTTTTTAGTGTGAATGCACTGTCAATCAGTGCTTCAAGTATGAGTTTTCTTTGGTGATTTTAAAGTGAGGAACGTAACGCCTCTGATTCTATTAAGAGATTGCTAAGGATTATGCAGCTGAATATATTTTGTAAAATTGATTTTTTGGAATGTTTATTGTTACTACATTGACATTGCTAGATTTTCAGCCTGATTCATGGATTTATTTGCTCCGAAAACAGAGATTTTTGCGCCATTCTACCTGCAAATCCTCATTTGCCAAACAGGGATTTGCTGGCAGAATGGCACACAAATCCCCATTTTTCAGCGCAAATAAATCCATGAATCAGGCAGATAGTTTGGAGTTCATTTTTGGTTGAAATTATTTTACCACATATTTGGTTACTTTTATTTTTTGAAGCAGGAGCAATACTTTTGTTAGTGGTGACTGTGGGTGTATTTTACAAGAGCAGGTTTATTTATTCTCTTCTTTGTATGTTTTATATACATTGTTTTACTATATGGAGAGTATATGACTTTCCCTTCTTTTTATCTGCTCAATGTTTTCTTTGATTTCTATGAAGCTGAGCTTTACTAGGCATTCTTTTGAATCTGTTGGAGCAAAGAAAGTGTGTACTTTAAAGTTGTAGGAGGTATGTGTAGGTATAGATATGTGCTAATGATAAACAGTGGTATAAGGATTATGGATGCTGAGCTAAATATATGGATTCATTATTAGTAGTATAATGATGATGAATGTCGAGGTAATTATTTAGATTAGTATTATTGTATTGAGGTGAGGAAGTGTGGTGTATGGATAATATTATGGATCAAATGTGGGTAATGTGACGAGGAAGAGGGGTGCTGGGGTAATGATATGGATTATAATTGGGAAGTGTCATGAAGAGGAGGGATGTATAGGTAAAGAGAGCTGTAGGACAAAGCATTTGTAGAGTCACAAATTGTAGACTTCTGGTGTACTAGGTTGAGGAAGAATAATATGTGGATATTTATATATATTATAATTGGGAAGTAGTATGTTGAAGAGGAATGTCTAGGTAATGGGAGCTGTGGACTAAAACATGTGTTGAGTAAGAGATTATAAACCACGGGTGTAGTGGCATGAGGAAAAGGGGTGTGGGTGGAATACAAAAGAGCGATTGCAGTAATAGAATGCGAAATGGGAAATACAGCAATGAGTGCATTGCTATTAATGTAGTGAGATAAGGGAGAGTTGTGTAAGAATAATAATATGGATTAATGTTGGGGACTAGGACAAGGAAAAATTACATACATTGAATTTGAGAAGTAACATGAGGCAGAGCGACAAATAGGTAATAGGTGTGAGGAAAAACATTATCAGAATGAGAGTTTAGTGTATCTGGATGAGGAAGAGGGGTTTTGGGGTAACGCTGTGGATTGCAATTGGTAATTGGTATGTGGAAGAGGGTTGTATAGGTAATGGGAGTTGTGTGTTAAAATATGTCTAGTGGTATAGGTTGCTGATTGGTACTGTTATAGGATGAGGAAGAGTGGTGTGGGTGTAATGGAAAAGAGTGTGATTGTAGTGATGGGATGAGGAAGTGGGAAATTTGATAGAGTACAGTATGAATGGATAGTTTTATAAGCTCCAAATAGATTAGGGTGATACACAGTATAGTTATCTTATTAACAGTTTAATGAAATACATACCACATTCATGTACTTACTTTTTAGAAATTGAAGAGAGAGCTTGCTTTGAAGAGTAGGTTTCTTTGGTATTATTCTTTTACTGGAAATGTAAAAGAAAGAATGTTGGCAACTTTCCAAAATGTAAATTAGTGTAAAGGATATGAATGCCCTTGTATAGTTAGGATGGTTGTTGCAGGGAATTATGGTTTGCAACACAGAAATAAAGTTATTTTTGGGAAGGCAAGGTTGTATTTTGTATTGCACTATGAAGGTTTCTTATAGTTTTAATAGAAGGTAGGGTGTTTAAAAAATATATTATTTCTATAAGTAGAAGGGCATGTAGCAGTCACTATGCAACAGAAGTACTTTTAAAAGCACTAATAAACTATTGGGATGGATGATGCAGTGAAGTATGTTTTGTAGCACAGAAAACCAGTGTATAAGTTATATATTAAAAAAAGGTGGTATCTAATATTACTTCTGAAAATTAAAATGTACCTGTAATATGTCTTCTTAGATGTAGATTCTGGAATGTAGATCCTGTAGATCCTGGAATTAGAAATCTGTACGAGTTTGTAAAGTAGGTTTTGATAGAGCAGGCTGTGAATCACAGCACAAATGCACTCTGAGGGTTGAATGATACATCTGAACACTTGAACTCAAGTGAGAGGGTTACATGTAGGGTGTTTGGATGTTATTGTTGGATGGGTCTATGGCTGTTTGAATGTATCCAACATGGAGTGTTACAGAGATAAGGGTAAACATGCGGAGGGGCTGCCCTGTGCCCCAATATCCGTTTACATATGCGATTGTTCACAGACAGAGCGCATGTGTCATCCTGGCACTTTTACCACACTCTGCAGGGAAAGAGGACTGCACAGGACACAGACATTGTGAATATCTGTGGACATCGAGAGGCTCCATCAAGCAGGCCATCAATTTATGGAGGAGGAGTTGAACTGCAGAGGGCAGGGCAGCACGTTCTTAATTTCTTGTTTGAATTGCTGAAATCAGGGAGCTCAACAAGAAGGCTCTTTGGATCATAGGAGATTTGTGGTTTTCTTGGCTGCAGACACATGCAAAGCAGCTTGCTATCACACATAATCTTGGCTTTGAAAAATTGGAGGTGATATGGAGTTCCAGGCATTCAGTGAATCAACTGTTCACCCTGTGTGAAGCTATGGTGCATTTGAAAATTCCAAAAAAGATTATAGTGCTTTGTGGAGGTAACATGTTAGGATATGTAACTCGAGTATCTTTGCAGTTTGCTATGAAAGATACATTTACAAGTCTAATTAATCTTTTTTTTTTAAACCATATTTATTTTTTCACAAATTACACATAGACAAGTGTGGAAGGGATTTGTCTGCAAATAGAAAAATCTAAGCGGAATGTGAATAAAGCTGTCTGTGCATTTCTTCGAGATATTGAAATGTCTTCTTTTGAAAATGACAATATTAGACATAATGCAGTAAACATTTCTTTATAAAGGATGGGGTACATCTTACAAATCTTGGTAATTAGCATTTTCTTCCCAATATTCAGAATGCAGTGAATATTTTTTTGTGAAAGGCATTACATTGTGAGAACAGCAGTAAGTTAAAGTGTAAGAATATACTTTGTATGTGTGCATGTTCAAATAACACTTTTGAAACAATAAAAAGGTTCTTTTAAGAGCCAACATAAAAGAGTATCCAAAAAAAGGAGTCAGGTTGATACAGCTTCCATTGCTTGTTTTTGATCATATATTCTGTGTACATATTTGCATGTCCACGGACATTAACAGTGGGAATTCCCAGAAGCGAGATCATGTTCTTCAGTGCTGTAACATTCCATTCACGCCACCCTACATTTTCAAGCATGGCAAGCAGCGCTCACATTTAAAAATAAATGGGTGGTGGGCTTCTAGCAATCATGTAAGCACTACTGTGTGAGCAGCAAGTGTACTCAAGTGTATTGTAGTTTGGTGGCCAGCAGAGCAGCAGATCAGTGGGTAAGGTGATCACCTTCTGCGCTATGCCGCCGTCCCTGGGCACCATTGAACCTCTCTTTCTTTAAGGCACGTCGGTACCCGCTTATGGGCTTGAATTCCTTGTAATGACTTATAAATATTCTCATTGAAAGAAGTCACGATCAAGTTCCTTGCACAAGATTTGAGCACTTCTGCCATTTTTGGCAACTTCAAGAACTGAGATCCTGGGCAGTCCTACCCAAGTGCTTCACGCTAATCACACAATTTAGGATTTGATTACTACTGACTCCACTTACAGTGAATATGCAAAAGCAGACTTGAAATTATGCAATGCAAATGTGTAAAGGACTTTTTCACGGTTACAAAACCCAAAATGGTGTCTCATGTTTCTCCTGTTGCCCTAGAGCCATTGTCTGAAATGAAATTAGGCAATTGCTCCATTGCCTCATGCAATCTGGAACTTTAGTTTAACAATGCAATGGACTGTCATTCCAAAGATTCAGCTAGCACTGATGCCTCAGGTGAAGCGATAACCAACTTGGACATTTGAAGTCTCCCCTGACATGTTTTGCGACTCATCTTACTCATCATTGCTAGATCTTCTAGTTTTTTAAAACCTACTTGAGATTACAATCGACCCCTGCCTTCATGTGGGGGTGTGGCATAACTTAACTGGTCCCAGACTCTATTGCTGTCCGCATTATGGTCCTCTGTTCCATTGTACTCTATAATAACATTAGGGTTGAGATAAAGCAACACACAGAACTATTCCACTCTATAATGTATCGTCTGTTCTCGAATTTGCAAAACCTTCCTATGGGCAGAATGGCTGTAAATAAACATGACATAATTGAGATTAATACTCAACCGGTTGATGAGATAACTACTTTGATTCAGTTGATAGAGAAGCCTGAGTAGGAGTTAATTGTAGGATTGCCCCCCCCTCTACCGAGAAGGAAGGCCAGACTGAGGGCAACTTCAACCAAGGGGATGAAGACAATGCTATTGCTGTCCTTGACTCCTGCACATGAGGCAGGAAACAGAGCACTGCACCCTCAGAATAAAAACTAAGAACCAGAAATCCACTAACTTGAATAAAAAATGTTCAAGGAAATTCCTGCAAAGTCTGACAATATCACCCAGTGACCAAGGGCACAACGCTAAGAGTCCTCTCATCCCAAAAGAATCATGTAATAATTCTAATTCCAGTTGTACACTTTAACTGGAACCCACTGACATCTACAATCCGTAACTTCCAGAATAACATGATGAGCATAATCAAGTAATGGCATTTTGAAGACACTAATGGGCTGGGTTTACTCAGAGGTGATTTTAATGCAAAGTGGTCTGCTTCTGACGTCTTTGAGAACAGGTGGAAGGAGGGTTTGCAGTGTCTCCCAAAGGAGGCTGGATATATTTGGGCAGCCTTAATGAGAAACATCAGACTACATATATTAACCTGTAATGTACCGGGGGATCTAGATGGGGTACATGGGATAGAGGCACTTCTGTGACACACATAGATTATATTTTTTACTAGTGAAGAGCTTTTCATAAAATGCACACATTTAAATATGATCAAAAATGATTTGAGTGACTATTGCAATGTAATTGTGTAATTTGACAACGCGCAATACCAAGCATACTCTGATGGGCCTACAAACGTGTGCACAGATTGGGCTGGAACCCATATCTCTTGGAATCCTTATGTTACAACAAAGTTTAATGAGCTGATTTTGACACAATTAAGAATCTTTCTTCCAATCTTTCATCAAGTAGACAGTCTATCTGTTAGAGGGCATAAAGCTAAACAGAAGCATCTGCATGTATTTGATGAGGTAGTCTCAAATCGCGAGAGGAGCTCAATCGCTAGAACATAGCAATCAATAATGGTAAACTCCCTGATACCAGGGCAAAGGAAGAAGTCAGGTATCTCAAGCAAAAATACATAAATTGGCAGATCCAGCACTGGCACTCTTTAATGCAAGAGGATGGTGAAACCATGCTGAGCATTTTGACAAAGAAAGCTGATGCTTCATTTTGATTGCTGGTAAACAAGTCGATAAGGAATCAGCTGGAAACCCAGATAAATCCAATCAGCAGTACCGATTGGGTAATGCTTTTTTTTAAAAACTTTATCTGACTGGTATCTCTCCCATCATTGAATATGTGAAGTGATCTGCATCTTATCTGTGTGTGTGCAATAGCTTTTGGAATGGTGAGTGAGTGAATAGAATGTGGAGCTGGAAGGGACCTTGAGGTTCCAGCAGTGGCAGTTAGCTAGATGAGCATGGGAGCCCAACCTGAGAGGATGTGTCTGCCAATCGTTTCTACTGGTATCTCCTTACCTTAAACTGCAACTAATAAAGAAGCCTGCTTTTATACTTACCGGTGTCCAGAGCCTTACCTGAATCCTGGCTGCATTCCTACTGGCTCCCAAGACACTTCATTTGGCGATGAGGATGGGCCATGTGAATTTGGATCTAGAGAAAAGTTACATGCACCATTTCTGTAATGCTATATTTATTTCGGTACTTGCAGTGACTGATCTCGATCGCGAGTAGGACAACTTATTATGTGTTACTGTGTTGCCCTCCACATATGTGTACAGTATGTTGGTGGTGTGTACAGAGCATTGTGTGTTTTGAGTTTGCAATCGAGTCGTAGCATCTCGGTATGAGTGAGCAGTCTGAATAGCATTACCCCTGAAAGCTACAAACAATCATTATTAGTTCTCATCTTTAAGAAAGGGGAACATTTAGATCCACAAAACTATAGGCCAATAATGCTTCTACATGTATACAGAATATATTTGCTAGCCTAGAATTTGAATCCTGGGCCATTAAGATTGGACATCTAAATGCATTTCAATCTGGTTTCTAGCGTAACATCTGTACTTCTCTAAATGGCCTGATAATCAATCTGTTACAACAAAATACTGTTAAAACCAGTCAGCCTTCCATATATATGGGCTTTGTGGATTTTACATCCGCTTTTTGACACCGTAAATCGCAACTATATTTGGGGAAATTGGGTCTCTTTGGGCCTCCCTCCTGGGCTTCTTAATATACTTGACTATATGCACTCTGACAGTTGCATCTGGGTCAGACTAGAATTAACATAAGATTAGACGGAGCACCTATCAACTCAATGTGGTCTTAGACAAAGCTGCCTACTGGTGCCCTGTCTATTTAATAATTACATTTTGGACCTGGGACAGCATCTGGAACCATCCATATTCGCTACACCACATTTGGATATAGTGTGGCCTTTATGGGTAGCATATGCAGATGATGTAGTCCTGCTAGAGCACACACCTGTGGGACTGCAGAGACTTCATACTTCATTATCCCATAACGTAAATAGTAACAACCTTATAATCAACTAAGCAAAAACTAAAATAATTAGACTATATCCATATAGGTGCAAGCATGCCTACCTATGGACAGTTGATGGTATCCCTTTTGAGGCTGGTAAGCATGTTATTGACAGAGGGATCCCTTTGGTTGCAAATGGCTTTAGAGCCTCTCTAAAGATTAAGATCCTATCCAGCGTGGATAAAGTAATACTGTGAATGAAAGCTTCACAATTTAAATATTTGCAATTCTCATTATACCCCTATACTATAATGGTAAAGCCATCCTCAAAATTGGCTATGGCCTAGAAACTATCCCCTCATTTAATACTGATGATTTGGGCATTATAGAGGGAAGAATTGGGAGAAATGTTCTACATGCACCTAATTGTGTACCTTTGTCTATGATACAATTTCAATTTGATCTCCTTTCCCTCAAAGCTAGAGTTCACTGGAATATCCTTTTGCTATATACAAAAGTGTTATTCCCTCTGCCTAAATCATTATTCAAGGACCTAGGTATTGCTCCTGGTGGATCCAGAAGTTTTATTGTAGGAATATGGATGGAGAAATGCAATTCTTTACTCACTACTATCGGGAGTACTGTCAAACTATTAATACAACACCCCCAGTCCATTAAGAAGACGTTGTGGGAACATGACTGGGTAAACACTAAGCAAGAGCTGCCGAGATATAAATTATATGAGGAGTTGAAACTAGTACTCAAGAAACAGGTGTGTTGGACTCGTACCTGTAAACGCAAATCTGAGACCAGTTTATGAGAGTACACCTGAATCTTTTATACACCAAGGAACTCATATATACAAGACCCAAAAAGGAGCACCCATCCCCCACTTGCCGCTTCTGCGCTCTTGCAGAATATGAGACATTGAAACATTTACCTATGTGCTGTCTTGCTTTAACAGACTTGTGTACTATCTCTTTAGGGTTATTTGTTACCAACTATTTTCTCTAAGACCCAACTGTTTTCTGGGATCGTATTTTTTCTGCAACCTCCACTTCCCTAACCTTTGACTACAATATATTTTTAAGACAGATTAAGCTTTTAGAATAGAACTTCCCTCAAAGGTATTTAACACTAAAATAATTGATCTCAAGCTCTATACTGCTAGAAACTTCTTTAAGATTGTATTATTGTGATTGTTAAGGAATGAAGAATAATGCATAGTTACCATTTGAAGAATACCGTATTGTGTGCACACCCTTTTTTACCTTCAATGATATCCTATGTATTATTATTTCCTTTTCTTGTAATGATTTCATTTATACAATCTATTGTATTTCAGATTTTTTCCTTTTTTAAAGTTTTTTTTATAACCATACAAAAAAATGTAAGTAAGTGATGACTGGCATTAGTTTTTTTTTTCATTCTATTTTTATACTGTGAGTGGTGCTTCCCCATGGAACATTCTATATTTTATCTTAGTTTCTTTGCTTTAGTTTTGAGGATTGAGGAGGGACACCAATGACTAAGATGGAGGTACAGATGGAGAAGGGGGAATGTTGAGTACTGTGATGTAACTATGGCAGGGGGCAATGCTTTTCATGCACCTTAAACCTCTGTATATATACTGATACTCTCTGCTTGCTTTCTTACTTTTCTGCAAACAGCATGTACATACATGTATATTTAACTCCTTTGTATAGATATTGATGTTTATTATGTGTGAAGATTTTGCATATTTCTTATTCCTGTAATCCTTAATTTCATATATCTACAACTTTTACATCAACTGTATATTTCTGTAACATTGTAAGCTTTGAATATTCTTCTGCCTGCGCCCTGCTGCCCCTGGGTATGGTGCGCCATATAAATAAACAAACAAACAAACAAACAAACCTTCAATGGCACCTTGAAGGCACTCTGGAATTGCCCCCCCCCCTGTAGATGAGAAAATCACCATTGTCCTCTTACAGTAGGGGTGAACTGTCTCCTGTATAGCCTGTGATATGGCTGGAGGAGATCTTTGCCCAACTGAGGTGGTACGAGTATGGGCAGGATGGAAGAGGATGGTGCCATGAATAGATAGTTCTACGCCCTGAGAAACCCATTGCCTTTCTGAGAGTGGTTGGATGGAATGTGCGAGTATGGCCGCATATGGAGGTGGTTCTGAGGGAGTACTTCCCCTTCAGCCATAATACCACACTCTGTGCAGCGCATGCGGATAACCTGAGCTTTCTGACACTCCCTCAATGTTGGTGAAAAACCACTACACCCCTGATTCCCTCCGACCGCTGGACATAGAAAGTACCTCTTCCATGGCATCATCCTCCTTCTCATCCTCATGCAGCTCACCTGCTGAAATGCCCCTGTTGCCTTGTCCAGGTGCTTCAGGTGGTGGTAGTGGTGGTGGTGGCAACTGAGAGTGAGGGATGGCCATGACTGATGCCTTTCTTCTTTTTAATATTTTTGCAGCACTCTCTAATATTCTTCCTCTTGTGTGCTATGCCAGATTGAGAATTAGTAAAAGAAATCGGTGGGTCCGTTTGTAGGAACTGTCTGTGGTCTTTTCTCTCTGTCCGTGGACTTCGGAGGCTGAAAAAGGACAGTAAAAGTTGTACAAAGTTCAGAAAACAACTAAGAATGTTAGTAGCAGTTGTAGGGCCAGCACAAAATGGATTTAAAAATGTCTGTGAGGCAAGGATATCGACCACGGACATGTCATCACGACATGGTCATCCACAACAATGTCACAATGATTGTGAATGTTAGTGCACCCAGGTGATATCACTCTGGTGCATTGTCATAACTGCAGCTCTGCTTTGATGCTGTGAACTAATTAAAAGTATGCTAAACCACTGAATATATGGCAGCCTCTTTACAAAAGTTAGTGCAACCAGGTGATGTCACTTAGGTGCGTTGTCATGATCGCAGATCCGCTCTGACGTGCCTGAACCAATTAAAGGTGTGACATGACACCGCAGATGTGGAAGCTTGTTTGAAAATGCTAGTGCACTGCGATGATGTCACTCCAGTCCATTGTTACGGACACAGACATACTTATAGTCCGACGACATCACAGTTTAAAAAATAAAATGCACATTATAATACATGAAAAATTAAGGAAGGAGAATTACAGTAGAAAACAAAAATGAGGGAATTGGCAGGTGGTATATATGCATGATTAGAAGACGGATGGACGGAAATGTCCTCATATCATTCATTAGAAATGTTATTGATTGGCGTGATTGATGTGGGAAATGATCATAGGAACAACGAGGGCAATGAAAATCAATATTTCTAATTACATGATTTTATTGACAAATGTACAAACTTTTGCCAGTTGATTTATCATTTGCGTGGAATCTATACATAAGTGGTTAATCCAGTTTTCTAAATTTTCTAAATTAGCTTCAAAATCTATTTTCATTTCATGTAATACTTTAAATATAGGTAACAGAACTGGATCATTTTGTGATAAAAATAAAATAGTTTTCCATTTGTAGGTTCTTCCTCTTCATTTATATTTTTTTGGGGAAGTGTAACTCCAGCCATTCCAGAGTGCTTATCATTTCTATTACAATGTGCAGTGTTTTATATTTAGTTATATAAAATGTTCACACACCTATTACAATTGCATAAAACATGCTCATAAATTAAATGAAAAGGTACTATTTACTTACTGAAGTTTTGAAATAATCTTCCTCTGTGGGATAATCATTGTATGTCAGTGCATAGCAGGTGTTGAAGTGAATTGTTTATGCAGGGTGTAAAGTTTACTTTAATATATACTACAATACATAATATGCTGTTACAATTATAAAAACATTATTTCCATTTAAAAACTTAGAAGGTAAGTAAATGATGTTGTGTTCAAGAATGTGTATTTTGTTTTGGTTGTGACGTCTTTTAAATATTGTGTTCTGTAAAAAAATATTGAAAATTGTATCCCTCTATTACTATGTGTAAAATTGATGTCACCTCTCCGCAGGTATATCTGCATACTGGCAATACTGTCTGTGGCCATAACACCTATTGTATAGGAGAGAATGATTGATAAGTACACAATTTGTAAAGAGAACTTAGTAAGTAGATGGTAAATTAAGTTGTACTAGTGAAAACAAAGGACATTCAGTCAAAAACCTTTGTTAAAGGGATTTTATGGTTGTAAGGCAAAATCGAAAAACCAAAGAAAATCACCAGTTATGGTAAACTGTGCAATCATAACTCACGCCTCCGCCATACACGGTTCACACTAACACCCAAGAAATCAAAGATGACATCACAAATGGCATCATCGATGGAACATCTCTTTCTAGCTAAACGATTTAACAGATGAAGTACATGAATTGGTTTTCACAATATATCACTGCAACATTGTACAATTTATGCATGCAATTTTTGATTATTTATTCTGTTTGTGAATTAAGGATGGGGAATTATTACCAATATCTCTGAATACAATCAAAAAGTCCTGGGCCAAGGAAATCCCCTGCACCAAAAATGGAAGCCATGCGACAAAAGGTTTGCTCTGTTTATTCAGAAATCAACAACAGCGATTGAGAAATGAACAATGCAGCATTCTCCAGTATTCTCTCTCCATCATCTTGAGCCTGTCATCCAGTTTTGATGATGTATGACGTCACAAAATAAAGATACACCCCAAAAACCTGACGTTGATCAGGATTGGTTAGTAAGGTAGACTATATAGACATTGTATAGGGGTTTAGTGCATCGATTTGGTAAAACAAATCTGGTGGCTCCTCCTGCGACCACCTTTAAATGTTGCAATTACAAGGATTTCAGGTTAGTGTGCTGTGATTGGGTGGTGCAATAAAGTGTGACCTTAATGTGGAAGGTGGATAGGGGTTGGGCAAAGAGGGTCTTATCAGCCTTGGATCTTTGGAAAGTTATCAGGCCAAGTGTAACTATTCAAGGTGGTGAGAACGACCCCGAAGGTGCTGCATGTTCTCAACAAGATACCATCTGTGATCTCCTAGGCCTTGAGACAGAACATTCTACCTTGAACCTGGTATTACTTTTGTGTCATCCTGCCTTTGGTTGAACGGGAACAGCCAGCGTAGCCTGCCTTGAATGAATATGCTCTGTCCTGCAGGTTCAGATCACGTGTGCAGGGATCACAGATTTGATTTGTTCTGCTTGCATTTATGAGGATTTTCAGCTTGATACACAAGCAGGTGTCCTATATCTTCTGTTAACTTGAAACCTTCCCTCTCTCTGTGTCCTTGGCAAGGCTGTGCATAGTGGCTGCACTGTGAGCCTGGTCTGCATGTCTCGGCATATCACCTATCCCTCTGTACGTTCGACCCCTACCAATGTCTTCCCATCCATTTTAACATGGTTGTGGCTTCCATCTTTGTTTTCCTGGCCGTCTATGTTAATTGCGTTTAAGCATCAGCAAGCAGTTCATATGTATTCTTGTGCAACTTGCAGTTTCTGCATAGCAAGAGTGTCAGTCCTCTATATAAGTGAGTCATAAATATGTTCTCTGTGTCTGCCAGTAATTAATCTAGGGACCTCATTACAAGGTTGGTGGTAACCCACCAGTGCTACCGGGGGGGGTTGCCACCAACCCTGTAACACCGTTTCTGCCACATGACTTCCCAGTGCCAGCTGGACATTACAGGTCCGAGAGGACTCCACGGAAATGGGGACTCGGAAGCAGCAGCACCGTTGCTAACTCTGCTTCTGCGATAACTCTGCTTTCCGGGGCCGTTATGCCCGGCAGGTCAGACTTGCCGGGTGCAAAGACCTCGCAAAGCAGAGTTGTACACTGCTGGTCGAGAAAGGGTGTCGGTATGTTGCAACCGGCACCCTTTTTTTCCGGACCGGCAGACTTGTAATGAGGCCCTAAGTATCTGCGTAACTTCAGGCAGGGATGCCTATGTGCTTAATGTGTAACGCATCTATGTTGTGGTGTCAATCATGACATCATCGGCTTTCTTCGAGGTTCGAGCCAGTCGACTTGCTCCATCGATTGCAGAAGTACCTCCTCAACGACATCATCACGATAGGGTCTAAATGGCTGTCTGAGTGAATAGCATTTCTCACAAATGCAATACATTGACGTTGGGGAGGAGGAGTCTGAGAACAATGTACACCTTTTGTTTCTCTGCCGCAGAGATGAGAGTGGGATAGGTGCAACGAGGGCCATGTTTTGTTCTCCCTCTTCAACTGATCAGAGAAAGATAATAGGAACCCAGTTTTGTGACAGATTTAGATATAGCCCATTGTTTCCTACAGCACTGGCTTTTGTGTGACTTACAAGAACAGTGATGTATATTGTACATAACGTGTGCGTGTAAAGAAGATGTTTGGATATTAAAATTAAAATCTAGATTCCATATAAGAAGTTCATAATGTTGTCTTAACTTTCTTTCCTTTATATGTAAACATGTGGTCAGCTCTTAAAAGAGTTTTTGGTTTTTCAGTTTGTTTATAAAAACTACAGTTAGAAAATAATTGCTTTTGTATGACAGTTTGTACTGCCATGTATAAGTGATCTGATGAACTCACAATTCTCTTTTTTGATTTGAGAGATCATTTTTTTCTTCACAAAGGATTTAAAACATCTGGAACCAGTAAGGAAAAGTGGACCACATCTTGTGCATGAGGCAGTTTAGTCTTCAGTACTAACTAAAGTGCGGGTAAAAAAAAAACATACACTAAGTGATAGTTTCCCTCCCCTTTAGCATCCTCTACTGTGCTTCCTCTTCTATTTATAGCATCATTGTGGGTGAAGCTCTCATTACCATCATCTCCCATGATGTAGAATAGTAAGAAACAGTATGTCAGGCAATACAAAAGATAATGCTAAGGTGATGAGATAATTTAAGTAATACATATGTCACACACGAAACAATTAGACAGTGCATTGTTATTTATTTTAATTGGTCCATAGACTCATCACTCACAAAATAACATTTGTCTTATTGGTTAAATAGCTGAAAGCAGCCGAGGTACTTGACGTTCTATTGGCTTTGTAAAAAGATCAGGACACAAATGAGAAATCAAATAGAAAGAATCCAACCTTGCCTGTAATACTAATGTCATTCAGTTTTCCATTCAAAGAAGAAAGCATAAACAGACCATTCTTCTATTCTTTAGGGAGGAAAAAAAGAGGTAAGTGCGTTATATAGACGATCACAAAAGATGACCTGAAAGATATTACTATGGAGTTATATATTACGAATATGGTATAACAAATACAAAATTTACATAACACAATTAGTCATTTTAGAATCAAGATCTTGAGTAGTGTTACTATTAATTTTGATACAAATGTTTAAAAAAATAGAAAGTATTTTTTTAAAGATCTTGATTTAGTAGATGAACCATTTTATGAGCTCACTAGGGTTGTAGCCTTAAAAAAAAACTGTATACATAATGCTTAGTACAATTAATCTTTACAAATAATGTTTTGAGAAAAATGGAAAGCTATCAAGAATGGCTAGAAGAAAATGATCCTACAGAAGAGAAAATTGAGCAAGCGGATGGAAAGAGGTTGCCGCAAGGACAACGATTAAAATCTACTGGCCTATGTGGGCTTATTGTTTATATTCACATAAAATGTATTAAACACTAATAGCCTTCACTAATAGAAATCTTTTAGGATTTAGATATGCCTTAGCATGCTAAAGAAGATAATAAGGAAATTGAAATATGTGAGTGAGCTACTTACATTTAATTCTGTTTTCACTGTAGCTTAGGTTGATGCCATGGATAAGTGTTAGCAGCATTTGACAATGCCTGAGTTTGCATACTGCTCCTCTTTGTCCCATGAAACATGAAGTGAAAGAGAGAGACAGCGAATGAGAGATTGAGAAAGAGAGAGAGAGAGAGAGAGATAGAGACGGAGAGACAGACAGACACATACATAGACGGATTGTATTTGGAAATGGCCAGTGTAGGACTGTTCAAATGTATGTTTCAAATGGATTTTATTATTGTATGTACATCTATTTTGGTAGTTAATGTGCACTCATGAATTTAAAAAAAATGTGATTACAGAAACACACTATACTACTTTTAACTTTGAAAGGTGACATTTATCAGTGTGGAACGCATAGTGGATATATGTTTTGTAGTTTCATACATTTTTGTAGAAAATGTTTTTTAAAAGAGGTTGTCAACACACTGTTTGCTTGGTTTTTTGAAGGAGTGTAGGGCATTAGTAGGAAAAGTAGATGTTATACAATGACGAACAGGCCATACACTATTTAACATAGGATGATGAGAACCTTCTTTACTGATTTTGTTTTAAATCGGATTGCACAGTAGTTGGGATATATCATGTTCATAAATTTAGCATCTTCTTGGGGGTTCTGGTGGCTCCTTGTCAATAAGGAAGCTCGGAACAGGGGCTTCACCTCATGGTAAAGTCTGCATTCCAAATTTTCTGAGAAGGAAGAGGTTGCCATCTTCCCTGCTGGGAGAGCAGTTTAGTGATGTGTGTGTTCCTGCTTGTCTTTTCACATCCCCCACCCCTAAGTGGCACATCAGTCACCCATACTGACCTCAGCCCCACGTATGTGCTGCTTTCTGGTTTATTGTCGGTGCTGGAAACACAGGGTCACATCACGAGTTTGGCGGTATCCTGCACTAATTGCAATTTGTACTGCAATTCGGTCTGGCGGAATTTGCGCCAGATCCCGAGTTGCAGAGGCCGGTAAGTCCCGATTCGCTATGGGGTTGGGGTGGTGCTATGAGCGCTGGCACAGATAGTGCTGTGCTAATAGCACCAAAAACAGCCCGAACAAATTATCATTTTACCTGAAGCAAATAGCCAGCCCTTAAATGCAGCGGTTATACCTTTACTGCCGCATTTAAGGACTCAGGCAAAACTCGTGATGAGTGTTTTCGGTACATTGCGCTTGTGGTTATTAACACCATGGAAAAGGAGAAGGGGCTACGTGTATTTTCTTCTCCTTTATGCATGGCAGCCATTTTTGTTTTGTACTATTGCTAGTTTTGAAATGGCAAATACACTGTTTCTCAACTTGAAAAAAAGATATTGGCATCCTCGTAGAACATGCTGGCATGCTGATAGCAGTTATTCCCTCTTGTAGGTCACTTATTTCTTATAGCAATGTCACAGGGCTAATGTTAGGGTGACTGCTTCGTTCGGGCCGATAAATTGGCCACAGGTTTTCCATGAACTAGTAATGCCTTGTCTTTTGGCTTTTATTGTTTAAGTATGAGTTAATGTTTAATATATTTGTATGAAACATATAGAAATGTAGTCACATCTTTTTCACAAAATGAAGCAAGTTATTATTGAAATTAGGGGAAAAGTGGACAGTATGTGTGAGGGAAGCACATACATTAAAAGAAATTATATTGCTCAAAATAAGAAAAATAAATAGTTCGTATTACGTTCCCTCCCCAATAAATATTCTTGTATAATTTCTGTAAAATTTCTTCATACTTTTTTTAATTGTTGTAATTTTAGAATGTTTTTTTAAATTGCTTATTGTTTAAACTATTGAAATATTTATTGCTGTGTTTGTTTTCTTTCTTTCTTGGTTCTCAACTTAAAGATGTAAGGAAAGTACATGCAATTCTTTTTATCTTTGTATGTTGGTCATTATTCTGACCGGGGAAGTGCTGCAATTATTAGTTATGCAGGTCTTTTTGATAGAAGAGGTATTAACAGGCAGGTGGGAGAGGCCTGGGTAGGGGAGGGGGAAGATTTCCATGGTGGCCATCTTGGGTGAGTATTTGATTACACCCGCTGTGACTTGTTCTTTCAAACAAATGCATTTGTACTAGCACCCCAGGACATTAACCTGGGATGCTAATAGCAATAGTAGCTGGGTCTCTAGACTGTCATGGGTGGTAACATCCCAAGGACTCTAGTTAAAGGCTCTAGCTTTTTTTAAGCCTATTAAATTGAACCCTGGGCTGTTAACACTTGGTACAGCCCAGAGACCCAGCTAATATTGCTTGATTGTAAACTACACTCTCCCCCAAAGGTTCATTCTTTTTTTAAACTATTTGGGTGGTTCTTAACAGAACCTTTTCAGGGTTAACAAGGGGAAGGTTGGTGTGGAGAATTTACAAAAGTTAGGTGGACAAAATAAGGGAAGAAAGAAGACATTTTGTATTTTTAATTTACTTTTTTAATATATATATTTAATGGAACACAAAGAAGAAACACTCCTTAAAAACTGAGTAATAACACTTTTTTTTAAAAAAACTTCTTGCAAGTTCTGCCATGCTCCACCAGGCATCCTCCATTGCATCAAAGGTTGTGCAGTCCATTGCTATTGGCATATAGCCCTTTTGGACAATGCAGGGACATCTGTGGAAGGTTTCCCATCATCAGCACATGGAGATGTGGTATTTGCAGGAAGTTATGAGGAAGGTGTTACATTTTCCTGTATCGCTGCTTCCTCTGTGGTCTGTAGATGGTCCAGAGGTGGGGTTCACAGTGTGTCAGCAAAGGTGGAGGGCTTTCCACCTGAACCTATACCAGAAGCTTTGGTCCACTTGCTGCCAATAGTAACAGAGCAGGTGCTTCACAAGTGGAGAACGAGTGGTCCCCAAGCTCTGTACAGACAAAGTTGAAAAACCTCCTCTGCACTAAACCTCTCCACATAAGGTACAATTTCTCTGATCCACATCTGAAAGAGACGTGTTTATCCTTACCTGGAAGTATTTCGAGCACAAGGATGGTGTGCAGCTCTGCCGGTGGCATTTCTTTGTGGGAGCTGAA
This sequence comes from Ambystoma mexicanum, assembly GCF_040938575.1. Taxonomy (NCBI): domain Eukaryota; kingdom Metazoa; phylum Chordata; class Amphibia; order Caudata; family Ambystomatidae; genus Ambystoma; species Ambystoma mexicanum. The sequence goes on along the minus strand of NC_090937.1, from coordinate 360,973,432 downwards.
TACTCAAGCTGCCATGGTTCCTGCCCCTCTTGTCCCCAGCCCTCCAAGATGTCAGGCTGGAGCCAGGCCACAATCACCTACATGTCCCTCAAGAGCCTCTCCATCCCTCCAAAGACCCACTTGGAGACAGACTTGGCGCTTGTGGCACCAGACTCACTCACTCCCATAGGATAACATTGGGGATTGGACTTGTAGTGCATTGATGGGGACAAGATGGATGCCCCCACATATTTCGGTTCCCAGAACTACATGTCCAGTCTAGTCCTTTGGATGTGGTTCAGCCCAGAGACACCTGGGATACCCAGAGACTATTTAAGCCAGGCCCAGGCTGAGAAACATGCTTTGCGTTTTCTGCACCTGCAGCGTGACACTCACCATGTTCGGATCGGTCTCCAGTAAGCCTGCATCTTTCTTCTGTGCTCAGCTCCTGCAAGAATAAGAACTCCGTTAGGAACAGCCATACCTTGCGGTGCTTCTGCCCATCATTCATCACTCCTTCAGTTCTGTGGGCATCTTCGGCGGTGTCATTCCCATTCCGGCACGCCGCTTCCTTGGAAAAGGGAAAAGAACAGAAAAAAGGCATTAGTAAGCATTCTGCAAATCTTTGCTTATTTTTAAATACTACGAGCTTCAAATGCTTACTTGAATCCCAGCCGCTCTGGGGGAACACTGTCTCCGGAAATTCTCATCCATCTGCAGGAGGGAAAAGACACTCCAGGTTAGCGTGGAAACATCTAGAGGCGCCTCATACCGCTCTTACTCACCGCATTTGTTCTTCATAACCGGCTTCCACGCTGAAAATGTCGCAGTGCCTAAAAGACACAGAAAAAGAATTCAGTTCAATACAAATACGAAAGGGGTTCATCACGCATCACGCTCTCACTCACCTTCAGAGCTACTCATTTCAGCAGCATGCTGCCATCCCTGGACGCCGGCCATTATCTAAGGAAGGAAACGATCGAAGTTAGAGAACTGTTCAAAAGACTCATTATACTTACCTGTCGGACTCTTGCCAGTGAAGTAACTAGGCAGCAACGAGCCTGCATCAATCAACGCGCCCCAAACCATTTAATCTCCTCTTCTTCCTATGTGACAAGGATGTGGTTTCAGCCGTGTAAGGGGAGGGAGGAAGCCTAGCCTGAACTGAGTCAGCATGGAGCACAGGCCCCCTCCCATCCCATCCTTACCTGGTGCGGTACCGGCAATGAAAAGGAATCCAAGGTAGAGGGTGTGTAGAAACCCTGGATATTCTGTTCTATTCTATTTCATTTTTATAAATTGCTAAATCGCCCGCAGGCCTCAGAGCGCTGACATAGACACATAGAACAGACAAGACAATAATCATAGTGTTGCTAGTGAGTCAAGATGCCAGTAGATTCATGGTTCCAGTAAGACGATAGGAGCAAGTACAATCTACGTACCACCACCATCAAATAGGCTGGTTTTCATGGCCTTTCTAAATTGAAGATATGATGGCAATTTCCTAAAGGCATTTGGAAGGTCATTCCAAATCTTAGTCCCCCATGCATTAAAACTGCAATTCCCGGAAGATTTAAGTCTGAAAAGCGGTTGATGCACAGATCTTTGTTGTTTGAATGAAGGATAAGTCTAAAGGGCATTTTCTCAAGGTGGTCTTGTAAATCCTGGGGGGCAGGGTGGGCAAGGCACTTATGAACTAAGCAGGAAGCCATAAAACATATCCTTTGAGCCACAGGGAGCCAATGCATCTTCCTCTATTCACTGGTAACATGATCTCTGTGACCTAGCCCACAGACAGCCCTAACTGCTATGTTTTGTAGGGTTTGCAGTTTCTTAATATTAGTGGCAGTGGTACCAGCAATTAATCCATTGCAATAATCCAGCCTTGTGTTGATAGTTGCCGTTGCTATTAAGGCATGATTTTCTTCATATAGGTAGGGTCTGATCTGCCAAAGCAGATGGATTGTGTAAGTGTATCCTGAACTTATATATGCAACGTGTTTGGCGAAATTTAGGTTGCAATCAAAGATAACTCCCAAAGTCTTGACTTGACTAGAAACTTTGACAGAAACCCCCAAACTTGAAAAGCACTGTAGTGAGAGTCAAGAGACTTGATCTTGGCCGCATTTCCGACTATCAAGATCTCTTTCTTCCTGTCATTTAGGGTTAGGAAATTATCAGACATCCAAGCCTAAGGGGGTAATTCATAGATCTCAGCGCAGAAGTAGCGCACGCGGCTGATGCAGAGAGGAAGCATGCACGAGCGTGTGCCAGCTACGTGCGCTAAATCCCATTTTCAAGCATCGCGTATTCATGGATTTCCGAATCCATATCCAGCCGCGGCGCAGCGACCATCCAGCAGTGCCAGTTATGCCCCTAACACTGCCCCTTGCGGCAAAAGCAGCCCACCAACTCCACAATATGCCACAAAGGCCGGTGGACCAGCATACAGCCCCCAAACAATGAAATCACGCTAAAAAACATGTGTGTACCCCGCTCGCGCCAGCCCAATTGCATGTAAAACTCCCCGTGCAGCCCTCGGAATACGTGTACGCATATTCCAAGGGGTGCGCAAGGAGTTTTACACGTGATTTGGCTGGCGCGAGCGGGATACGCGTTCCTCATGCACCCTTCAGAATATGCGTACCCCACTCGCGCCAGCCCAATCGCGTGTGAAATTCCTTGTGCACCCCGGGAATACACATACGCGTATTCCAAGGGGTGTGCTAGGAGTTTTATATGCGATTTGGCTGGCACGAGCGGGGTACGCGTATTCTGAGGGGTGCGCAAGGAGGTTTACACGTGATTTGGCTGGCGCGAGCGGGGTACGCATTCCTTGTACACCCTTCGGAATATGTGTACCATGCTCCCACCAGCCCAATCGCGTGTGAAACTCCTTGCACATCCCTGGAATATGCGTACCCCGCTCGCACCAGCCAAATCACGTGTAAAACTCCTTGCACACCCCTCGGAATACACATACCCCCCTTGCGCCAGCCCAATCGCGTGTAAAACTCCATTCACACCCCCGGAATATGCGTACCCCGCTCGCACCAGCCAAATCACGTGTAAAACACCTTGCACACCCCTTGGAATATGCATAACCCGCTTGCGCCAGCAAAATCGCGTGTAAAACTCCTTGTGCACCACTCGGAATACACGTACCCCGCTCGGGCCAGCCAAATTATGTATAAAACGCCTCGCGCAACCCTCGGAATATGCGTACCCTGCTCGTGCCAGCCAAATCGCGTGTAAAACTCCTTGCGCATCCCTCAGAATATGCGTACCCCAGTCGCGCCAGCCCAATCGCGTGTAAAACTCCATTCACACCCCCGGAATATGCGTACCCCGCTCGCACCTGCCCAATCGCTTGAAAAAGGCTGCATGTGCTTGTATGACCCGCGAACGCATCTTGCAAGCAGCCCACACCACAACGGACCCCCCCAACACCCGTGCACACACCAGCAGGCAGCCCACGCCACAGCCAACCCCCCATCACCCATGCACATGCCAGCAGGCAGCCCACGCCACAGCCGACCCCCCATCACCCGTGCACATGCCAGCAGGCAGCCCATGCCACAACAGACCCCCCAACACCTGTGCACATGCCAGCAGGCAGCCCACACCACAGCTGATGCCCCCATCACCCGTGCACATGCCAGCAGGCAGCTGATGCCACAGCCAACCCCCCCATCAGCCGTGCACATGCCAGCAGGCAGCCCACGCCACAACCGACAACCCCATCACCCGTGCACATGCCAGCAGGCAGCTCACGCCACAGCCGACCCCCCATCACCCATCCACATGCCAGCAGGCAGCCCATACCACAACCAAGCCCCCATCACCCGTGCACATGCCAGCAGGCAGCCCACACCACAACCAATCCCCCATCAACCGTGCACATGCCACAAATGACCCCACCATCACCAGTGCACATGTCAGCAGGCAGCCCACACCACAAAAGAGCCCCCCCCCATCACTCGTGCACATGTAAGCAGGAAGCCCACACCACAACGCTTTGAGAGCTTGTTAGGACTGTGGGTCTTGCGCTAGTGTGTGCGTTGCTATCTTCATTATGTTGCCCGCCACCTGTCCGGTGGATCTCAGCGGGACCACACTCCTAAGATCAAAATCTTTGCAAAGGTTGTTCTTCGTTTTTGAGATCCAAAAACTTGAAATTAGGCCTGGATAGTTATTCCTTAGTATCCAATGAGTATCAATTTCCACACACGTTAGGTGTTTGCAACATTTGTTGATTTATTTTTCCTTCAGTAGTTGACACATTGGTTGTCACTCTTGTGACTAACATATTCTTTGCTTAAACTTCATATGTGCTACAGTGTATGTGATATACTTTTATTCCATTAGTGCTGACACGTGTTTCAAACTTTGAGGTCTTTCTCAAGGCTGCATATTAGGGACATGAGTGGCAGGGTGCATGGTAAGTGGTGATAGAGGAACAATCATAATTATTACATTAAAGCCAATATTTGGTTGTCAGTATTTGACGGCGAGACCATAGTTGAAAAGTTCATAAACATTGTTAATAGGCCCGTGACATTTGTCAGGTGTGACATATTCACATATTAGCAACGCATTTGTGTGTATGTTAATTGGTCACATGGGATAAATTACCATTGTATTTTACCATTGTCAGTCAGTTATAGTCATATTATGCAATTGTTATTGTTTCATGGTGTTATTAGCAAAATACAACGGGGAAAACATTTTTTTAATTCGTTTGGGGAGGTAAAAAGAGACAGAAAAAGAGAGAGAAATTGCTCTTTAGTTGCCTTATCTGTTGGTCTAATTAAGATTTGCGTAAGCTTATGAGGTTGGTTGAGTAAAGCTTACCAATTGCAGGGTTAGCATGTTCCCGGATGGTTGGAATTGAAATTCTTATGTTCAGCAATGGTAGAGAGTGACACCTATGTGGAAAGAGATTGAGGTAGTAATGAATTCTGCTATGTTGGTGCTAACGCTAATAATTCCATGGTTAGCTTGGGTTTGTTAGTGCCTCCATTAGGTGCAATTAACCAGATTTAAGAGAAAGTGGACAAAAGGCCCGGTCATGCCACCGACCAATGTTGGCTGTGCTTGTGGGTTAGTTGGCTAGAGAAGTAGCGTGCCAAAATAATGCAGTGAAAACTACATATCCAGTGCTCAGTGCATACAGAATTATGAGAGTCCTCCATAGCATTAATGGGGTTCCATGGTGCGTTAAACTATTGCTCCTGTGCAGAGGATCTTGACTGCCCGGTTGATGCAGTGAATACTATGTAACCAGCAATCAATATTTACAACAGGCGGAAGTTCCTTTATGGCGTTTTTTTGGGGAGTCCCAGGCGCATTAAATTAAATGGTCCTGTGCTGAGGCAAGTGTGTTGCCCACTCCCGTTAGTAGGAGTCAGTTACAGTATATAGTTAAGTTGTTGTGGGCGCCTCTCTACTGTAGAAGTAGGCCCATTATCTTGCCCAAATAGTTGAATGTAGCCCCAGTGATTATGGCATAAATTATGTGTTGGTTCAGCTTCACCTAAGTTACAAAAAATACACGTGGTTTTAAGGAGTGTGGTTTTCAAATTTTCGCTTGCCTATAAGCATTGTAATCCTTAGCGTTGCATAAATGACAAGGTGCCTATATTAGTGCCCATATGCTAGTGCATGTGGCCGTGAGTGTGACGTGACTTGTTAAAAAGGGAAGGAGAGAAGGGGTTTCAATGCACACAAACTTCTGTAAAGTTAGGTTAGGTCTCTATCATATGGAGGAGCATTAGTTGTGACCAAATAGCGCTTTTAAATAAACTTAATGTGGGACCCAGAATGGTTGACAGTCTTACCTCTTACTCTCGGGTGAGTATCCGTGCAGTCTCCAGGTCTCGTGGTGATCTGCTTCAGTGAGCGACAACGCAAGACTGCAAGAATGCTACCATTAAAGTGTAAGCTGTCCATCCATTGGTCCTGGCCAAAAAGTGTTCCTATTGGTCCATGGTCAGCTGTTGGGGATGAGCCAATGACGTGGCTCGATTGCTCCACTCATTGCACTGGGTAATGTTTGGGGCCCATTTGTGCAGTGAAGTTAAAGTTTTGACAACCCTCCGATGGTATTAAAAAAAAAGGGGAGAAGAACTGTGTTCTGTTGGGAATACTCATTAGTTTCAAACACGGCTCCTCCGGTGCTTTGTTTCAAAATATTTACAATAAAATTGCGAACATGATGTGTGTCACCAAATGGGTGTTTGAGTATTCCATGAGTCCCACAAAGAAGGGTGTTCCATAGACTCATGATGTAAACCAACACAATGTAATTGATTGGATCAGTAATTTATGTCTGTGGCCACACTAGATGGTGGGTCAATATCTCTAGTGATTGCTGCTCGTAAGGTGATCCCTGAAGAAAGTTTCCCATTGCTAACGGGGGCATATATGACATGTCCTCTCCACTGGTGTAACCAGCCAGAGAAAGCTCTCCAACCAATTTTGCTATCATACAAGGACAAATCATAAGCAGCATTGATCTAGAGAACCTGGACCATAGGTTCCTCATGCACCCTTCAGAATATGCGTACCCCACTCGCGCCAGCCCAATCGCGTGTGAAATTCCTTGTGCACCCCGGGAATACACATACGCGTATTCCAAGGGGTGTGCTAGGAGTTTTATATGCGATTTGGCTGGCACGAGCGGGGTACGCGTATTCTGAGGGGTGCGCAAGGAGGTTTACACGTGATTTGGCTGGCGCGAGCGGGGTACGCATTCCTTGTACACCCTTCGGAATATGTGTACCATGCTCCCACCAGCCCAATCGCGTGTGAAACTCCTTGCACATCCCTGGAATATGCGTACCCCGCTCGCACCAGCCAAATCACGTGTAAAACTCCTTGCACACCCCTCGGAATACACAAACCCCCCTTGCGCCAGCCCAATCGCGTGTAAAACTCCATTCACACCCCCGGAATATGCGTACCCCGCTCGCACCAGCCAAATCACGTGTAAAACACCTTGCACACCCCTTGGAATATGCATAACCCGCTTGCGCCAGCAAAATCGCGTGTAAAACTCCTTGTGCACCACTCGGAATACACGTACCCCGCTCGGGCCAGCCAAATTATGTATAAAACGCCTCGCGCAACCCTCGGAATATGCGTACCCTGCTCGTGCCAGCCAAATCGCGTGTAAAACTCCTTGCGCATCCCTCAGAATATGCGTACCCCAGTCGCGCCAGCCCAATCGCGTGTAAAACTCCATTCACACCCCCGGAATATGCGTACCCCGCTCGCACCTGCCCAATCGCTTGAAAAAGGCTGCATGTGCTTGTATGACCCGCGAACGCATCTTGCAAGCAGCCCACACCACAACGGACCCCCCCAACACCCGTGCACACACCAGCAGGCAGCCCACGCCACAGCCAACCCCCCATCACCCATGCACATGCCAGCAGGCAGCCCACGCCACAGCCGACCCCCCATCACCCGTGCACATGCCAGCAGGCAGCCCATGCCACAACAGACCCCCCAACACCTGTGCACATGCCAGCAGGCAGCCCACACCACAGCTGATGCCCCCATCACCCGTGCACATGCCAGCAGGCAGCTGATGCCACAGCCAACCCCCCCATCAGCCGTGCACATGCCAGCAGGCAGCCCACGCCACAACCGACAACCCCATCACCCGTGCACATGCCAGCAGGCAGCTCACGCCACAGCCGACCCCCCATCACCCATCCACATGCCAGCAGGCAGCCCATACCACAACCAAGCCCCCATCACCCGTGCACATGCCAGCAGGCAGCCCACACCACAACCAATCCCCCATCAACCGTGCACATGCCACAAATGACCCCACCATCACCAGTGCACATGTCAGCAGGCAGCCCACACCACAAAAGAGCCCCCCCCCATCACTCGTGCACATGTAAGCAGGAAGCCCACACCACAACGCTTTGAGAGCTTGTTAGGACTGTGGGTCTTGCGCTAGTGTGTGCGTTGCTATCTTCATTATGTTGCCCGCCACCTGTCCGGTGGATCTCAGCGGGACCACACTCCTAAGATCAAAATCTTTGCAAAGGTTGTTCTTCGTTTTTGAGATCCAAAAACTTGAAATTAGGCCTGGATAGTTATTCCTTAGTATCCAATGAGTATCAATTTCCACACACGTTAGGTGTTTGCAACATTTGTTGATTTATTTTTCCTTCAGTAGTTGACACATTGGTTGTCACTCTTGTGACTAACATATTCTTTGCTTAAACTTCATATGTGCTACAGTGTATGTGATATACTTTTATTCCATTAGTGCTGACACGTGTTTCAAACTTTGAGGTCTTTCTCAAGGCTGCATATTAGGGACATGAGTGGCAGGGTGCATGGTAAGTGGTGATAGAGGAACAATCATAATTATTACATTAAAGCCAATATTTGGTTGTCAGTATTTGACGGCGAGACCATAGTTGAAAAGTTCATAAACATTGTTAATAGGCCCGTGACATTTGTCAGGTGTGACATATTCACATATTAGCAACGCATTTGTGTGTATGTTAATTGGTCACATGGGATAAATTACCATTGTATTTTACCATTGTCAGTCAGTTATAGTCATATTATGCAATTGTTATTGTTTCATGGTGTTATTAGCAAAATACAACGGGGAAAACATTTTTTTAATTCGTTTGGGGAGGTAAAAAGAGACAGAAAAAGAGAGAGAAATTGCTCTTTAGTTGCCTTATCTGTTGGTCTAATTAAGATTTGCGTAAGCTTATGAGGTTGGTTGAGTAAAGCTTACCAATTGCAGGGTTAGCATGTTCCCGGATGGTTGGAATTGAAATTCTTATGTTCAGCAATGGTAGAGAGTGACACCTATGTGGAAAGAGATTGAGGTAGTAATGAATTCTGCTATGTTGGTGCTAACGCTAATAATTCCATGGTTAGCTTGGGTTTGTTAGTGCCTCCATTAGGTGCAATTAACCAGATTTAAGAGAAAGTGGACAAAAGGCCCGGTCATGCCACCGACCAATGTTGGCTGTGCTTGTGGGTTAGTTGGCTAGAGAAGTAGCGTGCCAAAATAATGCAGTGAAAACTACATATCCAGTGCTCAGTGCATACAGAATTATGAGAGTCCTCCATAGCATTAATGGGGTTCCATGGTGCGTTAAACTATTGCTCCTGTGCAGAGGATCTTGACTGCCCGGTTGATGCAGTGAATACTATGTAACCAGCAATCAATATTTACAACAGGCGGAAGTTCCTTTATGGCGTTTTTTTGGGGAGTCCCAGGCGCATTAAATTAAATGGTCCTGTGCTGAGGCAAGTGTGTTGCCCACTCCCGTTAGTAGGAGTCAGTTACAGTATATAGTTAAGTTGTTGTGGGCGCCTCTCTACTGTAGAAGTAGGCCCATTATCTTGCCCAAATAGTTGAATGTAGCCCCAGTGATTATGGCATAAATTATGTGTTGGTTCAGCTTCACCTAAGTTACAAAAAATACACGTGGTTTTAAGGAGTGTGGTTTTCAAATTTTCGCTTGCCTATAAGCATTGTAATCCTTAGCGTTGCATAAATGACAAGGTGCCTATATTAGTGCCCATATGCTAGTGCATGTGGCCGTGAGTGTGACGTGACTTGTTAAAAAGGGAAGGAGAGAAGGGGTTTCAATGCACACAAACTTCTGTAAAGTTAGGTTAGGTCTCTATCATATGGAGGAGCATTAGTTGTGACCAAATAGCGCTTTTAAATAAACTTAATGTGGGACCCAGAATGGTTGACAGTCTTACCTCTTACTCTCGGGTGAGTATCCGTGCAGTCTCCAGGTCTCGTGGTGATCTGCTTCAGTGAGCGACAACGCAAGACTGCAAGAATGCTACCATTAAAGTGTAAGCTGTCCATCCATTGGTCCTGGCCAAAAAGTGTTCCTATTGGTCCATGGTCAGCTGTTGGGGATGAGCCAATGACGTGGCTCGATTGCTCCACTCATTGCACTGGGTAATGTTTGGGGCCCATTTGTGCAGTGAAGTTAAAGTTTTGACAACCCTCCGATGGTATTAAAAAAAAAGGGGAGAAGAACTGTGTTCTGTTGGGAATACTCATTAGTTTCAAACACGGCTCCTCCGGTGCTTTGTTTCAAAATATTTACAATAAAATTGCGAACATGATGTGTGTCACCAAATGGGTGTTTGAGTATTCCATGAGTCCCACAAAGAAGGGTGTTCCATAGACTCATGATGTAAACCAACACAATGTAATTGATTGGATCAGTAATTTATGTCTGTGGCCACACTAGATGGTGGGTCAATATCTCTAGTGATTGCTGCTCGTAAGGTGATCCCTGAAGAAAGGTACACACTGCTAATGGGGGCATACATGACATGTCCTCTCACTGGTGTAACCAGCCAGAGAAGGATTAACGTGTTCTCAAGGATGTTAATTTATAGGTTAAAGAACATCCATCATTCTAGCTAAAAACTTTCAAATCACTGTAGTCATCTTAGTGACCATCAACTCACTCCACAGTATTAATAAAGTATCAAAGAAAAACATTTAGTTCATGTTCTGTGTTTAGGCCAAGCAGTACATTTCTATATTTACAAATGAGTTTAGCCTCCCTTTGGTGTAGTCTTAGTACATGGTCCCCTCCTCTGGGCTCTGGTCTGATGATTTCCAGACCCACAAATCTGACGTCCTCCTTTCTCTCCAGTTGGTGTTGTTCCTGCCAGTGTTGTGCCAGGGGGAATTTGGCATCCTGTGACTTCAGTGATCCTAGATGTTCATGTATCCTTATTCACAGTTTCATGATGGTACTGCCTATATAGATGAGCTTGCATATACATATTATAACATACATGGTTTGGCAATTCACAAAGTGTGTTATATTATGTTTGAGACTGTCTCAAAAGATTAAGGTTTTGGTGTCCTGGGCAAAACTGCACATAGAGCATGTGCCACATTTGTAAAAAAAACCTTTTGGTTTTACTGCTGATAGCCCGTTGTCCCTTCTTGGTTCTTCCATTCTCATATATGATGGGATCAATATTGTCTTTAATGTTGGTGCTCTGCTGTAAGCCATGAATGGTTTGTCCGTTATCCACGTTCTTAAATGCTCATCGATTTGGAGCAGGTGCCAGTGTTTAGCTAGCATCTTCTGGATCTTATAGCTCTCTTGTTGATATTGTGTGACATATCTTAATTTGTTGTCAATGCTCTTGGTCCGATCTTTTGGCTTGATGAAATTCTTCCTTGATGTGTGTTCAGCTTTCTTGATGGCTGGTGTTATGGGCTCTTGCCGGTAACCTCTTTGCGTGAAGCGCTCCCTCAGTAGTTCACGCTCCGCTGCGAATGCTGTCTCATTGTTACAGTTCCTTCTCGATCTTGTATATTCACCTTTGGGAATATTGTTGATTGTTGCTTTCCACTGGCAACTAGTTGCATGTGACACAGAGTTTACTTCAGTTGGTTTCCTAAACATCGTAGTGAGGATTGTGCCTTGATTGTCCGAGATGTTCAAGTCCTGGAATTCTATTTGCTCAGCACTATGCGTTCTTGTGAACTCTATTCCAAACTGGTTCTTGTTCAGATTTTCCTTAAAGTCAGATAATTGTAGCTCAGTTCATGACCATCTCATTAGTACATCGTCTATAAATCTGTGCCATTCATGTACATGTGCCATAAAGTCCTTGTTGGAGAAGACATGCACCTATTCAAAGTGATTCATAAATAGGTTTGTAAGTGTCGGCGCATAAGTAGCCCCCATTGCTATCCCCTTGGTTTGGCGGTAGAAAGTTCCATTGAATAGGAAGATAGTGTTGTTAAGTGTGAACTCCAAAAACTACTTGGTAATTTCTATGTGGGAGTAGTAGGATGCCGATGTATTGTGAAATGTGTAAGCTTTCAGTGCAGGATGGTGTTCAATTGACGTGTATAGCGCTTTGACATTCAATGTCAAAAATATGTACTCTTCCTTCCAATCCATTTCTTCCAAAATCTGTAGGATGTGCATGCTGTCCCTGAGGTATGCAGGTATCTTGCTGACCTCTAGTCCCAGAACATTGTTAATGTACTTGGTGAATGCCTCCATTATCCAACTTATAGCACTTAGTATTGGCCTGCCCTCTGGGATGGTGTCAAACATCTTGTGTCCCTTTGGCAAGAAGTAAATTATAGGTATACGTGGGTGCTCGAGTTTCAAATAGTCACGCTCATCGTCCGTGAGTTGGCCCATCTTGTGCCATTTCATTATCAGTTCCATGGCTTGTTGCTCTATTGTCTGAGATGGATTGCTTGGTATCTTGCTGTAGCATCCTGGTGTTTGTGAGTATTGTGTTGCCATTTTGCTATAATCTTCCTTATCAAGTATCACAATTTCCCCTCCTTTGTCACCCTCTTTGATAATTATAGTTTTGTTCTCCTTCAAAGTTTTGAGGACCTTGACTTGCTCTGGTTTCAAATTGCCTTGGGTATAGTGTTTCTTGGTTTTGGACTTATCCTCCAACTCATGCAAGTCTTTACTTACTGCTAGTTGAAAAATATCAATGGCCTTGTCCCCATGTAGTACCAAAGTAAATTTGGATTTTTTCCTAAATTCTGGTATGTTCAAATTTGATTATTTAATGTTCAGTTCCTTCATTACAGATGTTTTAGCTATTGGGTATTCTGTAGTTTCTGTCTCCAAGTTCATCAGTCGGTGAGTATGGTCCAGGTTCTCTAGATCAATGCTGCTTATGATTTGTCCTTGTATGATAGCAAAATTGGTTGGAGAGCTTTCTCTGGCTGGTTACACCAGTGGAGAGGACATGTCATATATGCCCCCGTTAGCAATGGGAAACTTTCTTCAGGGATCACCTTACGAGCAGCAATCACTAGAGATGTTGACCCACCATCTAGTGTGGCCACAGACATAAATTACTGATCCAATCAATTACGGAGTGTTAGTTTTCATCATGGGTCTATGGAACACCTTTCTTTGTGGGACTAATGGAATACCCAAACACCCATTTGTAGATACACATCATGTTCGCAATTGTATTGCAAATATTTTGAAACAAAGCACTGGAGGAGCTGTGTTTGAAACTAATGAGTATTCCCAACATAACACAGTTCTTCTCCCCCATTTTTTATTATCATAGGGTGGTTGTCAAAACTTTAACATTACTGCACAAATGGGCACCAAACATTCCCAGTGCAAAGAGGGGAGCAATCGAGCCGCGTCATTGGCTCATCCCAAACAGCTGACCCTGGACCAATAGGAACGCTTTTTGGCCAGGATGAATGGATAGACAGCTTACACTTTAATGGCAGCACTCTTGCAGTCTCGTGGTGTCGCTCACTGAAGCAGATCACTGCGAGACCAGGAGACTACACGAACACTCACCCGAGAGTAAGAGGTAAGACTGCCAACAATTCTGGGCCCCACATTAAGTTTATTTAAAAGCGCTATTTGGCCACAACTAATGATCCTACCTATGATAGAGACCTAACCTAACTTTACGGAAGTTTGTATGCATTGCAACCCCTTCTCTCCTTCCCTTTTTAACAAGTCACTTCGCACTCACGGCAAAATGAACTAGGAAATGGGCACTAATATAGGCACCTTGTCATTTATGCAATGCTAAGGATTACAGCGCTTACAGGCAATCGAAAATTTGAAAACCACACTCCTTAAAACCATGTGTGTTTTTTGTAACTTACGTGAAGCTGAACCAACACGGTACTTATGCCATAATCACTGGGGCTACATTCAACTATTTGGGCAAGATAATGGGCCTACTTCTACAGTATAGAGGAGCCCACAAAAACTTAACTATTTAATTAAACTGACAGGTACTAACGGGAGTGGGCAACACACTTGCCTCAGCACAGGTCCACTTAATTTAACACGTGTGGGACCCCCCAAAAATAAACGCCATGAAGGAACTTCCGCACATTGTAAATATTGATTGCTGGTTACATAGTATTCACTGCATCGGCCGGGCACGCAAGATCCTCAGCACAGGAGAAATAGGTTAACGCACCATTGAACCCCATTAACGCTATGGAGGACTCTCATCATTCTATATGTACTGAGCACTGGATATGTAGTTTTCATTGCATTATTTTGGCACGTTACTTCTCTAGCCAACTAACCCACGAGCACAGCCAACATTGATCGGTGGCATGACCGGGCCTTGTGCCCTCTTTATCTTAAATCTGGTGAATTGCACCTAATAGAGGCACTAACAAATCCAAGCTAACCATGGAATTATTAGCATTAGGACCAACAAAGGGGAATTCATTTCTACCTCAGTCTCTTTTCATATAGGTGTCACCCTCTACCATTGCTGAACATAAGAATTTCAATTCCAACCATCCGGGAACACGCTAACCCTGCAATTGGTAAGCTTTACTCAACCAACCTCATAAGCTTACACAAATCTTAATTAGACCAACAGACAAGGCAACTAAAGAGCAATTTCTCTCTCTTTTTCTCTCTTTTTACTTCCCCAAACAATTTTTTTTAAAAAAGAAATCCCAGTTGTCTTTTGCTAATAACGCCATGAAACAATAACAATTGCATAATATGACTATAACTGACTGACTATGGTAAAATACAATGGTAATTTAACCCATGTGACCAATTAACATATACACAATGCATTGCTAATATGTGAATATGTCACACCTGACAAATGTCACGTGCCTATTAACAATGTTTATGAACTTGTCAACTATGGTCTTGCCGTCAAATACTGACAACGAATTATGGGCTTTAATGTAATTATTATGAATGTTCCTCTATCACCACTCACCATGCACCCTGTCACTCATGTCACTAACATGCAGTCTTGAGAAATACCTCAAAGGTTGAAACACGTGTTGGCACTAATGGAATAAAAGTATATCACATACTCTGTACCACATATGAAGTTTTAGCAAAGAATATGTTGGTCACAAGAGTGACAACCAATGTGTGAACTACTGAAAGAAAAATAAATCAACAAATGTTGCAAACACCTAATGTGTGTTCAAGTTTTTGGATCTCAGCAACCCAGAACAACCCCGACACCACAACGGACCCCCCCCATCACCCGTGGCCATGCCAGCAGGCAGGCCCTGACTCATGCACCCCCCCCTGTGACAGGCACCTGCCAGCAGGCCCCAACTCATACCCTGCCCCCAATGACGGGCACCTGCCAGCAGGCCCCGACTCATTCCTCCCATGATGGGCACCTGCCAGCAGGCCTGACTCATGTCCACCCAACCAACACATTGTCACAAGTCACAACATACATGCATGTACCAAATGTCCACCCAAATGCCACCCCACATTGCCCCCCCCCACAGTGCAACTCCACACCCATCCATTGTCCCCACTTCCCAGTACAGGCCCCATAGCATGTCATGGACAGAAGAGATGCCCAACATGGCCACACCCCACCGACACATGTCTGAGGCAATGATGACTGAAGCATGCACCAAACTAATGAGAAAATACCAGGCAGGTGCACAACCTAGTATACTGATTATTTAGAGAAACGTACAAAATAATGGTATTTAAATTTTAAAGGTGCGGGGGAGGAACTGAGATCCTGGCACAAGACCTCTACAAATAACAACAAAAAAGGAAAAGATTCAAACTTTGAACCCTCCCGTCCCCTGCACACTGTAGGGTGTGTTGGATAATCCAACTACTATATCCTCGAGGAAATAAATTCTTTATGAGTAATTAAATGGTATTTAAACACAAGAAGTTTCAAACACAAAAAGTTATTTGAAAAGCACATAAGTGCATATGTTATTATTTTTAAGTACAGGCTTTTGGGTACAAAGACAAAAGCATTCTCAGTACATTTGCAAAAAGCAAGTGAAGAATGAAGAATGAAGGAGTGTTACCAAACTAATGAGAGCACACAACACAAATATGTGAACAGATGAACATGTATTACAATAACAGAAATCTCACAAACGAAAACCAACCATGACAAGGATAAATAAATGAAAGTTAACTGAACTTAAATGCTAATTCCCAAAAATATGTGATAAAAAAAATAAGAAAAACATCGAAGTGGTCCATGTCCAGAAAAATGAAAATCAGAATCCAATGGGTAAATGAAAAAAAAAACATTCTAACATGGGTGTGAATAATCAAAAAATATTTGTCACTCGCAGTCGCGGCCATCGCCGTGACTGGCGATTTCTTCCGCGTTGGAGTTTGAGAGGACGCAGAGGAAGGTTACTTTAGTCCTTTTTCTGTGTTCGCAGCCGCGGCTCCAAACGCGGGACGCAACGCTGCCGGGAGTATTTAAATCCCCGCCTGCCGGCAGGTCGTTGCGTTGCAACCCCCTCTG
Organism: Ambystoma mexicanum; assembly: GCF_040938575.1. Lineage (NCBI taxonomy): Eukaryota > Metazoa > Chordata > Amphibia > Caudata > Ambystomatidae > Ambystoma > Ambystoma mexicanum. The sequence goes on along the minus strand of NC_090937.1, from coordinate 360,957,148 downwards.
TTGTTTACCTTTTGACTCTGGGTCCTTCGCTCTTCCTCTGCACCTCGCTTTGGAATTACTCAGGGGTTTTTTCCCCGTGGTTACTCTTCTCCGGTGTTCCGGTACCCGGAACACCGTACTTCTGTTTTCCATTTCTCTCCGCCGCCTTCCTGGGCGGCGCTAGCTGTGCCTTTTTCTCCGGCGGTCTCTCTCTCTCTCTCTCTCTCTCTCTCTCTCTCTCTCTCTCTCTCTCTCTCTCTCTCTCTCTCTTTCTCTCTCTCTCTTTCTCTCACCCGCTCTTCTTCCCTTGCTCTTTGAGTCCAGTCAGCGTGGGGTTTTCTCTCGTGCTCCTCCGCAGTGCTTGTGCTTTCTTGGAAGATTTCTACCTCCACCTCAGCCGTTTCAGCTGCTGCCTTCTCCGCCTGCTCTTCAGGCCTACTGCTACCATTGGACTTGGACGTTTTGCGGCCACACCCTCAGGGTTGGAGAGCCTTCGCTTCCTTCTTTCATCTGTGAACAACTGGCCTTCTGAGACAAGTCTTGACACCTCTTATCAGGGTTTTTTTTCCCCTTGCGGGTTTTTCCCTGTATTTTCTGGCTTGGTTCCGGAAAGGAGGTCACTGTGCCGCTGTTCTCACCCAGCGGCCACATTGGCTTCTCTCCTTGACAAGCCCACGCACCAGAAGAAGGAGAGAGACTACCTGGCACGTCGAGGCCTGCAAGATACCATCGACTCGGAAAGCTCAGGTGAGGAGAGCGTGTGTACAGGGGGAACTCAGCCAAGGGTACCGTTCAAGTCACAGATTGCAACGCCAAAGAGTATCACGATGTCAGCTGAGGAACAGGTCCAAGAGCTGTGGAAGGCTTTCCAGGCCATGTCCCAGGAGCTACAAGGTGTCAAGACTGAGAATGCTTTGCTTAAACAAAAGGTTGCGGCTAGGGAACCGACTCCCTCGGAATTGCCACCCATGGCGCTGTCCTCTGGGAAATTTGATGGCTCCCCCAAGAAGGTGAAGGAGTTTCTTGAAGCATGCCTGGTTCATTTCACATTCAGACCCCGTACCTTTGCTACAGATCAGGCCCGGGTGGGTTTCCTAATATCCAACATGACTGGAAACGCTCTGTCCTGGGCCACCCCATTGGTGACTAGTGGAAATGCCATTCTGCAGGACTATTCGGGGTTTCAGAATCTTCTCAAGCAGACCTTCGAACGACCATAGCTCTCCTTTACAGCCTGCGAAGACCTGTTGGATGTCAGGCAAGGCTCGCTAGACGTTTTGTCATACATTTCCTCTTTCAAAACATTAGCAGCCAGAGCAGGATGGCCCGAGACAGCGCAGTATGCCATTTTCAGAAGAGGACTGAAGGAGGAAATTAAAGACGAGCTGGCCAGATCCCCTCGTTCTCCTACTTTCCCAGATCTGCTTTCTGCTGCCCTTCATATAGAGTATCGCCTTCAAGAGAGACGAGTTGAATGTCGTAAGCAAAGGACTCCTGGCTATACCTCAGACCCCTCTGTACCCGTTCTCCCTGGTCGCTCTACTAACATTGTTACCGAAGAACCCATGCAGATCGGTGCCACCAGGGCGCCCTTGTCCGCAGCTGAAAGACGTCGCAGAAGAGAGAAAGGACTGTGTGCCTATTGCGGATCAGAGCAACATCTTCTCAGAGACTGTACAGAATTGTCAAGCAAGAGGTCGGGAAACGACTAGCCTCGGCGTCAGTAGGGGCAAGCGACCGAGGGTCTTCGAGCAATCTTCATCGTCCCTATGTCTCTCTGTCAGTGACCTCCTCCGAATCTAAGGAGGACTCCAGGCTGATGGTCATTCCAGTACAACTCAACCTCGGAAACCATCGGGTGGAAACACTGGCTCTATTGGACTGTGGCGCGGCAGGGAACTTCGTCGACACCCTGTGGGCAGACAAGGTGGGTCTCCGTCGGATCCCCCGGGCAGAAGGTCAGAAGGTGGAAGGTGTGGACGGTTCGCCTTTGTCTTCAGGTCCCATCACCCATACCACTGAAGATCTCTCCTTGACGATCAACCAACATAAGGAAGTTTTGAGTTTTGATATTATCAGGGCTGCCCATTTCCCCATCATCTTGGGCATTACCTGGCTCCGTCGACATAATCCTCTGATTAACTGGACCGAGAATCAGATAAGTTTCAGTTCCCCGTATTGCACAACCAACTGTTTTTCACTGGAAGGTCGAGCTGATCTTCAGCCAGTCAAGGTGTTTCCCAACAACCATGTGGGTATCCATGCTTTACCCAATTTCTGCTCTGGGTTTTCAGAGGTTTTTCAGGAGTGCCTCCATGCCAGACTTCCACCCCATCGGCCAGAGGACTGCACTATCGATCTGGAGCCCAATGCCTTGGTTCCATTCGGACGGATGTTCGCTCTCACCCAAACCGAGAGACAAGTTCTTGGGAGATACTTGGATACCAACATGGAGAATGGTCTAATCCAACCTTCAAAGTCTCCAGCAGGAGCCCCTTTGTTTTTCATTAAGAAAAGAGATTCCGCCGACCTTAGACCTTGCATTGACTACAGGGGCCTAAATACAGTGACAGTCCATGACCGGTATCCTATGCCCCTAATCACGGACATTATTGAGGCGGTGCAAGGTGCTCGAGTCTTTACCAAACTGGATCTTCGCAACGCATACCATCTGTTGCGGATTGCCAAGGGTGACGAATGGAAAACCGCGTTTCGTACTCCTCTGGGCTTATTTGAGTATAAGGTTATGCCGTTCGGTTTGGTGAACGCCCCAGCGGTATTCCAGAGGTTCATGGACCGAATGTTCTCTGACATGCTTTCCATCTCGGTCATCATCTATTTAGATGATATCTTGGTTTTTTCCCCTAACATGAGAGAACACATAGCACAAGTACGACGAGTTTTGGAGCATCTTAAGGAGAACAATCTACTGGTCAAGGAGGAGAAGTGCAGATTCTCTGTACCTTCGGTACATTATCTGGGATATGTTCTATCAGAAGGAGGGATCGCCATGGATCCTGACAAGATGCACGTTATTCTTGACTGGCCGGCCCCGACCTCCGTCCGGGAGGTCCAGAGGTTCTTGGGTCTTTCGAATTACTACAGGAGATTCATTCCAAACTTTTCGGAGGTGGTGTTTCCCATCACCCACCTACTCAAGAAGACGGCCTATCCTTTTTCCTGGTCTACTGAGGCGGAAAGAAGTTCCTGTCATCTGAAAACCCTCTTCTGCTCTGCCCCGATTCTGCAGCATCCCAACCAAACTCTTCCATCAGTCCTTCAACATGGTGGAGCATCCTGTCGCCTATCTCTCTAAGACTCTTTCTCCCAGCCAACTCAACTACTCGGTTCTGGAGAAGGAATTGTTGGCGATGAAATTGGCTTGTGAGGAATGGAGGCACCTTCTCATGGGTGCCCGTCATCGGTTCCTCATTCGCACCGACCATAAGAACCTAAAGGCTTTACAGGACATGGAATGTTCGAACTCCAGGCAGGCTAGATGGGCCTACCTGTTTTCGCAGTACGACTTCCAGATCACGTACATCCCTGGGTCTCTCAATCGTCTGGCTGACGCTTTGTCTCGCAAGGATTCCCACTTGGAAACGGTAGCTGTCAAGTCTGAGCCATTGTTCCACAGAAATCGGATCCTAGCCACGGTGAGTTCTTTCCTTCAGGAGGTCAAGGCTGCTGTTGCACAAGAGGCTCCTCATATCTCTTTTTCCGCTGATTCTCCTTTCCAAATCAAGGACGGTTGGGTCTTCTACAAGAAGAGGTGGTATATCCCTGAAGGGTCGCTGCGCCGGAAAGTCCTTAAATGGTGTCACGACTCACGTCTAGGCGGACACAGAAGTGGAAATGGTACGTTGGAACTTATCTCAAGGTCGTTTCTTTGGCCCAACATCAGGAGAGACGTGTTCAACTACGTAAAGACCTGCCCGACTTGTGCCAGAGTCAAATATGCCTCGGGGAAGCCCCTGGGACTTCTCACCCAAGTGGAGATGCCGACTCGCCCGTGGGGACTCATCTCCACGGACTTCATAGTGGAGCTTCCTGATTCTGAGTCATGCACATGTATCATGGTTACGGTGGACTCTCTAAGTAAGCTAGCCCATTTCTCTGCTCTTCCGGGACTCCCTTCTGCCACCAAGATGGCAGAAACATTTGCCCGAGATATCTTCAAGCTTCATGGCCTCCCCGACAAAATAATATCCGATCGAGGAAGCCAGTACATTTCCAAATTCTGGACGGCTTTATGTACTCGATTGGGAGTGGAAAGGGCCCTTTCCTCTGGGTTTCACCCACAGATGAACGGCCAAACGGAACGACTCAACGCAACCTTGGAGCAGTACTTGCGATGCTTTATTTCACAGCATCAAGATAATTGGGTTTCTCTACTCCCTACTGCGGAATTTGTTTACAACAACTCCAGGCACACTGCCACAGGCCTATCCCCTTTTTTTGTACCTACGGTGTTCACCCGCGATATTTAATGCCCGAGGTGCCCAGTTTCTCCAACTCTCCAACTGCGGAAGAAGTGCTAAGAAATATCAAGGAGGCCAGGGACAGTGCATTGCTAAGTTTGGTGGATTGTAGACAGCGGAATAAGGTTGAAGCCGACAAACATCGCAGGGAAGCACCTTCATGGAAACCTGGGGACAAGGTGTGGTTGTCCACCAGATTCCTTCCCAGATGGACAAAACCTTCTAAACTGTCTCCACGTTTCTTGGAACCTTTCCCCATTCTCTCCAAGGTCAATCCTGTTGCCTATCGTCTACAACTCTCTCCATCTCTCAGACGCATACACCCTGTCTTTCACGCCTCTCTTATTAAACCCTACTATTCAGATCCACAACGCCGGCCTCTCAACTGGAATCTTCCTGTCACTGCTGCCGACCAGGAAGAATACAAAGTTTCGGCCATTCGTGATTCTAGATTCCTTCGTGGTCAGTTGGAATACCTCCTGTCGTGGAAGGGCTACCCGGTATCGGAGGATTCCTGGGAGCCAGCGTCCCAAATACATGCCCCTCAGCTGTTGGCTAGGTTCCATCGCTTGCACCCGGGTAAGCCTGGGTGGTTGCACTCTAGGGGGGGGGCATACTGTCACTCGCAGTCGCGGCCATCGCCGTGACTGGTGATTTCTTCCGCGTTGGAGTTTGAGAGGACGCAGAGGAAGGTTACTTTAGTCCTTTTTCTGTGTTCGCAGCCGCGGCTCCAAACGCGGGACTCAACGCTGCCGGGAGTATTTAAATCCCCGCCTCCCGGCAGGTCGTTGCGTTGCAACCCCCTCTGTTGTTTACCTTTCGACTCTGGGTCCTTCGCTCTTCCTCTGTACCTCGCTTTGGAATTAATCAGGGGTTTTTTCCCCGTGGTTACTCTTCTCCGGTGTTCCGGTACCCGGAACACCGTACTTCTGTTTTCCATTTCTCTCCGCCGCCTTCCTGTGCCTTTTTCTCTGGCGGTCTCTCTCTCTCTCTCTCTCTCTCTCTCTCTCTCTCTTTTTCTCTCACCCGTTCTTCTTCCCTTGCTCTTTGAGTCCAGTCAGCGTGGGGTTTTCTCCCGTGCTCCTCCGCAGTGCTTTCTTGGAAGATTTCTACCTCCACCTCAGCCGTTTCAGCTGCTGCCTTCTCCGCCTGCTCTTCAGGCCTACTGCTACCATTGGACTTGGACGTTTTGCGGCCACACCCTCAGGGTTGGGGATCCTTCGCTTCCTTCTTTCATCTGTGAACAACTGGCCTTCTGAGACAAGTCTTGACACCTCTTATCAGGGTTTTTTTTCCCCTTGCGGGTTTTTCCCTGTATTTTCTGGCTTGGTTCCGGAAAGGAGGTCACTGTGCCGCTGTTCTCACCCAGCGGCCACAGTGGCTTCTCTCCGTGACAAGCCCACGCACCAGAAGAAGGAGAGAGACTACCTGGCACGTCGAGGCCTGCAAGATACCATCGGCTCGGAAAGCTCAGGTGAGGAGAGCGTGTGTACAGGGGGAACTCAGCCAAGGGTACTGTTCAAGTCACAATATTAAAGTCCACAGTTCCACAACTACATACAATGAAAGCTCCCAAAACCAAATTAAACCTACTAAAATACCTACAACAAAAGACCTATGTACAAAAAGTGGAGCAAAGTCCATCAACTCCAAAATAAAAATGAAACAAAAGGAAACCTAAGCCTTATAAATTATATACAATGGTGGCGGGCCAGTCCTACGGCTCACTTATGTTGTCAATGTCTCTGGCCAGGGCATCATCGAACTCCATGTTGATGCCCCAGAGGCGGGGCTCGGCACTGTCCTCGAGGGCACGCAGGGACGTCGCCAAGGTGTCCTCCAACTCCCTCTTGGAGTCCCCTCAAGGAACGCTGTCCGCCTCAATGCCCGGTGCATGGAGTTCTCCAGCTGAACATCGTGAGTCGAACCCTCTCCACCTGCCACCGCTCTGCATCTATCTGCTGGCCCAACTGCTGCCACATGGAAGACACACGTAGTCCAAGGTCCTCCTGCCCATCGGCCAATGCCTGCCCCCATGATGTAGATTGCCCAGAGGCCTGATGCCTCCCACATCGAGCCTGCCGCTGACTTAATGCCAACTGCCTCTGCAACCACAACAGCCTCCGGGAAGATGGAATCCCCTGGTGCCACCATGCTCATGCCCTGCTCGGAGGTGCCTGCACATCCTCCATTGGCAGGGGTCCAGTTGTTGGGGTGACCACCTCTGCTGGTCCTCTGACTCCCGACTGTGGCAGTGGTGTGATCTCCACCAGCCTAGCCGCGGTGGATGGGGCAGGTCCACAGGGTGCCCAGGTGACACATGGGCGGGAAGAAGGCACGGAGGACGACTGGTGCATAGGGTGTGCAGATGAGGAGGGGGTCACAAGAGCGCCAGAACATGGAGGAATCCTGTGCCAATGACCTGTCCTAGCAAGTAGATACGGCCACCCAGGTGTCCGAAATGATGTGCGTTGTCCTGCCTGGAACAACCCGCATCATCCCGAATCCCCAGTGTGCGCAACGCGACACCGACTAGGACAGGCTCAACCCTGTCATGGATTGCCACGTCCGCAGGTACAGGAAGGTTATTTGACGTAGACACATCCCCTACCTGCGAACAGGCCTGGACAGAGTTATCCCTGCTGGTGCAGGAAGATGCAGTCACAGGGACAGGATTACACAAAGGCACCTCCACGGCGACCTGTGCTGCCTCCTGGCCCTGCCCCTGGACTGCACTACTTTCACCAGTGAAACCACCTCCACCAGGCCCACACCCTCCACCAACCGATATGACTCTGTACAGTCTTCCGTAGTATGCCCCTGTGGTGGCTCACCTGCCCCTTCTTCTGCCGAGGAGTCCACATCCAACCTTGACCTCTTGGACCTCCCCTCGGCAGCTGCGGCCATGGACACGACACCAGTCCCCTCACTCCCTGAAGATATTATTACCTGGGAGGGGGGCAGGGCCTTGCATCCCCGGCTGGCGGTGGCATCCCTGCCACTGCGCGCCACAGCGCTGTCCCCGCCCTCTTCATCAGTCAATGATGCAGACAGGGAGAGACAGAACACAGGCATCAGGGCACCGTACAATGGTCTGCTAGACACATAACTATTGCACATGAGTGGCAGTGTCAAACATCACAGACGGCATCACACTTCCCATCACTCAGGTCAATTGAACCCACACACATGCACAGACAAGCTGGGAACGTGCAACAGGCATCTGCATCCAATCACATGGAACTGCATGAACATCCTAAGGGTGGCATGATGTCACAAGCATCATGGAGCATGCCATTCACATGCACACATGGCACCAGACAGACATGCATCTGGCCATCTCTACCTCCTGTCACAGTGCAATCATCGTCAACTATGTCACATCTGCCAATCAGGTACCTAGATGTCCAAGTCACATGCATCCATGCCATCTCACAGTCACACACATACCAACAAGACACATACACGTGTACACCGTGCACATACATGAAGGTGGGACAAGCATCCATGTGTTACACCCCAAACATGGCTGAGTACATACACAGGCATGCAAACATGTGTGCATCTTCACATGCAGTTGTACATCATGCATCGGTACACATACACCATTGATGTGCAGCACACATATCTGGATTCACATACAGCACGGTCATGTCCCTGCACATACACATCCATACATGGGCCATGTCAGACATATGTCCAAGCTGCACACTCTTGCCACAACTCAAATTGCACTGTGTCGATTGAGAACGCATGGACACTTATTGCTCGACTCCGGACGGGTCTGCCTCTCGAGTACCTGCAGGTGAAGTGTTGGGTGAAAGTGCTCCCGGACCCTCATCTCGTCAGTGGTAAGCGTGTGTAGTCCTCCCAGTGCTTCAAGACGTGTTTCAAGTTGCGGGGTGCCACCCCCTCTGCATTGATGCCACCCACAATATCCTCCTCCGTCCTTCCTTGTCAGCACTCGATAATGTGAAGAGGGCATCATAATGCCCCAGGACTTGCTCCACCAAGATGCCAACTTAATTTGCACTGAAGCTGACAGCCCTCTGCCTCTCTGTCGGGGGGGTGCCACTGGTGCCAGATGGTGTTGTGTCTGACATGGAAACCCCCGAGGCAGGTGTGGGTGGGCAACTGGTTCCTGGGGCTGGGCTGTGGAGCGATGGAACACCAGTCGGGAGTCTTCTGTTCCAGCAGGGGTGGTCACAGCAACTGGACCCCTGGCGATGGCTGATGTGAAGGCACCAAATAGCAGGGCATGTTGGCAGCAGGCAGGCAGGTCGCAGCAGATGGCTCATAGGAGGCTCCGAAGGGCTCTGGGGGGGCAGGTAAATGGTCTTCTGGGCAGGAGCGTGGTCTTCCGTGTGTTGTCACGTGGCCATCTTGATGCAGAGTGAATCCGCACGTGCAAAACCAGCACGTCAGTGTGAGATTGCGTGAAATCAGAGGAAAAGTCCTTAGCGGGTAAGCGCACGATTGATGTTACGCATGCGGGCGTTTCCCTCTACATGGGTTCAAGGTGAGCGTGGGCCAGCAGTTCGCTGTACGTGCTTTTCGTGGAGACCGGCTGTGTGTGTTTCTTCTTCTTGTGGGTTCACACGTGATTACTTCACAGCGCTTAAAGTTCGTACTTCTTGTTTTGGCGGTGGAGTTGCTTATGCGCACACACGTGTGTCTTTTTCTTTTCCACGCAAGGCAGACGGTGAGTCGCGCAAGCTTATTTTTTCCACTGTGCTTGCCACTGCATGTCGCGCACCCATTTTCGAGGTCAGAGTAGCTCAGGTGTTCCATGTGTACGTGTTTTTTTGTGTCCCTCGGTACCACAACGTACTGCAGGAGGTTTATTCCATACACGTGGGCTAACGTGCACGTTGGATATAATTTTTTGGGGTTGCTGAGCATTGCGTGACCCATCTTTTATCACCAGGGAGTCACAGACAGCCTTGCAGGAGCACAGGGGTACGTCTAACATCACGTACCCTGCCCCCTTCACCCCAATTGTCCAGGACAATTGTTGTGTGCACCTCCCATTGGCTACATACCATCTGTGCCATGGTTGGGAGGACACCAAAGGGGAAGGGTGGCAAAGCTGGGTGACCTCCCAAGGCTGGGCGTGGTGGGGCACGTGGCCGGGGTGTACAGGGAGTCCAGAGAAGGCCATGGTGGAAACGGAGGGGGACGTGGTCAGGATGTACCACCGGGGCAGGATGTCCAGCAACTTGCTGGGACAGCCATGCCACCACCCCCAGCGCCTCAGGGAGATGCTGCTGCTGCAGTAATACCTAGCGCACATCTGACCCCACGGGCAATGTCATCTGCTGGCATGGGCAACCATGTGGTGGAAGCTGCTGGTGCAGCTGTGGCAACCACCACCCATGCTTGGTGTCAGCCAATGCAGGCTGCCTTGCCACAGGACTCCCAGGCAGATTTTCAGGGCAGGAAGGCCAAGCCACGTGTGTCCAAGGTAACTGTGACCAAGGCACATGTTCCTGGGGCAGTTTTGACATCTCATTCCCCAAGCAGCCAGGTGGTGGGAGCTGCATGGGCAGATGCAGTCGACACCACCCCGGCAGTGAGTCTGCCAGCCAGGACTGTGTCGGCCACAGCCCTTGGCACTGAGGCAGTTGTGCTGCTGCGTCCTGGCAACAGCACCCATCAGCCAATCACACTATCCAGGCCTTCCGTCCTCATGGAAAATCCTACTCCCATTGGCCAGTCCACCATCGCCACTGCCCCAACTGACCAGAGTGGCATTTTCCCCTCAGGGTTCGCACAACCAGCCAAGAGGAGGAAGTGTGCTTCTGCACATGAGGCTGGGACCCCAGACACAGCATCGGCCTCCGGCACGGCAAGGAAGAAGCCCTTCAGTAAAGAGGAGCTGGCCTACCTTGTAGACTAAATGTCAGCACACAACCGCGATATGGTGGTGGGTGCAGGTTGCCATTCTACGCCTGCCCAGCGTCAGTGTCCACTGGCAGTTAATTATGGATGGTGTGAATGCAAAGGGATATGAAAGGCGCACAGCTCCGGAATGCTACAAGCGTTGGACTGACCTCCGACGCTGTGCAAAACAAAGGCGGGCCTCTAATTACTCCATGACTCTGGCAACTGGCAGTGGGCCTCCACCACAGGAGGATGAACTTAATCTGCACGAGGAAATCACTGAAGAGTTCATCGATCAGGGACTTACCCAGAGAGTGGGAGAGATGCAGTTTTAAAGTGACTACATAATGTTAATGGCAACTTTACATGTTTCTGGGGGACAGTAGTCAGCCCCAGAAAAATGGAGTCAGTGGGAAGTCTAAAAGACAACCCTGTGTCACTGCACTGAAGGTGCTGTGTAACACACACAAAAGTGGTCTCATGGAGTGGTGTGCTCCAGAGCCCAAAATCACACAAACAGTAAAAATACACATGGCAAAACACAGGAAAGAGTGGGGAAAAAAGGCTCACACTCTTACTAGGTGGAACAATAAACTCCAGAAATCCAGAAAAGCTGCTGGGGGACTCACTAGGTGAGGGAAATTAGGCATAGAAGGAGAATTCTCCCTAACAAGTGGTTTCCTGGCCACTGACACCACTCACTGTACTGTGTGGTGTAGTGAGCAGGGTGTTGTGGGGGACAACTCCGCAGCACCCGCATTTTCTTTTATTTTTTGGGATTCCCTGTAATGCATGCCACCAAAGATTCGAGGTTTTGGTGTTCAGGCCTTTGGTGGCATGCATTTATGTGCTTTTAGTTTAGGTTGGATGTTTTTGTTCACTCTTTTCTTCAGAGTGTGTTTCTGAGGGGATTGTCTGTGTCTGTTTCCATTTGTAACAGTGCGCTTTATGACAGCTGTGTCATGTGTGTTGATATTTTTATTGAGGTTTTAACATTGCATGCCATGGCATGGTGTGTGGGGTGGGTGACCTGGGGTTGGGAGAGGTTTAGGTGACATAACAGCATTTGGATGTGCTATTTTACATGGAGTGTTTGCAATTTGTGCCTTGCATGTGTGCCTTTTGGTCACACATGATTGCGTTTTTTTAAGTGGCTAGGGATGCACACAATGCTGCAATTCCAAGGACACATTATCAGGGTGTTTAGGTTGTGACAGTTGACTGTCCCTTTGTCATCATTGATTGTCACCTGGAATGTGCCAGGCCTATGTGCACTCCATGGGGGGGAGTTTAGGTGAAAAATGTAGCCATAAGCTGGGTCCGGGCTGCCTCACCACGTGCCCTTTCCCCTCCCATGCGCTGTGGCCGTGTGTGAGGTTGGGGATGTGGGGGCACCACCATATCCACCGGTACGCCTCACCGGGATGCAGCGTTGTGCAGGACACATGCTGCCACAATGATCCTGCACACTACTGAGGGTGCATATAGTAGCTGCCCACCAGAGCAGTCAAGAGAGCGGAAACGTGACTTGAGCACTCCGAATGTGTGCTCCACTATGCCCCGGGTTGCAATATGGGCTGCATTGTATCTTACCTGGTGTGGTGTGTGGGGTTCCGCATTGGCATCATCATGTGGGTGCTCAGAGGGTAGGCACTGTACCCTCGGGAGGTGATAATGGTTGTCATTAGTTGGGTTTATTTATTTGTCTGTGTGTGAAATGTATGCATGTGCACAGGCATTTGTACTCACCAATGAGCCATGTGTTGCCATGCCTCCCAGCTTCCAGGTCCCAGTGTAGGGCTGACATTCTGTATATGAAACTGTAATGGGTGGACCCAGGATAGTTTGCATAGACAGAGGTGATGATTCCCTTGGCATTGCATACAACCTGCACGTTGATGGAATTCCAGTGCTTGTGGTTGTGATAGATGTGCTCAGTGGGCCTAGGTGGACGTAGGGCCAGATGGGTGCAATCAATGGCACTGAGCACTCTGGGGAAGTGTGCCACCCCGTAAAAGTCCTGGACCACGGCCTGCATTTCTGCAGGTGTTCTGGGCATGTATATGTGCCTGCAGACTGAGGGCGTGTAGTCATGATTACCAACACCTGCTGTAGACAGCGTGACTGCGTGGGCTGTGAGACACCCCCGACTATGGCAGTTGTCTGCTGAAATGACCCAGTGGTCAAAAAATGCAGGACATTGAGCACCTTTTCCAAGATGCTCAGTGCTTGGGAGCGCAAGGTGGGTGATGTGAGGTCATCCTCCCACTCAGTGACCAGATCTAGGATGATATGAGGTGGAAACCTATACCTGCCACAGACCTGGTCATCAGGCATCCCAAAAAGGCTAGCCCCGGGCAATAAAATGTGGGCCTGGCTATTCTCCTCCTCCTATGGTGTCCCACGTTCACCACTGCGAGAAATGGGACATTCATCGTAGCTGTATATGCTTGTTAGTTGTTTGCGTGCACTTTTGTACTGGGCAGGGGTGCTTCCACCTGCTTTTGTGTGGCGGACGTATTTACGCATGTGCGTGTCTTTCGGCGTGCACGGGTTTTCCCTATTTGATTCCATGAATACGTGTTGTTTGCGAGCGTGTGGGCGTTGCGTGTATTTCCCTGCGGTACTTCCCCCGTTACGCCCACATTTTCACGCATTGTTCCCCAATCCGCGTGTTCCGCCCCCTTTTTAGGTGTGTGCGCTAGAAGTTGTGCACTTTCGTTGTGCGTGTCGTGCACAGCGTTTGGAAAGCTGCAGAGACGTGTAAGATAAGTGTGGAGTTGGCGCAGCTCCAGGGAAAGCCACGCGCAGGGCCTTCCATGAATCGCTTGCGTGCGATTTGAACACGTGCGCTGGTTTTTTCACACTTGCGCCACACATTTTGGCGCACAATCATTCCATGAATTACCATCTTAATGGCAAAGAAGACTTTAGAGACCAACTTTGCATCATCTTCATAGGAGCCTGTAAGTCCCAGGACCAAATGAGTGTCATCTGCAAAATGTTCATAGCTGACTCCCATACTGTCCAAAGGATCAAAAAATAGCTAAAAGTTGTTATAAAGCCCCTCATCACTTCCTAAACCCTTCTCATATCCCGTCCATTGGAAGCCATATAAGTGGATTGGCCAGGATAGGTTAGACAATCCGGGAATGGAGGAGTATTTAGGAAGGAGGGTGAGAACAGTCTAGTGTGCATTAGTTGGGTGAGGAGTGGAGGTGGAGAGGACATCTGAGAAACCAGAGGAGGAGCGTGCAGAAGGAGTGCAGAGGTAATTGGAGGGGGTATCTGTGGAGTGGTTGTGTGTGAGAGAAAATAGTGAATCAACTAGAAGAGTAGGCATAGGGGAGGTAGTAGCAGTTTTGTTGTGAGTAGTGGTAGGAGGAGAGAGGAGGCAGTAACAGTTGCGCATTGGTGGTAGTAGGAGTAGTGGAGTAGTAGTGGGAGGGAGAGGTAGCTGTGATAGTAAGAAGCAGTGAGAGTAGCGGCCGTAAAGAGTAGATTAGAGAGAGGGAAGAGGTAGTAAAGTAGTAGTAGAGTGATAGGGGTAGTAACAGTAAATGCAGAGTAGTGGCAGCTAGTAGTGGTAGTGGTACTACAAAGGCAGTAATAGTGAGAAGCAGTAGTGGAATAGGAGTAGAGCTATGAGCAGAGTATTAGTAGCAGCAGAGAGGTAATAGTGATAAGGAAACAGTAGTGGGAAGGGGAGAAAGAAAAATAAAACAGCAGAGGGTAGCAGAGTGGTAGTTGGAGGTAATGGTAGGAGAAGGAGTTGATAAGAGAAGTAAACTCAAAGGGTGGAGGTAGGAAGGTGCGGTATAACATCAGAGGGACAGTAGAGTTGTAGGGAAGATAACATCCTGGGACACAGTGTATGAGAGGGCCAGGTAGACGGTGAGTGTGTGGCGTATCACTGTTACAATGCAGAAGGAGTCAGCATCCCTATAACCTCCTAGAAAACTACGCAGAGCTAGCAGAGGGAATGTTAGAAGGCCTCTCGGGAGCAAAGTAGCCACTGTCCTAGAAGAACACCATAATCCCTGGAAAGAACAAGAGACAGTGCATGTCACCTTACAGTACAACTAACACAAGTAACAGATGCCTGGGATAAGGAGGCATTGGACTGTTGAGTTAGAGTTGGACAGCCCTAGTTCCAAAACTTCCCTAAGAACCTGGGAGGCCCTAAAGACTGTTAATAAGAATCTACAACCATTCTGCCTGTATTTAGAAAATAAAGACCATTGAACTGACAGACACTGTTAGAGTGATAATTTGTGGTGGACCCTGACACAAATGGTCATCAGATGTTGTAGGAACATTGACTTCCAGGATCTCCTCATCACTGGAGGGTGCCTTGGGATGTTTGCACTTTATCTTCAGAAAAAAATGAAAAATACAAATAAAATGTTTTTTAAAAAGTAGGATCAAACTGTCCTTAACAAAGGGAATAAAAAACAAACAAATATAAAACTAACACACACAAAGCAAATTAATACAAAAGGAAAACATAAAAGGAAAGTCAAAGGGAAAAGATGTGGATAGGGAAAGCCCTCAGTAAACAAATAAGAGGGTCAAGGTTTTCACTATGACAACCTTGTTTTGGCTCCAAAGTAATGAGCAAGTTTAGGTTTACCTGTAGTATATATATGTGAATCTAGAGCTACATATCTATTACCCAATCAGGTCTCAATTTGCGAAAGGTGTATGTGCTTGTAAGCCCATCTGTTTACTGGTTTTTCTACGTGCAAATCGAGATCATAGTAGAAATGTGCCATTTTTTCTTTATGTTATGTATTCTTGTCTGTGTATAGTGACAATTATGTTTTAAGTTATATTAAATATCACAATTATTCATTTACATACATGTTTTGTGTTTGCTTTTTTTAAATGATGATTTTGATTAATATAGATCTATGAATGGAATCTCGAATTTCAACTTGCTCTGCACTGTTGTTTCGAATTGAGATGTCAAGGGAAATAGTGCAGATTTATTTTCGACCGCAGTGAGCTTTTTTCAAAGGGTGTGCACTAATCTACATTTTTCATAGTCCGTACATACCCCGTCACACAAAAATAACTTAATCAAAAGTTAAGATGCAGTTTTTAATTCATTAGGAGTGTGTGAAAATCAAGATATGCAAGCACCAATAGTTTGAATCGAGAACGTGTTGCATTAATCACCATTCTCCTTTTCCTCATCTCAGTACTGTGATGGTAATTTGTAGCATTACCTATACATTCTTCTTACTTGTCCCATTAGTTTTGTTTGACCTTGATGGTCATATAGACACGGAAAGCAGCAATTACTCCCATTGTCATTTGTGTGCGTACCACATGTGAGTAGCGTTCAATTTGTCAATTTCTTCTTGTTTTTTCTTAAGACAGTTGTGAAGAATCTCAGTCTTATATCTGTACATCCCTCTTACGTGTAAACCTACTTTTTAGATTAGATACGAAAACTTAAAACAGTAATCTGACACATGGGATTAGTGTGCCGGGTAGTGTGTTTATTATGTGTGAATAATGTATTATCTTTACAGTGTTTTAGTCATTCGTTATGAATCTATGAATCTAGATCTCAGGTAAAATAGTGCAGTTGTTTCTTTGTAGGCATTATACATTTTAGAAAAGTGACTTCAATTTTGTAAATTTTTCATAATCCTTGCATCTTCTCTTCAGATTTTTCCTTCAGACAAGATAAACTCAATCATACGTTAAGATGTCATTCTCATTTCAATGGGTGTGTACGAAGATCGTTAAGTGTGTGCAGGAACAGTGTAATTTGACAACTTGTTGCATTTTGCCCTATTCTCCTTGTCTTCGTCTCAGTACATCTTTTTTACTCATCCAAGTACTTTTTTTAGATCTCTATTTTAATATAGATCATTCATATATGGTAAGCACATTATTCACAATGTATGAGACCCGTCCCAGTACTTTCTTAGATCTCGATTTAAAAAAATAAAACAAATAATACATGTATAGGTAGTCCTTAAAAGGACCTTTGGATTATTGATGTGTAAGATTTAGAACTGGAGTAGGCATGTTTGAATGTTGTGTGGGAACAAAGAATTTCCCAAGCCTGTTTGGTGAACCCCATCTTCACCATTGCAGTATTTAATGTATTTTTTTAACATGCTCAACATATCGAGGTTGGCTAACACTGCAGGAACAACTTTTTCAATGTTCTTCTACTGTTTTTGTTTAGTGCCTGCATACTTTACAATTTTCGCCTTTGTGTGATGTTGGAAAAAACCAATGATGTGTTTGGAACCATGTACATTCGTTTTTGGAAACACTGTTTTTTGAGGATAGAAAGAGAAACAACTCGGCAATATCCAAATAATTATCTCCACAGTGAATTATAATCAAGAGGATGTTACAGAATAGAATTTTTATATGTTATGTCATAGATTTTAAATTTATTTTATTGTTTAAAGCACTGACCTACCTCGAGAGCATCAGAGCACTGTACAGAGTGTGGGTAGCCAGCATTTAGGCTGTCATCTTTTAACAGTAGTGCAGTACTGTGAGTTGGGGTCTGTAAATCAGTAAGTGCATCCATTGGAATTAGTCCTTGGCCAGCTGTTGCTGAAAAGCCATGTTTTTGAAGATTTGTGAAAATTGAGAATTGTGGGGGCATCCCTGTAATAAGACATTCTGCAGCTTTATGGACTGCATTTAGGGAGCCAAGTGAGCAGCTGGGATCCCATCAGAATGGCATTTCCACCCTTGATGCAGGAGCACGCAAGGAGATGCAAAACGGTACGGAAGTCCTGCAGCAGGATGAAGGGTTTGATTTTGTGAAGAGTGGAGATTCGGAGCCAGACTGTTTGAGCCTTCTTGGCTATGTGTTTCTGGAAGGACAGGCTGCTATCAATGGTGCAGCCTAATGATTTTGCTGATTCCGAGTGTTGTGGATCTAAACGCTTCAAGGCGCATATCATTGAGCCATTGTTGGCCAAGTTATTTTTTAGCAGCCAGACTGATGAGGAAGAAATCAGTTTTTGATGGGTTTAGTTTGAGGTAGGCAGTTCACATCCAGGACTGGATGAGGCTAATTAATTGCAGAGATCAATGATTTAAAGGGCACTATTTATTCTCATGTACAATTGAGTATCATCCGCATATTGGTGTATGGTGTATGGGAGGAAAGGTCTTTTAGGCCCTCTCCCCTCCATTCCTACCCACCTGCACACAGTGCTCGTCTCGCGGCGGACCATGCACCTTTGGCCAGAGGTGCCGGACAGCCATGGAGCGACACATACAGATGCAACATTCAATCAGAGGGCCAATTACTGACTCCATTCTGAACTAAACCCAGACTCCATTTTGTACATGCTAAAGCAGGTCTCATAGCAAAGCCAGCCTACAGGCCTGCAGCTCTGCCTTGACACTGCGCACAGTTATTTCCCCCCACCTCCTCCCCTCTGTGTCCCTGCAGCAGCCCTGTTCTCATGGGAGACTGGGCACAAACAGTTACAAGTTAAACACTGTATCTCTCACCTTCCTCCGTCCATCACTGACCTGTGAATGACCGGGCAAGAATTTGGGCCTGGAAAAAACAATTCATCTCCACAAACATGTCTCATCACTTGCAGACCCTACATTTATGATATATACTGTGGATAACCCCCAACCTCACACCTCTTTTGATGTAGCAGATACATACCCCCTGTTTCACCCACAAGGCTAATCCCCTCTGTAAAAGCTATAAATCCCCTCCTATTGTTGTTTATACGGGGGCTGGTTCTTCGAGATATAACAAACAATCATTTATTAACATGTCTAAATCAATTGCAATGAACATGAAATTATGATCCATGTGTTGATATCCTATAATGTTGATTACACATCATTCCCTATCAAAGATCCTCGCAAACGTATGACATGCTAGGTGACTCGTTTGTTATTCTGGAAAATGTATAGGCTGCATGCTCACAGGTTTTTCAATACTATGTATACTAGCAAATGTGTTCAAATGGTATAAGATTATCATGCGTACAATATAAATGATGAGGCCACAAGGCTAATGTAAATAGAGCCATTCTGCATCACGATGACTACGGTAAATGCGAAGGCATAGACTGCAATGTAATCAGAGCCTGCTTATTACTTGTTGTACCTTATTCTAATGGTTCAAGTATAATCCCACTAATCAAACTAGGCCGAACTCAACAAGCCACAGGGACTTCTCTCCCCTGCCCAGCAGCACCGTGCATAACAGCGCACACTCGGCCCCCACCATTCTCCCCATCATGATGGTATGATGGCCAAAGGTCCTTGTCTTACTGATGCCTTAATGCAACCTCTCACCCTTCCGCTGAGCCCGCACCTGCACCCTGACACACAATATCTCCACAAACCTGCCTCACACCCATAAACTCTGTTTAAAGAAATATAGGCTATGAGCCCCCTCAACCCACCTCCTTTTGATGTAATAGTTGCATGCCCCCCATCTGTGACAACCCCAGTTCACTCCAGACTACTAATCCCATGTGTGGCAATATATTCTCTTTATACTAACAAACAATAAACCATTCTCTCATGGGATGTAAGGGAATGTTTGATGAAAGTGTCAATGAAATATTGTGAATAGATTAGGCACATGGAGCCTCACTTTTATCGTGCAGGTCAAATGTCTAGTGATATAATTCTTATATGTCAAAAAATGTAAATAATGTTCAAGGTATGTGTGGCCACAAGGGCAAATTTCAGAGAGTCTCTAACTTCACAATTTGGACGTTGCCTGGCCCTGCACCCCGCCCAGATGAGCCCAGCTGACCCGCGTGCTCCACGAAGTAACAAGTTGTATGCCAGCCAATCCGGGAGCACCACCCTTACAGAATGGATACAGTCCTGTCTCCTTCGTCCAACAACCGCAACTCAATGTATCCCCAAAGCACACGTCATAGATGACGTGATTTTGTAATATAATGTGCATTTTCTGATGTTTGGACAGAGCGCTCTCGGAGTTTGCAGAGTTCTCTGCTTGCCCTGTTTTGATTTTAGATAACTTTACTTTTACTTTCACAAGCACTTTGGTCTTGGTCTCATTCCTTCCTGCCGTGTGTTCATTATTGACTCTCATTGGGTAGTTTTGACTGCATTTTTGGGGGACTTGCACTTTCATTTGGTGACCCTGATGCAATTGCAATCTTTCCGTTCCTTCTTGCACGAGACGTCCCCGGCCACAGCAGAGACCCAGGGCGCGCCCCCTCAAAAGAGCTCCCCGCCTATAGCAACCCGTACACCTAGACGTGCGCACTCAGTAGGGCGAGATGGTACGGGTCCCGGCTTTGCAAAAACCCACCATACCGGATGCAGCCATTGAGTGCGGGGCATCGCCTTGACAGACTGGATCTGGAGGGTCTTGGATCAAGATGGACACGTGAGTATCAAGTGCAAGCGACATTAAAAGGAACTAGGGGAAGTACGGAAAAGTAGTGCAAGGAGCAAGATAAAGTGAAGGGAAGCTAGAGGGGAGAAAAAGTTCATATAATAGAGGGAGAATTCATGGGCTTAATCTATTCTTTTTCTTTCTACATATGGCCATTAGGACAGTTAAGGAGATTACAAGGTGAAAAAGGATAAGGGAACCGAGCTCCGCAAGGTGGTGCAAGGCGGCACCGCATAGTGTTATCTCGACTAGTGCTGTGTATAACGAGGAAAATAAGTGGAAATAGTAGGAGTCTTATATAAGGGGAATATATAAATAGTATTTAGAAACACTCCATTTTTTTTTTCTTTGGTAAGGGGGTAGTGCGTGAGGGATTAAGACAGGGAACGGGCTGGCATATCAAGGAAAAAAATTGCAAGGGTAAAGGGGGACAGGAAGAGAGGATTTATCGTAAGTGTTACATGTGATATGTTTAATGACTATTGTTATGTAATCGTCTCGTTATGTTTGTTGTGTACAATGTACATGGATAAGCAGTGACAAAAAGCAGTATTTCATAATTGTTTTTACACACCCTGCCATAGTAAGTGTGACAGGTTGTAGAGTGCCAGATACAGTGTCACGAAGGTGACATACGAAGAAGTGAAGCATTGAAGTATTGTGAATTGCATTATTGTTATACTGACTCACAAGGTTGGAAAGACAATTGTTAAAACAGGATGGGTGTGGAGACACCATTGACACACATTTGCCAAAGCCCGCCAGGATATGTAGGTAGGATCACAAAATATCATGATCAGTGGATTACAGAGTTGAAAGGGGAAGGTTCACCCCGAGTATGGCCCAAAGGAGGGTCCTACAATAAGAACGTCCTAGACATGGTAGCCACATGCTTGTTTGTTAAGTAGAAAGGCAAACAATTGCACAATAGACGAGAAATATTAGATTTATGGAGGCTCTTCGAGGAAGTACCTCCAAGCAAGGGAAAGGAACAGAGCACATCTCCCCTGGCAGCAAATAGTAGTGGAAGGGAGGGAGAAGAGAAGGAAGGCAAAATAGAGGTTGCACAACTATATCCCCTCCTGCCAAAGCCAGTACCAGCAGAAGGGTATAGTGACCCAGTGTATGTGTCAAATACACACGTCCCACTCAGCACCCCAACCAACAGTCCCAGAACCACCCCCATATGAGTGTCCCAGAGCAAGTGGACAGGTGAGTACTCCAGCAATTGATATCGAGAAGTTTACTCAAGATTTAGACTCACGATTAACCATAGCCCGGACAGAATTATTATGATTAAGAGTTATATGCGAACAAGAAAGCTCTGGTACCCCAAGAGCAGAACAAACCTCCGATGTCACAACCACTTGAGAGGTCAACAGAGGAGGGGTGGAAGAAGGGAGAAATATTGTTCTGAATCAATGATGCACCCATGAGAATAGATCAAGCAGGCAGCGAGGGGGGCGCGGAAGGGGGGCATGGCATCGGATAGAGAGGAAGAATATTGGTGCGACATTGAAGAGCAAGAAGAAGAAGAGAGGAGGTTGGTATGTGCAACATGTGGAGTGTCAGCAGGAATAGAACAGACTCCCTTGGGGAGGTTGAGGGCAGAACAATGGAATGGAAGGTTGAGGAATAGGATGGGCCGAATGGCGGAGTTGGGAAAAAGGGAGCGAAGGTAAGGACAGGGAAAGCACCAAGAAACAAATTACAATTACCATTGATACACAGAGGGGGAGGAAGATCCAACTATATCCTCTGGGCCCAGATTGATAAAGCTAACTTACTAAAATTGCTACCCCCACTCTCGGGAGGGGCAAGTAAGTGGATATTACGCATTTGAGAAAAACACTACCGGGGTTCCCTTGGCGGTAGGCGATGTCAAAAGTTTATTAGTGTCCGCAGTAGGTTATCAAGCCAACAGGGTGTGGACGAAGGCAGGCTTCCCTGGAATAACACTAGACTGTGACTGCCATGTTGCGGCATCCTTTAACACACTAAGAGCAAGAGTATGGGATGCACCAAGAGAAACGTTTCCAGATACACCAGATTTACAGTCTGTAATGCAGTGCAATGGGAGAGGAGAAAGATGCAATGGCTTTCATTCTTCGGGTACAGGAGATGTGGAGGGCGGAGACTGGCATGGCTTGGGACCAATCAACCTCTATTTCATAATCAAAAGTGAGCTCCCGATGGAAGTCCAGAAGGCTCTTGATAAAATAGCTGGGATAGAAGCCAACGGCTGGCCAGAAATACAGAGTATTATAGTGCGCCATTGCAAAAGAATCAAAGAAAGAGAAAGGAAGTTAGCCCAAAAGAGACTGGCAGAGAAGGCTAAATTAATTCAGACGAAACTAGTGAAGGTCACCGCAGTGGTAGCCATCCAACCAACAGAAAGAGAACAAGAGGAAGAGGAAGGGCCGATAGCAATACAATGAGAGAAACAGCTATGTTCCCAACTTGGGAACTCACGTCCCCTGCACACTATTTTGTATCTGGAATACCAGGCCAGTAATTAGTTTTGATTCAAACAATATTACAAATATTATTTCCACAGGGAATTCAAGTTATCTAGGTTTACAAAAACACAATTGTTCAAAAAAATAGGCTTTCAATCAGATGAGGTCACAAGAACCAATCTTCATTTTATACGTGATGTTGAAGCTGTGGAGAGCCCAACGCATTTCGAGTGAATCAATGCTCTTCATCAGGGGCAGATCAAATTTCTAAAAAAGATATGTATAATCATATTTACATGGATATTTTAATATCATATTCAAAATCAAATATGTTTTATGACTAAAAGGCATTTTAGTCATCATGGAATGCAAAATAGTGGGAAAAGACATTTCTTTGTGCAACTGGTACTGTATAGTCTGACCACATAAATAAGGAGCCAATGTCCACTGAGAAATAGCGTCATCTCCATTCAATCTACTTGAATTAGGCGCGAGTCAAAACCCACTGTGAGATATATTTTGTAGTCCCCATTAGTCATAGTAAAAAGAAAGAGTTTAATCTAATGCGTTGCTAGTTATAACACAGCATAGTCAATTTCAGAAACTAACTTTGTGATTATTTATAATAAAAGAGTGTCTGCAACACAAGAACAAATCTCCAGTTTACTCGGGGAATCGAGATGCAGTGTAACTCGGAAAATCGAAATGCAGGCTTTAAGAGCTTTTAGTCCCATCTGTAAAAAAAAGGGGGGGGGGCATAAGAATCGCGTATATCAAACTATGAATCTCTATAACCCACAGGGGGGTGACTAGCAACCTACGGATGTCAACGAAATGGATTTAACACCAAGCGGTCTCATCAGGTGGATGATGTGACAAGCATCATATTGGCCGGGAAAACCATCTTTACAGAAACCCAGGCTTGTATGGTTTAAGGGATGTAGCCAGGCTCTATGGAGAAATAAATGAATAACAAAGTAAGGAAGGGAGCAGTCAATTGCTTAAGGATGGCTATGGATTGATAGGTATGTAGGCTAGAAAATAGCTGCCAACCGGAGTAATCTCAAGTGCTTACCTATAACTGGCGGCGCTGCAGCATGGAAACAGGAAGACCAGAGATTGTCCTATTCCATCCTCAGCACCGTCGGGGAATTTATGACGAACCAGTAAGTGACGTAGTCACGTGCATGCGTGTGCGACGTCACTAACATGATCCCCAAAGGATTTAGTTTATATACAGTACCTATTACAATAGGCTTGTCCAAACTGGGTGATGATGATACCCAATAGTGTTGATGCAGTGTATATAAATAGTTGGAGGAAGGTTATGTATCTGTTTACATGTGTGACATCATCACGCTGGCGCGTGAATGACGTCACATGTAAACAATAAAGTGATCGCGCCAAGGT
Organism: Ambystoma mexicanum; assembly: GCF_040938575.1. Lineage (NCBI taxonomy): Eukaryota > Metazoa > Chordata > Amphibia > Caudata > Ambystomatidae > Ambystoma > Ambystoma mexicanum. The sequence goes on along the minus strand of NC_090937.1, from coordinate 360,933,536 downwards.
GCGTTGCCCTAGTGTATTAAATAACACCCATCTAGAAACACTAAATAGTGTCAGGAACAGCAATGAGCTGTCCAATAATGTTCGTACTTATTAGCCCAAAGGATGCGGGTGGACGGTGTTAATTACTCAAATGCTCGTGTGTGTGTCCAATAGTGTTTGTAGTTATTGGCCCAATAGATAAGGGTGATCAGTATTGATTGCCAAATTAACGTGTGTGTGGCCTTGGACTAAATAAGAGTCCTATGGTCACGAATATATGGGAGTAAAAAATTACCAAAAACGAATGCCTTTAGCTTCAGAAAAAAGACCGGAAGCCTTAGAGAGACCAGATGTAAATGGTCTACACTTTCTACACAGTCATAAATTCTGTTTGTAGATAAATAACACGAAAATCACCATTTTGCCGCTCTTTCAACATTAAAAAATGTTTATGTCTAGCCGGGATTTACAATTAGCTGATGGTGGTGGTGACTGCTTCAAAGGTGCTTTCAGAGCATAAGAGACATTATTTGCATCAGTTCCTTTTAACAACATGTTTTACTGCCCAACCATGGTTCACAATCTAGTCGCTTCAGTGATGTCATTAAAGCAATAACCTCCAAAAAGAATCTTTTCAAGATAACATGATAGAAGAGAGAGAGAGTAAAGACAGTAGTCACGTGCATACATCGTGCATGTCCCTGCAGCAGCCCTGTTCTCACTGGAGGCTGGGCACAAACAGTTACAAGTTAAACACTGTATCTCTCGCCTTCCTCCGTCGATCACTGACCTGTGAATGACCACGTAAGAGTTTGGGCATGGAAAAAAACAATTCATCTCCACAAACATATCGCATCACTTGCAGAACCAAAATTTAAGATATATACTGTTGATAACCCCCCAACCTCACACCTCTTTTGATGTAGCAGATACACACCCCGCGACTATGTGCCACCCTGTTTCACCCACAATGCTAATCCCATCTGTAAAAGCTATAAATCCCTTCCTGTAGTTGTGTATAAGGGGGCAGATTCTATGAGCTATAACAGAATGATCATTTATTAACATTTCTAAATCAATTGCAATGAACATGAAATTATGATCCATATGTTGGTATCCTATAATGTTGATTACACATCATTCCCTACCAGAGATCCTCGCAAACGTATGACATGCTAGGTGACTTGTTTGTTATGATGCAAAATGTATGGTCCGCATGCTCACGGGTTTTTCAATACTATGTATACTCTCAAATATGTTCAAATGGTATAAGATTCTCATGCGTACCATATAAACAGCGAGGCCACGAGGCTAATGTAAACAGTGTCGGACTGGGACAAGAAATAGGCCCGGTCACCCAAAAAAAAGTGGCCCACCCCTAGCTTCAAAAACGTGGCGCACCCATCGCCTCACGACCCTTGACCTCTGATGACATCACCAGAAGTGATCTCATTTGACCCCACCCCAAAATGACATCCCGGGAAGCGATGAAACACGACATGTCACCCCTTGACAAAACAGGAAGTGGCATCAAATAGCATTGTTCCTAAGTACACTAAATTACTGTGAATCTAAGCAGATGTCCAAGGCCAAATGATAATATGTTATTGTATAGCACTTACGGCTTAAGCTCTTTTTTATAGAACAAATATGCATACAATATCACCCACCCTGTGTTGGTACTCATTTATAGACCTAAGAAGGATGAATGGCTTTTTGGGAGAGAAAAAAAATGTGAAAAAATAAATTTGAAAAAAAAATCTTTTTTTTTTTTCAAAAAATATTTTTCTTCCACACAAGCCCAGGCATGCCCAGAAACCGGCCCCACTCTCCAGGGACGATTTCGGCCCGGCCACGGGCCGGAAGGCCGATGGGCCAATCCGACCCTGAATGTAAATAGAGCCATTCTGCAGCACGATGACCACGGTAAATGCGAAGGCATACCCTGCAATGTAATCAGAGCCTGCTTATTACTTGTTGTACTTTATTCAAATGGTTCACGTATAATCCCACTAATCAAACTGGGCCAAACTCAACAACCCACAGGGCCTTTTCTCCCCTCCCCAGCAGCACCGCGCATAACAGCGCGCACTCAGCACCCACCATTCTCCCCCTCATGAAGGTCCTTGTCTTACTGATCCCTTAATGCAACAAATGTAACCTCTCACCCTTCTGCTGTGCCCGTACCGAGTATCCAACTCTTACCCCCTGACACACGATGTCTCCACAAACCTGCCTCACATCCATATACTCCGTTTAAAGAAATATAGGCTATGAGCCCCCTCATCCAACCGCCTTTTGAAGTAACAGTTGCATGCCCCCCATCTGTGTGCCACCCCAGCTCACTCCAGACTACTAATCCCATGTGTGGCAATATATTCTCTTTATACTAACAAACAATAAACTATTCTCTCAGGGGATCTAAGGGAATGTTTGATGAAAGAGTCAATGAAATATTGTGAATAGATTAAGCACCTGGACCCATGGAGTCTCACTTTTATCGTCCAGGTCAAACGTCTAGTAATATAATTCTTATATGTCAAAATGTTTAAATAATGTTGAAGGTATGTGTGACCACAAGGGCAAATGTCAGAGAGTCTATAACTTCACGATTTGGACGTCACCTGACCCTGCACCCCACCCAGATGAGCCCAGCAGACCTGTGTGCTTCACGAAGTAACCAGTTTATGCCAGCCAATCCGGGAGCACCACCCCTACAGAATGGATACAGTCCTGTCCCCTTCGTCCAAGGATCACAATTCAATGTATCCCCTAAAGCACACATCATAGATGATGTGATTTTGTAATATAATGTGCATTTTCTGATGTTTGGGCAGAGTGCTCTCAGAGTTTGCAGAGTTCTCTCCTTGCCCTATTTTGATTTTAGATAAACTTTACTTTTACTTTCACCCGCACTTAGTCTTGGTCTCATTCCTCCTGGGGTGTGTCCATTATTTACACTCATTTTTGGGGGACTGCATTCTTGGGGGACTCACACTTTCAATGGCTATGTTGGGATTTTTGAAGAGTGTGCAGAGAGGCTCCATTTAAAGATTAAAACAGATTGGCGCGAGGATGGAGCCTTAGGCGACTCCAGAGGAGACCTGGAGTTGCTTACAATGCAACAAGTTCATCTGGAAGGCCTGGTGGCTGCCTTAGAGGCAGAAGGTAAACCAATGCAGGACAATGCCAGAGAATCCCATCTTGTCAGCAAGAACGGAGAGGAGGATGCAGTGGTCAGTGGTGTTGAATGCAGCCGGGAGATAAATGAGGATGAGGACGCATGAGTCTCCCTTATCTCTGAGTTGGAGGGCATGATTCACCACCTGGAATGGGTCTGTCTCGATGCTGCACTTGGAGCGGAACCCTGGTTGATATTCACTTAGGACGTGAAGTTGTTTGATTCTAGCAAGTGGTTTTATAGTGACCACATTTTCCCAAATTTTGGCAATAAATAGGAGGTTCATAATGGGCCAGTATTTGGCCAGATCATCGGATCTAGGGTTAGTTTTTTCATTTGATACCATTTGTGATGTCATCCGTGACATAATGTGTGTTGCTCTGAGAAGTATATGGCAGCAATATGAGTTATGGTTAGAGAGTTTTCCTTAACTGGTACATTTCTTTAGTTTAGTAAGATCTTGTACTGCAACAACAATATTTCTTTAACAAAATCTTTTTCACTGACTTTCAAAGATTTTTATTTGAGCAACTTAACCATGATGTTCCTTTATCAAAGTTTTATAACTGAATTTCAAAGCATTTTATTTGAACAACTTAACCACAATGTCCTTTTAATAACTTCTCTATACTCCAAGTATTCTTAATAGGTGCTTTGTAGTTGACAATCTCACCCTTTCCCTTACATTATGTATTGAGTGCATGAAAAGTCGCACATGTTCGCGAACAACCATCAGTGCAGGTGACATTTATCGAAACAAAATGACAAGTGGAGCTTACTATCACTTCTTTAAACAGACTAATGGAATCATATATACAGCTTGTAATTGTATACATGATAAAACATTTATTTTTCTATTGTTACAAAATCTGGTAAATTGGAGGTCATTTCAAAAGAATTCACTTTAACATCTAACAGGAAGTGGGGTTCAACATTTCTTTCCAGCAGCAAGCTGTCTTCTCTAAATGTCAGTAAGTGTTTACTTGATGAATAGACCGGCAATGATAATACAGTTGATTTGTGATCATGTATGCACATTTACTTAATATAGAAAGCTTGTTCGAAAACATAATTAAAAGGACATACAATGTTCTGCTTTCAAAACATTTTTTGAAAACACTTCATGACAATAAATATGTGTTTATTTAGAAGATTCATATCCAAAGCATGTGCATCACAAAACATATACAGTTTAGGAAAACTGCAGTGTACCATTCAAAACCTGTTTTGCTAATATAGGTTGACATAAATGCGATTATTTCTGAACAAATAGTACCGTATACAGATAAAGAAAAATATACATGTTGCTTATGTTAAAAATATATTTTATAAATTGCCCTACTTCACATAAAACAATTTTCTCTATTAGGTATGAGCAATACCTTGGGTTGGTTAGAAAGGTCACACATGTCACAACTCCACCTAGTAGCCACAGCTTTCTTTCAAGACTATACTGCACTGATGATAAGGGTGTCAATAGGTATGTAATTTCCTGGTAGACTTGAGAAATGTCTATCTTGGGTTGATAAAGATATGCATAAAGTAGCACTGCCTTGTGTCACGTGTGATTTGCTCAAATGGATTATCCTACATATATATGTTTTGTTTTGTTTTGTTTTAATATTGAAAAATGTTCGACTGCAGCCCTGAAGTTCTATCGGATATATATTGGAATATGATATTTAAATCAACCATTAGACATCTACAGAGTATGATTCATATAAATCACACTTCTTGTCTACCCACATAACATTGCTAACCTTTGCGAGATATCACTACAAAACTGCAACATTCAATCCCCACCACTTCATGTTTCAATATCCACCAACTACGAACAAGCCGGGCCGCTCTCAATATGTTTACAAATAGTGGAGAATGGCATTGGTCCTGTAACACACTCAGTCCATGCAAATAAACATACTACTGTGGTCACACTGATTCATTCAGTCAATGTCATTCTCGGTGTGCTGACAGTCGTGAACGTCATGAAATAATATTTAATTGTTGTGCATGTCATAATACAACTACACAAGTTCAGCGTTACTAAATAGTCTGCAATCCGTGCCAGCTGCTCATAATCAGTTATAAAGCAATTTTCCTCACTTCCTACCGATTTTTCCCTTTTACACTGTGCAGGCGTTACAACCATTTGTAACTGTTTTCTAAACTTTGTTGAAGATTTTCAGGAGTTTTTTCAGTCTCAGAAATCAGCAAATATGTTAAACGCTCTGCGGATGGTGCACACCCAGGAGACCTACCCCTTTTTATTCATTCCCAACAAGATAACGCACTTGTAAACTTCTTTTTATTTGCTTTAGAGAGAAAAATAGAATCAGAACTGTGATGGCAGCAGCACACCTGCAGTTGCCACCACGATCCCCCAAAAACCTGGAGGATGTGGAGGAGGAGAAAACGGAGACACAGAACAAATGAGCTATAGTGGAAAGAGGAGGACAATGATGAAGAGGAAGAAGATCCTGAGATGTCTGATGGCCCTAAGGAATCATGTTGTCTGGGGTTTTAACCACCATTGGAAATGTAACAAATGAGTGTGCTGCATTGAGTGTTGAGCATACTCAGTCACAGCAAACAATGGCAGAACTCTTTTCCCATGATTTTTATGTGCCGCTAACTGGAACATTCCATTCGATCACCATAACAAAAGCTGTTCCCATCAAGGGATATCCCAGAGCTTTCTCTACCTCATCATCTTCTACCAGCTCTACCCAAACTAGGAACTTCTCAGTTGGGCAGAGGATTCCACCTGCAACTTTCAAATATATACAGGAGGCCATTAATCCATACTTACAAAGATCAACTGTCATCTATGTATATTGTGAAGCTCCCATTTGCCTAGGATAGCAAAACAGAAGAGTCTGTTAAGCTGCCATGAAGGGAGGGGGGCACTAGAGAGCCCTACCAAGATGGCTGCGATCCCGTGAGCTCCTGCACACTTGAAATAATCCGGTCATTATCCAGCGATTCCCCTGGCTGACATGAAGTTCCGTGAAAAGGTGCCGTGCAGAGAAGTGCTGCATTCTCTGCAGAGCCCCATCCCGGAGAGAATCGGTACCAGGAAGGCGTATAACTGATAGATGCACAGTGCCCGCAGACACGCTGACAGAGCCGGAGGAGGTGGAGCCATCTCAACATGAACCCAGGCATCTCCATCTCCAGCCCGGTTGCGGTGAACCACCGCAGCAAGATTTGAACCACTGTGAAGCGGAGCAAAGTGAAGTGCTGGTACCGCTGCCATCCGGACTCCAAAAGAGTGAAGGAATGAGGAGCGGATAAAAATCCAATGACAACCGGCTAGGAGTGTCGGCGACTGCGGAAGGCGGGCAAATCCCACAGGGGAGAGCCATGACCAGACTGGCGAGCCATCTTGGTCACCTAAAGCCTCCTACCAAAGGGACCCTGGAAAGATTGGTGGTCGTGCAGGGACAGAGGTGGCCAAGCGGCAGGAGAACAGTGAGGCAGGCGCAGGGAGGAAGTACTGGGGAGACCACCAGACACCCCCGGCAAACACACACACTGGAGGCCGGAGACTGGGTGAGTCGGCTGGGAGTATACTGAGGAGCCTGACTATCCTGTTGGCCCAGGGGCGGCCCCCCGCTCTCCACACCCGTGGGATAGGGCCGGACGTCAATGCATGGATGCGGCACACTAATGGACTAATGAAGGTGGTCTGGATCCACCTGCGGTGATAAGGAAGGAGCCCCACATTGGCGGCCGGTACCAGCCCGTAGTCCAGGACCACAAAACAGCCGAGAAAGGCCGGGCCAGCACAAACTCTCCCGTGGGCGTTTCTCCGATCGAGCAGACCCCAGTAAATCTGCTTGGGAGTGGTGGGGGAAAATAATTACAGGGCCCGCCTGATATGCCAAGGCTCTGGGCATCTCTCAATAGAACACTAGGCAACATCAGGAAGAGGGGACACGTGTCAGTGTACACGTATGCAGGCTACCCCTGTGCTGTCACCGGGAGTCCGGCGCCAGCAGCGCACTGCAATAGTAATAGTGGCTGATTGAGTGGAGACAGTTGAAGTGCAGAGCGGCAGCAGACTTGTTTGGTTGCCACTGCATACGTGGGAGGCATGGCCCAACGCAGGGCTCAACGCACACTTCACATACATATAGAGGCCTGCAGGGGCGAGGGGGAACCACCACAACCCAACCCTCTCAGGATCAGAACCACCACTCGGCACATGGATACACATGGGGGCAGGGCCACACAGACCTCACACGGACCTGAGAACAGAGAGGGACAAAGGAATAGGAACTAGTCTGGAGCACAGTCAGTTTCAAACAGCCTCGGCTATATGGGAGTCCATCTATAGGTGCAGTCAATACCAGGGGTCCCCCGTTAGGCATCAGGCGACTGTAAAGGCACACTTTTGTGGACAATCGTCCTGGCCCCACTCAATACCATATAAAGAGAACGTTGGTGTGGAAAAACTATTGGTCAACAGAGAGGGCAGCATAGCAATAACTGGTCACTAGTAGTCTGTACCCTATGGGAGGCACCTCTACCACCGCTGGAACCCACCCTGACGGATACCCCCGGACCCGGAATAAGTGTGGGGGCAGGCAACGCTGTTCTTGGAACACCTAAAAGCCATACAGAGGTGACTTACACATGAGTAGGGTGCCAACAGATACCGTGCGCTCACGTAGCGCAAAAAACCTCAGAACTACAGAAACGTCTAAAACCGGTAAAGGGAACAAACAGCAAACCAAATTACAGTTTGACTCTCCCTCACATGCCAAAACTAGCAGAACAATGGATGATTCCCCAGAGACACAGCCCCCGGCATTACCCCAGGAGTCAGCCGGAGCATTCCAGGATATTAAGGAGATGTTCACCAAGCTGCAAATCAGTATATAATCCTTGGACGGGAAACTGGACTCCCTCACCTGCAAGGTTGATCGTATGCAGGTCGGCTTGGATAAACATGGCAAGCTACTGGACAAGGCGGAGGGGAGAGTGTCACGAGTGGGAGATGAATCTGCGTCGGTAGTGAGAGAAATGATTGGGGTGAAGAGTGCGCTGAAAGAGCTCACTGGCAAACAGGAGGATTTGGAATCCAGATCCCGAAGGAATAACATCAGAGTAATTGGAATACCGCAATCGGTGGAGCAAAGAAACATGGAACCCCTAGTGGAGGAGATACTGTAGGAAGCATTGGGACCAGATGAGTTTCCAGCGGTGTGCATAGTCGAAAGGGCACACCAGACATTGATCGGAAAGTAGCCGATCCCGGGAGTGCCAGCCCGGCCGATCGTAGTATGCATGCTGAATTATCGAGACAGAGACGTTGCCCTCCGTGAAACAAGAGAAAAGGGGACGGTGACATATAAAGGGGACAAAATCAAGTTTATTACGGACTTGTCAGAAAAAGTGAAAGCATCAAGGAGGACATTTATCAAAATTATGAAACAGCTGCGTGACAAGGGCATACATTACTCCATGATGTTTCCGGCCAAACTGAGGGTCGAACATGAAGGGTGGGCACTCTTCTTCCATACTCCTTAGGAGGCAGCTGCCTTCCTGGAAATGCAACCGCGAAATCCCAGGTTGCGGGGAAACAACGGATGACGCTGCACTGGGGGCGACATATCCTTTACTAATGTACGGCACTTACGCTTGAAGGGATCCAAAATTCGACACGGTCAGAGCGATCACAAACATGTGCAGGTGGGATGGAGGGTCGGACTCATAGCCATCCCTGAAGCAGAAGCGCATGTTCTATATGGTTGGGGGACAGGGGAAGCTGAAGTGTTGGGGCTTTCAACAGGGGGTGGCGTTTGACCAAGTTCTTGGGGTATTGTGGCTCTTAGCAGGAAGCTGGGGAGGGGAGGGAGGGCAGAATACGTATGAATTGGGCTTGTCATGAGGTAGGGGGGACTCGGCATCAATGAAACGACACAGGTGGAAGGTAAAGCATGGCCCCATATGCACCTAGGAACATATTGCATGGTCAAATCGTTCAGAGAATCAACTCTCGGATATAGTGCACATTTTCTTGATATTTAATGGCTACACATAGCTTTATGTCCTGGAACGTCAGGGGACTAAATAGCCCTTCCAAGATCCGGAAAGTCCTTCTTTATATGAAGCACCATAATGTAAGGATTGCCTTTCTAAAAGAGACCCATCTAACACCAGAGGTTGAGTCTAAATTTGGGAGGAGCTGGGGTTGTCACAGATACTTCTTGTAATACTCCTTGTACGCCAGGGATGTATACACTCTCATACACAATTCTGTAGGGTTCCATCAAACTAAAGTCCTAAAAGATCAAGAGAGCAGAGCATTGGTGGTACAGGGTATTATTCAGGGTAAAACCTGCACTATGGTAAATTATTACAGCCCAAACCAGGACACAATGGAGTCACTGGACTGGATAGAGATGCAGCTGGGGAAGATAACTGAGGGGAAGATAGTTTGGGCAGGCGATTTCAACTCAGTGATGGACCCCACACAGGATCAGACAGGAGGGACCCATTGGATTAAGGGGACAGGTAAGCTGAAGGGCAAGAAACTCGTATGGGACATAGTGGATGCCTGGAGGGTGAGAAATTGGGAGGCATGACAGTACACACATCACTCCGTGCCCCACAACTCAGCGTCATGGTTGGACTTTTTCTTGGTGTCACAATCGCTATTGGGGCAGGTTAGGGGGGTAGACATTTTGGCCCGCACACTGTCCGACCATGCTCCCGTACTGCTGCCTATCGACCTGTCAGGACGCCAGAGAGAATGACCACCCTGGAAATGTAAAAGTGAGGGACTCACCAACATAGTGTTTAGAGAGGGACTGACTGTGGTCACAGATGCTTACTTTGAGATCAACAAGGGGTCAGTGAGATCAGTGGGGACATTGTGGGAGGCTTTAAATGCATGATCAGGGTGGAATGTATATCCAGGGAATTTGGGATTATAAAGCAGCTGAGAAGGGAACTAGCCAACAAAGAGAATATAAAGCATCAGAGCAATGCAAATGGCCGCACCCACCCCATCAGATACAGAACAAGCCGGGATATTGCGGTAGCTGCAGGTGTTTTGAGAGCTGGCGCAGAGAGAAGCCAAATACATGTGGGGCAGGTACGCTACCGACCAGTATGGGGAGGGCCAGTCTCCAGGCAGAACGTTAGTGACGGCAACTGAGATGGATAACCGGAGGGGTAGAATACCAGTGATTGCAGATGCACAGGGGGAGGACCGATTCGAAGATCGGGAGATAGTTCAACAGTTTTTCAGGTTCTATAAGCAACTGTATTCTACCCAAACCTTAGCCACCCAGGCAGAAATAGATTCATACATGGACCAAGTGGGGCTACAATGGTGCACAGGGGAGCAAAGGGAGTGGTTGAACCACCCACTGACACTGGCGGAAGTGCTGGGAGCAATCAGATCCCTACCGTCAGGGAAATCACCGGGACTCCACAGGTTCATGGCTGAATTATATAAACATGTCACTGATAAACTCGCCGGCTACCTACTACAGATGTACCAGCACAGTTTGGAGGAGGGACAACTGCCAGAATCCTTGAGAGAGGCAGCAGTGATTGTGCTGCTGAAGCCAGATAAGCATGGTAATGATTGCTCCTCCTATCGCCCAATCTCACTTATTAACCTTGATAAAAAAGATCCTTGCCAAAATTCTAGCGAGCCGGCTCTCGCCGTTAATGCCAGCAATGGTGAGAGTGGATCAAGCGGGCTTCAAACCAGGGAGGTGTACCTCTTATGGACCTAGAAGGATGTTTGGGTTGATGGCAGCAGTCTCACAGGAGGATGCTGTAATAGCAGCTCTGCTTGATGCCATCAAAGCATTCAATTCAGTGGAATGGCCATACCTGTTCTCAGTGCTGCGTCGAATGCATATGGGAGAGCAGTTTATCGCCTTGGTGTCCTGCTGTATAACAACCCGGTAGCCAGGGTGAGGGTAAATGGGCAGGCAACTTCGACCATAGAATTGGAGAGAGGAACGTGTCAGGGATGCCCCTTATCCCCTTTGTTATTCGCCCTGGCGATCGAATCACTGGCAGAGAGAATAAGAGAAATGCACATACATCAGGGGATTCAACTGCATACACATACGGTGATGATATCACTGTATGCTGATGATATGGTGCTGTTTTTACGAGACCCCAGCACAAACCTGGAGCCGAGTATGCAAGAGGTTCAATGATTTGGGTACCTATCAGGGCTAAAATTAAATACCAGTAAAACTGTTATAGTCCCTCTAACAAGCAAGGCGTAGAAATATCAAGATACATGGGGGTTCCAGTGGCACGAGTACCAGACTCGATACCTGGGGATCAACATAGCGAGGGATATCAGGGTTGTATATAACGCTAACTACATAAAGGTGTTGGAACAGGCAAAGGCGGCTATGGCCACATGGAGGTTCCTCCTCCTCAATTTGTATGGCAGGATATCTGTGATTACGATGACACTGCTCCACAGGTTCCTGTATATCTTCTTAAATGCCTCTATAACAGTAACCAGAGAATACATTTGAGAATTGAAATTGGCGGTGATACATTTCATTTGGGTGGGCAAACAGCCCATGGTCTCCTGGGATAAGCTGACAAAGCCCATTCAGGAAGGGGGCTTAGCCTTACCAGACTCTAAAACATACTATAACGTGGCACAGGATAGGTTCCTTCAATACTGCTATGGAATGTGAGGGGACCAACGACAGGTGAAGATATAAAGAGCAATTGCAGCACCGACACTGTTGCGGTCGGTAATTCTAACGGCACCAGGCAGGGCGAGCCATGCCCATAACATGGTAAATATCACCTTCAGGGCATGGGTATGCATTGAACACAAAACCAAAGGTGAGGTCCTCTATTCACCTAGGCACCCCATCACACACATTCCTGATATTCCTCTAACCAGCAAGGCAGGGTATGCATCAATGAGGAGAAGACTGGGGACGGTGCCCTTCGAGGAGATTTTCCCTAACGGGACGTTCATAACTCTGGATCTGCTGAAGGAGAAGGGGGAACTATCCACACTAGACATGTTCCTATACTACAGGCTCAGGGTAACCCTGCATCGGCTGTTCCCCACTTTCCCCGATCAACCCCAGGTCACAAATACTTTGGACAGGCTGATCCAAGGGCCCTTTGCCAGTAAAGTGACATCTGGTCTATATGCCACGGCTCTTAACTCTAGACCGGAGCCAGCGGCTTTGCCCCGGAAATAATGGGAACGGACACTGGGGAGGGAGGTCCCGGAAGCTTATCCACTTCAAATATCTACAATAACGCTATTACACACAAGCTCAATTTTAAGAGTTCTTCCCAGACGCCCCGCGAGAATGCAACAGATGTGATAATCCACTGGCAGACTTTCTTCACGTGGCCTGGGGTTGTCCCAACCTCCGGCAACACTGGGAGATGGTGTACGAGGTGATTTGTGGTATTACTGGTAAAGGGTGGAACTTGACCCACTGCTGGCTCTATTGGGGTACACTAAGTCAATACCCAAACACACTAGAAAATTGGTGGGACCACTCCTGATACTGGCCAAACGAAGGGGGGCAATGATGTGGGGGGGGGGGGGCAGAGCCCAAGGGTAACCCAATGGAAAGCAGATGTTTTGTATTGTAACGATCTGGAAAGCAGATGGGGCATTATGACTAATAACCGGTGTGGCAATAAGCACATGTGGGATGCATAAACGCAATGTCTAATTGAACAAACTGACAATGAGGCGGGTCCTCCCATGCCCTAAATCAACATCAAGAAAAGACGGAACTAACAGTATGACGGATATATGGGTATGATTTCTCTTCAGAACCGACTTAATTGCAATCTGTAGATGGACAATGTATCCTTAAAATCACTCTTCACTCTGTTGTCGACCAGGAATATACCAGTACTGCACAATGTTAAATATAGAAATGCAGTGAGAGAGGGTGGTTTTTTGTGGGCACGTGGTGCCGGTTGTTTCAAAATGCCATAAAGAGAATACAATTTTATTTTTTAAAAGCTGCCATGAAGGAACATGAAAGGAATTGTCCTTCCTCTAATTTGTTTTCCTCCTCCTGTTTTTATCCCTTATGCGTGGTGGTTGGTCTTGTGCTAAAAAATAGACATAAAAACAAAAAACGAAAAACAAGTTCTTTTTAGAATCAACTTTTGTAGTCAAAAAGTAAAATAATTAAATCTACCTTTCCTACCTACACCGCATGCATATGTCCACAGAAAAGAATAGATGTCTGTGGACTAGATGATAAAAAACAGAGAATGTTGTTACTGCCAATGCAAATCCAAATGCTTTTCTCAATCGCAAGAATGGTAGTTCTCAAACATATTTACTATATAGTCTCACACAAATGATGGACTGCACTCTGAATATTACTCAGTAAGAGTTAATACCACGATTTGTGTGATGTATTCCATCCTCTCAAAAAACATTAATTGCATCATTTCTAATGTTGTCATTTTCGAAAGACTTCATACCAGAAATGCAGAGACAGCTTTATTAACATTTTGCCTGGCTTTGTCAATTTGTGGGCAACATTCTTTTGATATTTACCACAATTGTCTCTGAGTAATTCAAGAAAAGATAAATGTGGTTAGTGCAAAATGAACAAGGAGAGGTCCAAATGTATCTTTAATGGCAAATTCCAGTAACATACCCTAAATTATTACCTCCAAAAAGAATAATAGTCATCTGCGGGTGTTTGCAATTCACCATGTGCAGACACATTGATAATGCCTGATTCCAGCATATACCTCAAACTCCATTGTCAGAGCATCTCCAAACTATCGAAATCAAGGTCAAGTGAAATACCATGCCATTTCCAAATACCTCCAATCAATGATCCCCCAAATCTCCAATGTCCCCAACAATAGTCTTGTTCAGACACTTGCTTCAATGCACAGAAAGAAAATGAACCTCCACAAACAGAATCCCAAATGGGCTGTCTCTCCTGTTGTCGGTGCACAGCTTTTAGTGCCCATGAGCACAGTAGTCCTTTTTCACTACAGGGTGTAAAGAAGCAAAAGCAAATTGCCTGGATGTTTCGTGTGATCCGTCTGTGTCCATGGACCATGCTAAAGTGGGGCTTACACACGATCCCATTATCTTTTTTTTACCATATTTCTCTAACTCACTCTGATTGGCTGGATTCAGGCAGCCACCATGCATCTACAATTATTCACATCCACAAACTCTCTCTCTAACCCTCTTAGCTCAATTCAACAGTTCAGCCCTATCTTTCTACACTGAGAGTGCATTTGTGCTGCGAATCAAAGCATGCTTTTTAGAAGCTATCTTTTCAAACTTGTACAACTTTCCTCTTCCTACCATCAACGTCTAAAAAGATACCCTGCAGGTATGTTTTAATTAACCATTTTAAAAAGTATCAATGATGTTACATTACTTCAATGGATGCATGTAAAAATGTACAATATACTAGAACTGCACATTTTTACTGTAAGCAAAATTAATATCTTCCAAATTATAAACTGTTTCCAAAACAACACCATCTTCAAACTACAAATAAAAGTCAGATAGGAATAACATATATTAGCGCATTTAAAATGTATTTTCCTATCATTATTTGTATATATGTGCACTACTAGGCCACATTTCCAAGTGTTGAAGTATGCTAACACTTGTGGCAATTGCCACCATTCGCAGATAGCACAATCAAGATTACACTGTAGAGGAGCAGATGAATGCCTGCCCCCATACTTCCTATATGCTGGAAACCAGAAATTGCACCATGCACAACACCTGTGATTGTGTCTATTCCACAAAGAGCCTTTGAGAAAAGGTATCCATTGAGAACATCCTATATGATGTATCCCTGTAGAGATGATAATCTCTTGGAGGAGATCCCCAAAGGAGTATGAAGATGAGAGAAAGAAGTTGGTGACGTCACAAGAAGTGAACGTGGTTGACTGAGAAGAGTGGCTAAAGAAGAGGATGTATAGACTTTATGGAATCTGATGATGAAATAAAGAATCAAGTAAACTTTCTTATGCAGAATGAAGATTGCAGGTGTGAAGAGCACTGCAGGAAATGCAAGTAATTTAATAACTGTACAGAGGCAGCAACGTGACAAAGTCATCTTAAAGGCTAGCTATACATAGTGAATAGACTGCAGGCGGTGCCGCCATTATATAGAAGCTGGACATCAATGTCTCATACTTAGTAAGCTCAGACCCACTGAGAAAGAGAGATCAGAAATCTGTATCGCAGAACCATGAAGCTAAGAGCATAGAAAGGCCTGGAAGAGCTGTCTGGCCTGGTGTCAAAGGATGGAGCAGCCAAGAACTGGTTAACTATCATTGAGGAACAGTAACCATGAGACACTGAATCATCTCATGTTAAGGTACAAAAAAAAGCACCATGGGTGCAAAGTTTGTTACAGATAATTAAATTCTACAAAACAGGCCGAAATACAGTCTCCTGTCAGGTGGGCGATGGATACTAATAGAAGGTGGGCATGCTGTTCTAGACTTGAGATAGCGTGTACTTGCACTTCCTTTTATTACCAGTAGCAAGGATACTTTTCAAGGCCAAGTTAAAAGATAATCTGAAGGGCAGAAGGCATGAGCGATGAGGGATGTTGGGCCACTTGGGTGGGGAGACACAGTCAAAGTCCACCCACTGACACCTGGGATACTAGCTTACTTGCTGCTAGTGAGCCCAAGGTTCCAGAAGGGTACAAGCGTACCAACCAATTATAGAGGACATTATAGATGACCATATAATGAAAGGCCTTATATTTTGAGAGCCAATGATATACTGTGCATCTAATAACTGATGAAGATAACTTGCACTAGGGGTGGGCATAAATTGTCCACCTGATCGTAGAGACCCAATCAAAACGTGTCCCTTTATAGAAAGTCTACTTAGATGTTCCCAGTGAGCGTATCACAATACCCCGTAGGTGTTCCTTATTTGCCACATAGTATGACGTCATCTATGACGTCATAGTACGTCATACATTGTTATTATATAAATGTGTTTTTTATGCACAATGTTTGAGAACTCGAGCGAATGCCCATTGATGTCCGTTGTAACTTCCTGTTTTTAGAGAATTAATTGATAATAAATGAGACTTTTTGCCAACTTCCTGAGTCTGTCTTATTATTTGGTGTAAGAGTTATTCTGCATCCATTCCATGCATGAAGGACCTGAGTTCACGTGGTAGCAATGTCGGATGGTTGAGAAAAAAAAACATCAACCTGTTAAAACTCCAGTATTTTGGGCGATAGGAAATCCTCCACCATCTAGCCGGTAGGCCACGGGTTTCCTGTGGAGAGCGGCCGAATAGAAAACTTGCAAGAAAATCGAGATGGTGGGCAGGGTCACTCTTTGACGAAATCTGTACCTGGTTTCCACAGGTGCTTTGCGGATGGAAGGCGAAAGTGGTCGATTGAGGAGGAGACGATACCGAAGGCCTCGAGCCAAATGAGCGAATGGTGGGTAGACCGAGGGGAATGGTGAACTAAGGGACGGGGTTGTGATAATTTAAAAAGTAACAAAAGTAACAGAAGTAACAAAAGTAACGAGAGTAACAGGAAATATTGTGTAAAAAGAGAGAGATATAGCGCCCTGATGCCTGACCTAAGGGGGTTTAGAAGAGGTCGTCTTACACCCGAGTGCAGGGTCCCTAGGGTATGTGTAAACAGGTTCACATAAGAAGGGGGTGAGGTTAGGCTCTAGGAGTGGAACCTGCCTGTGCTAAGCCCCATTTAATTTTAAGGTTTTGGGAGTTTTGCAAGATCACAGGGGTGGTTTGGGGTTTAGCCTGGACCCCAGTTTGGTTGATAGAAGAAGAGTTCTTTCTCCTGGATATCTTGCTTGGATCTGCTGTAATGATTAGTTCAAACACTCTTGTAGATACGAAACAATTCGTTTTTTATTGGTGATTTTCTTGGGTGGCTTTTGTTAGTACAATTGTTAGTGTTTCCGAAACACTGTTAGGACTTATGTACCTATTCGGTCAGCCGAAACGTGTTTCGACCATGGGGGTCTTTTTCAAGGCTGATCAATATTCAATAGTGCCAAGTGATGTGTAAGTGTGACAAAATCGTGACATGATATTTGTGCATTGGTCAAACATTGTGGTGTTGGTGTGACGTGAAAACATTGTGACAGTTTAAGAAACATGGCATTATAGACAGTTTGAATTACATTTGGAAATAAGGTCCAGTTGGAAGAGAAAGGAGGAAGAAAGGGACAGGAATTAGCAAAGAACTGGCTTCATGTGCAATTGTTAATGGGAGGGGGGACATTGTGTGCCTCTTACCATGTGTGAAATTGCTGTGAGCCCTCATTGGGGTCCTGGTTCCGTTGTTTGAAGGCTGTCCTTTTTGGCAGTCTTGGCTCCTGTTGGGCCCTATAGATGGGTTGAATAGAGAGGTGGATGATTGGTGGGTGAGTTACGTCTGTTGGGATAGTGGCTGGGCAGCGGGCATGGGTGGGGGAGCCCATGTTGGTTAACCTAACGTTAGATGCTTGTGCCAAGGGGGTGAGGTCACTTCGAGGTTGGTGTTAATAAGCCAATTGGAAATGGTTGTGTTCAGGACAGTTAAAATCTGAAAAGGAAACACGTGGGTTTCCATTGCCGAAAATATCCCGCGAGAGAGAAGGAGATTAGTGGCTATGAGCTGAATAAGTGATGCACAGCCCTAGTAGGGTGGGCAGTCTCTCTCTTGTGCCCATTTGGAGCATGCTGTTATAAGGGTCAATTCCTATTAACTAAGAAGGAAACCCGTCGGTTTCAAGTGCCGGGGTTGGTCCCGCAAGGGAGAAGAAAAGTAGTGGCTGTTTTGAGTGGTGATTGTTGGAGCACACTCATATTTATTGTTATTAAGAATTAAAAAGCAGAAAAAGTACTTTATAAACTCTGGTAAGTATTGACAGTCAATTGGGACTCATCACAATGGGACATATTACTCCTCTGATTCATTTATGTAAGACATTACCAAAGCACATGCCTAAGCTCAAACAGTATAGAGCGGAATGGGTGAAAGGCACAGCAGATAAGAAGATAAGATGTTCATGCCATGGCTGCAAGGGCTGCAAGGCGATCATTGTCAAAACACATGACCACATACTTGCACGCTGCGTACACAGGAAAGAAGTTCGAAAAAAAGGTTAGCTATTTTATAGCTTTGGAAAATGTATCAGGAAGAGAGGGAAGATTCGCCACCTGAAGAGTGGATGCTTAACCAGTGTAAGGAGGAAGGTGTTGAGCCCTCAGCTCCCCTTACCTCGCTTGAAATAAAAGGCAATAGTACAAAAGAAATAGGATTGTATCCTTTAAAAGAACTGAAAGCGGTGGTGGGGTATAAAAATCCGATAAGCAAACCGCCTGCTTATAGCAGTGTTGATAGTCCAGAGGAGAATTAGAGAAAAGAGGAGAACTTTAAGATCAGACAAAAGAGCGAAGAGAAAAATGACCGATCAAATGTATTGACAGAGATAAAACGAGAGATTAAGAGGTGGAAAGGAGAAAAGGAGATGAGGTAACGCTCGTACAGAATGAATGGATGGGAGGACAGATATTACTGGAGATAGATGCGAAAAGCATTGAGGAAGTAAGGCAAAAAGAAGACCAGGACAAACAGGATAGGAAAGACAGGGAATGAGAAAAACGATTAAAGGAAGATGAGTATAAAAGAAAGAGCAGACAGCAGCGAGAACAGATGTATAAGGAGGAGCAACAAAAGAAAGAAGAAAGGGCAGAGGAGCAGAGAAAGCATTATAACAGGCATAGAGCACTAGAGGAACGGGATAGACAAGAAAGGAAGACAGAAGAGGAGGAAGCACGGACATTAAGGGACAGTAGAATACAGAGATGGAGACAAGAGGAAGAAAGGATAGCAGGGGTAAGGAGAGAAGAGATAAGACAAGAAGAGGAGAGAGTTAGATGGGAAGCGAGAAAGCGAAGATAGTTAGATGAAGAGGAGACAGCGGGAGCTCGATATATTTAAATCATTCAAAAGGAGCTAATAGACCCAACTCCGACAATGCGATGGGACAGAAAAGAAGAGTTCCTCCCATTAAAAGGAGCGACGTCAGGGCCATCTAGAGTGGCCCTACAAGATAACTTTGATATGGGAAATATCGGAGATAGGATCGATAAGGTCTATCAAGAGTTAAAGGAAGGTAGCAAATCGGGAAGTCGAGGGAAGGAAGATCAATCCCTAGTCTTCCAATCACAAAGCAAAGAGGAAACTCCATTCAGCCTCGAGGATAGAGCCCTATCATTAAGCAGATTGACCTTAGATAAGGGTGAAGGGGACAAGAGTCACACTAGTTCGGGACTAGACATGTCAGACGAGGAGAGGGAATCCTTCCGTGGGGAAGAGGGAGGAGGGGCATGTCTCCCAGAGGGAAGCCTGCAGGCAGACAAGGAAGTAAGATGGTCTGATCTAGAGCAACCTAAGGCTAGGACAGCAGATCCCATAGCATATCCAGAGCTTCCCAGAGAACTACCTTATAGTGAGAAGGGAGAATCACACCATATGTTAATCGTAACCAGGGAGGAGATGGTTAGGGACCATTGTCCCTGTCATGGCTAGGCAGACGATGGGAGCCGATTGCGGGACAGGTTTACACAGTTTCCCTTATTGGAGAAAGGGGGAGCAAGACCGCAGTATATTCCATGGCCACAGATGGGTAAGGATAATTTAAGATGCAAACTCCTGCGTTTGACATCAGCTGTGTGTTTTATGAACTAGAACAAAATGACAGAAGGAAACACGCTAGTCATAGGAGACATTACGGATCTCTTGGCAGCTATTCTTGGGGAAAGAGCTGATGATATATGGAGAAGAGCACGCTATTCAAGTGTAACAGAACAGAACACAGCGCACGGTGGTGCGCCGTTCTATAATTGCAGAGCAGATGACTGGAGGGCTCTTAGGGTACAGTATCCCAACACGTCAGACATGGGTGCAATCATGACACGTAAGATGAAGGAAGATGAAGACCCTCTTGCTTACATCCAGGATATTCAAGAGCGTTGGACTCTTGTAACAAGGGAACTGTGGAAAGGAAAAGTGGATTTTTTTTTTACCACATTTTTTATGTCAGGGATTACCTGAGCAAGAACAGAGGCAGATTAAAAAGCAAGTGGGAATGGAAGGAAAGCCATGGGCTGAAATACAGTTGACGATAGTGCATGACTGTTGGCTGTTACAGGAGAAAAATAAGAAGACGGATGAGGCTAGGAAACTTGAGGAAGCTAAATTAGTTCAGAAGAAATTGTCAAAATATGCCATAGAAGGGGTGGTATTGACAAGTGGAGAAGAGTTAGGAATACAGCAAGCATTGGGTACATCGCAGGCCAATAATCAACGCCAGATGGACCAAGGAGGAAATGGGTTCAAGCATTGAGGCAGAGGCATGGGCTATAGAGGAAGGGGTGGAATCCAAAACAATTAAGGTGGGTTTCAGAACGCACAGAATGGGAATCAAAATGTGCAAGAAGGATTTAACTAAGGGGAACTCGTCAGACAGACTCCTCCTTTGTGTTGGACTTGTGGGATGACAGTACACATGGCAAGCATATGTGGGAGCCAAGGAAATGTACAGAATGGCCAATTTGCAAGAGGGATAGCTTATCCTCCAGCATATATCTCACAAGCTAGGGAAGGGTTTGCACAAGATCAGACAGTGTATCAAACACAGGCACCGCAAATGCAACAGGCACAACAATCACAGCAAGCACAATTCAATCCACCACAAGGGCAGTCGTAGCACACCCCCATGCAAACACAGAGGTGTATGAACACAGGACATTTGTTGACACGTAGAATAGGGGGTGTCACTGTGGTGGGAGGACATCCTTTCATGCGTACAGGGGTATGCATGTATCCAAAATAGGACAGCTCACTGGGTGACTTGATGTGTTCAGTACTATCAGAGACACCAGATCCCCAAGAGGGACGAAGCGTTGATGTGATGATAGGAGGCAAATATTTTTCTTTTCTAGTAGACACTGGGGCTACTCATTCATGTATACGAGAGTGAAAATATCCAATGTCGGGAATTGCCATGAATGCTCGAGGGTTCTCTGGAGCTATGACTCGAGTTCCTTTTACTGATGAATGATCTATAGGAGAGTGTGATATGTCTGTTCCATTGTTGTATTCTCGACATACACCAGTTAACATTTTGGGAAAATATTTGATGACAAAACTCAACATGACTATTTCTTTTACTTACAAAGGAATAGTGTGTTCCACTCCTGGAATACATTATATGAATGTGGGTGAATGTATATTGGCATTTACAGGGCAAGTGGCTCTGCAAGGCATTCCAGTAGAGCCAGAGGTTTTTCTTAATGGCATGATCATTCTACTGACATGGTGACCTGGCTTAGTGGGAAAAACTATGAGGAAACCTGATGAATTTTTGTTTAGACCAAAGATACCCATGGATGAAGAGGGGGGACAGACCATCCCTATAGAATTAGATGCAGCCATAGTATGGGGGGAAATGGCAATGCTTGAAGGAAAGGATGATGAGGGTAGACCATGGAGAACAGTGATAGCTATTGGGGAAGGGTACAGGTTGGCTGACATTAATGATGGTGACATGTCTATAGACGATCCAACAGATGATGAAGTAGTGTTCTTTGTGAGCATCACATATTGGATCGAAATAGAGAAAAGGAAGACCCCACAGTGAATGGCAATATTACAGCAGCGTCCAGCATTTTTTGACGAAGACTTGGGAAGGTGACAAGTGTCTTATGGACCGGAGGATAGGGGAAGTCAAGATAAAGCTGAAACCATGAGCGATTTTACCTCGAGCAAGACAGTACCCCATGTCGCGAGAGGCTGATGAGGGTATTTTCAAGATCATTTCAGAACAAATGGAACAAGGTATTCTGGTGCCTTCAAAATCATCATGCAACACTGCAGTGTATTCTGTGAAAAAATCTAAGGGAGGGTCGTGGAGATTCATACAGGACATGAGACCGATTAACCAGATTGTATAGGCAGAGTTTCCTTTATTTCCTATCCCAGCAATGATACTATGCATTATCCCAGTAGAAGCACAATATTTCATGGTGATTGATTTGAAAAATGCATTTTCTAAATCCCGTTGCCCATGGACTCACAAGATCTGACCTCATTTACGTTCCACCACACTTGTCTGAAACATACTAGGCTTCCCCAAGGGTACTGTGAGTCTCCATCAATCTTTAACAGAGTCCTCTAGATGGTCTTAGGTAATATTGATTTGAAGAGTGTCATGATACAGTACGTAGATGATATTTTAATTTGTAACACTACAGAAGATGAGTGCAGACAGGACTCGTTTCAATTGATGACTAATTTAGCAGACAAAGGATTGAAAGTAGATAAAGAGAAGTTACAATACTGCCAAGAAGCGGTGTTATACATAGGGCAATTGATTTCACATGAAGGAAAAAGGTGACACCTGAAAGGACTGAGGCAATTATGAAAACCGCAAAACCGCATACAATGAAGAAAATGCAACCATTTTTGGGCTTATAAAATTATGGAGCCTGGGTGTTTGATTACAGTTTGTACACAAGACCCTTTTTGCAGGCTTTGAAGAAAGCACAAGTGAATGATGTTCAAATATAATGGACTGAGGAGAAGGAGGAAGGGTTTGAAGAGTTGAAGAAAGCAATTTGTACTGCTCCTGTTTTATGAATTCCCAATTATGCTGAGGAGTTTTTCTTTTTTTTCGACCACGATCGGGACAGTCATGACTTTAGTGCTTTCACATTGGACCACATTGGGGTACAAACCCCTAGCATATTACAGTAGGATTCTAGACCCAGTTATGAAAGGACACTTTCCTTTGTGAACAGTCATTGGCAGCCACCGTGTTCGCAATTGAGAAGTCTACAAGCATTCTAATGGGTTCTTCTATTACTCTTTTTGTGGAACATACATTGTTTGCCATTTTAGAGAAACCTAAAGGTCCATTAACCTCTCAGAGATTTCTGCTTATGAAGTGATAATTTCAAACCCAGCAATTAAAATTGTCAGAGGTAAAATAATTAACCCTGCCACATTTGCAGCTGAGCCAGTGGCAGAGGGTAATCATGTGCATGACTGTGCAAAATATGTTGAATTCTATGATGATATACCTTGCATAAAAGAAAACACATTGCCTGTGGGGACAGGGGGGTAATTCTCTTTATTGATGGTTCTTCGGAAATTGATCAAATTAGTGGAGAAAGGCATTCTAGTACAGCTGTAGTGAGGCATAGAGCAAATGGCGAGTTTGAGGTTACAGCAAGTGCAAGACTTCCCTCTCACTTTTGAGCGCAAGCGACAGAATTAGTAGAGCTTATTGTCACACTCGCGAATCATGAAGTGCAGGAAGAGACAATATACAGTGACTCCACATACGTGACAAAACCGTACACGCAGGGCTAGCACATTGGAAAAGGAGGGTCTACCTCCGAGCGGACGGCACTCCAGTGGAGCACGCAGCCTTATTGGACAGGATTATTAAGGCACTACAGCTCTCAGTAGCCATAGCGGTCATTAAATGCGCCGCTCATACTAAGTGTACAGACTTTATTTCTTGCAGGAACGAAGCTACAGATGTGGAAGCCAAAAAGGTTTGCATACTCACCAGATATTTCAAGTTTTGACACTCCAGGTGTCAAAAAGAAAGTAATTACAATTATGCTAATAAAGAAAGGATTTTTTCGTTTGCCGAAAACCCAACTAATGGAGATTCAAGGCAGTACACCACATCAAGAGCAGGAATAATGGAAGCAAAGTGGGTGTTCTTTATCCCCCACTGGAGCATTATGGCGACAGGATAGCACTGGAAAGCCGGTGATGCCAGTAGCATTGTTAAAGGTAGCGCTTGAACAGCTGCACTACCCTGTGCATGTAACTAGGGAAAGTCTTTCTGCAACTATTGCAGAAGACTGGTTTATTCCAAATTTGCTAGAACACGTTGCATTTTATGTAGTAAACTGCATTGTATGTCAAAAGTGTGCTGCTGGGCATAAACTGAGAACGATTAGAGGAGTAATACCTCAACCAAATGGTCCTTTTCAGCATTTAGATATTGACTATGTTGATATGCTACAAGTGTGTAGTGGATGCAGGTACCTGATAGTGGTGGTGTGTCTCTCCGCTAGGTGGATCGAAGCAGGTCCATGTAAACAACCAGACGCGACTTGCGCAGTGAAGTCTTTAGTACGTGAAGTCTTTCCAAGCTGGGGAGTGTGTGAAGTGCTCAGATCCAATAATGGGATACATTTTGTTAATGAAGTACTTGAACAGATAGGACTATTACTGAATATAGTAGATGCTTTGGGGTTTGTGTATTTTGATTAAATCTTCACTTGAATGTAGAATCAAGGTGATTTGTACTCACATGGATTTTTTTTACAGTGATTCTCTTGACCTCAGCAAAGGGAGAGTCAATCTATATCATTAATTTTTATAATAGTCTGCATATTTCGGAGTCAGACAGATTATCAAAAGTTAAGGGGTTTATTGAGGACCTATTGTCCAAAGGAAGGAATAGAAAGGTATCATATATTTGGGGGGGGCGATTTCAATGTCAAAATGGGGATGGGAGCCTCTAGGGATGCATTGAATCCGTGGGAGGACATGTTAGTGAACATCCCGGCGGCCCGTATGAGGGATGTGAGAGTGTGCCCGAAGGGCCTGAAAATTAGTTTGTGGCTGAATGAATGGGGTCTACGTACTGTTAATGGTCGCCTACCTCTGGATATACCGGGTGAGATGACCTTTAACAACCACCTGGGTTCCTCCACAATTGACTATTTTTGTATTTCTGTAACCCTATGGGAGCACACTGTGAGTTTTGAGGTGATCGCCGATGTACATAGTGACCACCACCCCATATGTTTGTCGTTAAAGGGTCTTTTGTGGGTGGGGGTTTCTAAGGTTATTGCCCCTTGCCCAATGTTGGGTGTGTCCATTTGCTCCCATAGAATCAAATGGGGGAACATTCTAGAGGAGGAACTGCATGTTAATGCTATTAGAGAGAATTAACCCCTCCTGGCGGATATACTGGGGAACAGTTTACCACCAAGCGTGTTTGTCGACAGATTTGTAGAGATGGTGGCTGCTCTTACATCAAAATTTACGACAACTTTCAAGGCTAAGGGGTGATCTCCACAGAGGGGGTGGTTTGATTTGGCCTGTAAAGAGGCTAAACGAACCCTGCTGTCCTTACTTAAGGACCCATCTTCCAGTAGAAGAGTGATAGCTCAAGCCAGAACTGCCTATAAGTGGGAGTTAAAAAGAAGAAAACAGGAAATTGAGGGGGTGGCTTGGGAAGGTTTCCTTAATGCCATTAATAGAAGAGATCAGAAGGCATTCTGGGAATTTGTAAAGGGTGGCCTGGAAGGGTGCGCGACCAAGATGGGCAGCGGGTCCTATGTGGAGGAAGGGGCCTGGCTAAATCATTTTGGGAGTATCTTTGGGGTGGAGAACATGGAAGTTTGTGTCGAATATGCTGTGTCTGGCTTAAAATTTGAGGTAGAGGAGGTCAGTAGGGCCATTAACCTCCAAGCTCATAATCGGGCTCCGGGACCGGACATGATACCTTCTAATCTGTTTCAAGATCCACCGGACTTGTGGGCACCGCTACTTACAGCGGTATTTAATGCCTGCATGCAATCAAGGAAATATCCCCCTTCGTGGAAAAGGGCCATTATTTTTCCAATCTTTAAAAAAGGTGATATGGCCAGCCCAGTGCCTATAGACCGATTTCCTTGTTGGACTCCTCCTTTAAAATCTTTGGGAGAATTCTATTGGCTCGCATTGAATCTTGGCTGGGGGAAGAATCGATTTTATCGGATATTCAGTTTGGATTCCGTCCAGGGGTTGGCACAACGGAACAGAGCCTTAACCTCTATCTCCGAGTGGCCAATTCTGTGTACTGTAGGGGAGAGGCACTATATTTGGCATTCATGGACCTGGGCATGGCCTTTGACAAGGTGGATAGGGCAAAGCTCTGGGCCGTGCTTGGGTCCTTGGGGTGTCAGGGGGATATCTTGAGGGTACTGGTCGATTTACACACTGATAATGAGGCGTGTGTGCATAGTGGTCCAGGGGGACACTGCACGGCCTGCTTTAGATTGGGGTGTGGTGTACGGCAGGGCTGTGTGTTAGCCCCAATCTGCTTCTGCCTCTACATCAATGGTCTTTCAACTGATCTTACCAACATCCTGGCAGATTTCCTAGTCCTGGGGGGCCGCAGTTTCACAGTTTTAGCATATGCTGATGACACAGTCTTGTTAGCAAGAACCCCTAGAGTATTACAGGCCCTGATTAACGCATACACAACCTTCATGTGCAACCTAGGTTTAAAAATCAATACTAAAAAATCGGCAGTGATGGCTTGTGTGGGCAGAAAACGGGCAGTGGCTATGAAACAGATGCTATGCGATGGAGAAATCATACCCCGAGTCAAGGCTTTTGATTACCTTGGTATTCGTTTTTCAGAAGCACTGACAGGTAGGGCTCATGTGGCCAAACAATCGGCCAAAATGAGCCAGCAAATTTGGGGTATTTTTCATTTTATGTCCAGGTGTAAGGGACAGCCACTAGAAGTGATTACCAAGATTTATGGTGCCCAAACTTCGGCTGTCACTCTGTATGGTGCCCCTATATGGGGTTATCAAAAGGCTGCGGAAATACAAGTAAAAGAGAATACATTTTTTAGACAATTGTTGGGGCTTCCAAACTCAGCAGCCTGTATATCAATACACAGAGAACTGGGAACTGAGTTCTGGGAGGACCAGTGGGCGTTGGCCTCGATTTTATTCTGGATCCGGTTGTGGGCTAACGAATTTACATCGTTATGCCATTTTATTATCCGGTCTGTGTTGGACAGAGAGGGGTGGCAAAAAATCCCCTGGCTTGCCTACATCTCTAAAGCCCTTAGGGAGACCAACCATAGTGCTCTTTTTCCGCCAGCCATACTTATTACCAAGATTGAGGGGTCCAGCCACAAAATAGGTGCAAGTGAGGTGATAGTGAGGAAAAGATTACTCCTGGAATATGGCAATAAATGTGATGAATTCAACTCTATGATTAGTAGGCCCTCTGGGATTCAACCCTATCTAACCTGGAGCCCTTACAAAAAAGACAGGTGGCTAATTACAAGGGCACAGTTTGATTGACTCCTTTTACAAGTAAACACAGTAAAGTGAAAAGGATTTCCAGATGTGGCTGGTTGTGCGGTATGGGACCACGGGGTGGAAGATTTGGCTCATTTATTGTTTTTTTGTCCAGGTTATGTAGGTATTCGCAGAGTAACTCTGTTACCGGCCTTAAAGAAGTCTAAGATATGCCACTATAAAGCTGCACTTGCTTTTCTTCTGAGTGCAGATACTGTTTTCACCGCCTGGGCTTTGCTCACATTTTTAAAAAGAGCAATGTTTTTTAGAAAAAGTTTGTTCAGGCTTCAGGGAGGTGGAAGCAAAATATGAAAAGGTTAACATTGAAGGACCTATTCGTTATAAAGATTTATTGTGTTTGTGTAAGAACCGGACTCCATGGATCAGTGACTATGAATTAACCACTGTCTTTATCTTATTGTGCCCCGTTCTTAGTATGTTTCTTTCAATTGTTGTTGTATAAGATTTTAGAATATTTATGAAATGTGTAACTTTTAGTTTATTTGTACATATTTTTTTATGTGGTTTGATGGATTTTTTAAATCCGAATAAACTTGTTTGACTGAAGATAAAGCACAAGTTTTCTTCTGCTTATCACCTGCAAGTGAACGGGATATGTGAGAGACTCAATGACCTCCTTAAAGAAAGGATTGCCAAGATCAAGCTAACATTGAAGAAGGGATGGCTATATTGCCTACCCTTAGCTTTATATGCCCTAAGGAATCAGCCTGGTTCAGACCACCACCTCACACCCCATGAATTAGTGACAGAAAGCAAATGAGAACGCCTCTGCCTCCTCCATCGAGGAGTAGAAATGATGTCCAGAGTACAGCAAAAATGTTAGGACATTTTTAATGTGAATATTTGACATGTATGACCTATAGCATCTCTTTCATTTCAGATCAACTCACGGGCCAGGGGGGGTCGGTCTCAGAACACAGATGAAAACCATTCAGCAACCGGATCAAGTGAACTATTATCAGCACCTAGACTATTTGTTGGTGACATGCACGTGCTAATTAAAAACATAACTAGGAAGTGGAACAAACCAATATTTAATGGTCTGTTTCTTGTAAAAAATGTCACTCCCTCAGCAGTAAAAGTCCAAGGCAGACAGGCATGGATACATTTAAATGACGTAAAGTTATACAAGTGCGAGGCCGCACCACACTCAACTGTTGATTCAGAAGCGAGACAAGAAGAAGAATTTCAGCATGTGCAGACTCAATCAATGACAAAGAAGAAGGACGATAAAGCTACAAATTAATAAATACAGATTTGCATTTGGACTGTGACTCCCCGTGAACACTCTGTAAAGATATTATGGCAGGTGTGCAATTCTTTGCTAGAGTCACAGGAAACTTTGAAAATGAACTTTAGAAAAGTACTGATGCATCACAATTATGCCTAACCTTGAATACTAATTTGACAACTGGAAACGTGAGCAGTACCCCAATTTGTTTCTTAATGAATACCTGTTTGGCTATGGTCATGTCAGATGGAGATGCTCACAGACTCATACTTGCTATTTTTGTGTTTATCCTTCGAGCTCATCCTCCTCTTGTCAGAACAGATGTTGACATACACACTTTTTTACAGGATCCTAAGAATTGCCCTGTAATTAGAAGGCTGAATGTAGCAATAGCAGAGGAATTACAGCAGTTGCCAGATCTATTGCAATTGCCGGAGTAAAAATGTTTTTCCTTAGATGGAAGTAAAAATGAGGAATGTTGAAGCTGGTAAGATTTTAGAGAATGAGCAAGCTCAAGAAATTCCAGAATGGCATAAGTGTTGGGGATTAATATGTTGCTAATAAAGAGAATATTAGCCCTGGTTGGCACTTGTTCCATAAAAGAGTTATAGGCTCATTTAGTCGGTTGTGGTTTTGACCAACTTGTTTATTTTATTTTTCACTTTAGTCAAAATGTAGATTATTTATAATGGAAGCTTGATGCTTAGTAGTCGTACTTTTTTGGTCACAGTTACATCACTGGGACATGAATAGTTCTTATGTAAAGCAAAATCATTGCTGGCTGCTTCTGTCTCCCGCAGAATCTCTTGTGTTTATATTGTCTCACTTTGTAGTGTCTTGTAAAAGGAGCTTGATGCTTAGTGGTCACAGTTACGTCACTGGGACAGTTGTTCAGAGCAAGATCATTGCTGGTTGTCTCGCTTTGTAATATCTTGTAAAAAGAACTTGATACTTAGTGGTCCCAGTTACATCACTGGGACATTGTTCAGAGCAAAATCGTTGCTGGCTAGTTCTGTTTCCCGACACCTGTTTCCCTGCCCCCTTGGGGGCAGTTCTTCAGGGGAGAGAGTTCTGTTTCCCAATTTACTGTTTGGAATGCTGGTATTCCTTAAATGCAATATGGTAGTGTCCTTATAGTCAATTTTCTCATGCAAAAATTATGAGGATGTCGTATCCTTTAGTCCTCTCTGCTCTCTCGCTATCCGTGGTAAGATTCGCGATGGATTAATATGTTGGTTTGTGACACATATGCACAATTATGCTTTGTTTCTTTCTGTTCTACTGATTGACCTTTTCTATTTTATTGATATAAATAAAGCAGATGTCCCTTTGATCCTCCTCAATCCAGGAACTCCTGGAGATTTGCCCATTACCAATGAGCCAAATTCCCTTGTGTTGTCTCCCCAAAGTAGAGCTGCTTGAGAGTTGTTTCCATGGGCTGCAAACATTCTGTTAGAGAGACAAAGGAGGAGTGCAGAAGAAGACAAGGATGGGATAAACACTTATCTAGACAGTACAGCACACCTGGGTAATAACATGTGGTACCAAAACATGAAAAAGGGGGGAGAAAGAACATCTAAGGAGAGTTGTTACGTCTACGCTCTCATACATTATGCCATGGGAATGTCCAAATCTCACACTCTGCATTACAAGAGGACAGTTCCAGGGCCGAACAGCATCCCTAGTGTGGACGAATGAAGAAACAAATCAAAGAGAAGATAATTATGTGCAAGATTTGCAGACACGAGAGAAGACAGAAACAAGGCATCAAGTAATAAGATATGAACAATCTTAAATGGGCGGAACAGGAATCAGGATTGAAGAAAACAAGCTGTTGAATTGTCAAGGCAAGAATAAGGAGGAGATACAGGTATGTTGGGAAGGAGGACCATTAGAAATCAAAGAAACGGTGTTGACTCGTGAAGGATGGGCTGACGGATTGGTTGTGTGCAGAGCAGCCGCCGTAACTGGACAGTGAAAAGAACTTGTGTTAACTGCAGAAAAGGAATGCAAGTATCAATGGCCAAAGATTACAAAGATGCTGACATGGGTCGACGATAAGGGAGGACTGTTACAGATAATACCTGTAAAATGCGCATCCTTATGTTTTCAGAAATAATGGTAGGAGAAAAGTTGTGTGGCCAAATTCCTGATGTACCAGGACTGAAAGGAGGAACAGCCATCCTGATGGATCATTACTGGGCTTGTGGGTCTAGAGCCTACATGAAGCTGCCCAGGGACTGGGGATGGATGTGCTCTATAGTGCTTATCCATTTTCCAGCATTAGTGATTTCTAAGTGTGACCTAAATAATGGAGAGTTTCCAAAAGCAGATGCTCATTTGAGGAGAAGATCACTTGAATTTCTTAACCGAACAAAGAGGGAGAATTACTTTTCAGCTAAACCGATAGAAGCCTTTGATGCAATTCCATACGAGCACAGGTTGTTCAGCCAGACTTCAACGATATTCACGACTATCTTTATGCCTGGAATCCAGAAGATGGCCAGTACGAAGTGGTTGCAAATCACTTTCTGGGAGCTCCTGCAGTCAATCAACACTACCATAAATGAATTCAATGCAATCAAGAAGAATTGAGAGCCATAAGACTGATGACCCTCCAGAACAGATATGTCCTTAACATGATCACAGCAATGGATGGAGGAGTTTTCACCAAAATCGGGCCATTATGTTGCATGTTCATACCTTGTCATGATGATGACAATGAGAGCTTGACAGAGGCCATAAAGTTGCTGACGAAACTACACGATCAGATGGAAGATAAGACAGAAGACATTGCAGATGGCAGTTGCTTTGCCTCTATCGTCTCATGGGTTCCACAATGGGTAGCGAACATCTTTAAGCTTCTTGGAGCAATACTGGTGATGGTGATGTTTGGATTCTATGTGATCAGGATAATAATTGCACAGTGCAAGAAGACAGCAAAGAAGGCAGTCAGAATGAAGATCATGATCAATGTCGAATCAGGGTTCGGACCCAAGGAGTTGACAGATGAAGAGATCAGAAAATATATAGAGGCCAGCATCTTAGCACCTAAGGGAACAAAGTTCCTACATCCAAGAAATCATAAGAAATATGTAGGAAGATGGGTCTATTGTACTCCGAATGGACATTGCAGCTACAAAACCTGGAGTGTTGATGAACATGTAAAATCAGAAAGGTCCCTGAAAAGAGTGATGAAGATCTGGACTCCAAAGAAGCACTTCTTCAAGAGAGGATACCAAGATGTGAAGACTGATGAAGGAGTAGTCAATGAATCAACCAGAGGGGGGTGTTTAGAGGAGTAGATGAATGCCTCTTCAGGAAGTAATGCCCCATACTTCCTATATGATGGAAACCAGAAATCACCCCATGCACGACACCAGTGATTGTGTCGATTCCATAAAGAGCCTTCGAGAAAAACTATCTATTGAGAAAAACCTATATGATGTATCCCTGTAGAGATGATAATCTCTTGGAGGAGATCCCCGAAGGAGTATGAAGATCAGAGAAAGAGTTGTTGGTGACATTACAAGAAGCGAGCATAGCGCACTGAGAAGAGTGGCTAAAGAAGAGGATGCATAGACTTTACAGAATCTGATGACGAAATAAAGAATTGAGTAAATGTTCATATGCGCAAGGAAGATTGCACATGTAAAGAGGACTTCAGAAAATGCACGCCATTTAATAACTGTACAGACGCAGCAACACAAGTAAACTAAGTAATCTTAAAGGGTAGCTATACATAGTGAATAAAAAGCAGGTGGTGCCACCATTATATAGAAGCTGGACATCAGTGTCACATACTTAGTAAGCTCAGACCCACAGAGAAAGAGGGATCGGAAAGCTGTGTCACAGCAACGATGAAACTAAGAGCATGGAAAGGCCTGGAAGAGCTGTTTGGCCTGGTGTTAAAGGATGGAGCAGTCAAGAAATGGTCATCTATCATTGAAGAACAGTAACTGTGAGATGCTGAATCATCTCCTGTTAAGGTACGAAGAAATAATCCCATGAGTGTCAATTTTGTTAAGTAAAGAGAAGTAAATGCTGCAAAACAGGCCGAAATATGGTCTCCTGTCACGTGGGCTATGGATAGAAATAAAAGGAGGGCATGCTGCTCTAGGCTTGTGATAGTGTGTGCTTGCACTCCCATTTATTCCCGGGAGCAAGGATACTTTGAAAGGCCAAGTTCAAAGACAATCTGAATGGTAGAAGGCATGAGCGATAAGAGATGTTGAGCTAATTGGGTGGGGAGACACAGTCAAAGTCCACCCACTGACACCTGCGGTACAAGCTTACATGCTGCTAGTGAGCCGACTGTTCCGGAAGGGTACAAGCGTGCCAACCAATTATAGAGGACCATATAACAAAGGGCCTTATATTTTGAGAGCCAATCATATACTGTGTCTCTTAATAAGTGATGAAGATGACTTGCGTCTAAGGGTGACCATAAGTTGTCCACCTGACCGTAGAGACCCAATCACAACCCATCCCTATATAGAAAGTATACTTAGATGTTCCCCATGAACGTATCACAATACCCCCTAGGTTTTCATTTGCCACGTAGTATGATGTCATGTATGACAATATTTTTGTATATAAATGTGTTTGTTATGCAAAATGTTTGAGAACTCAAGCGAACGTCCGTTGTAACTCTGTTAGACGATTAATAAAACAGTTGGATGAGACTTTTTTACATCTTCCTGAGTCAGTCTTATTATTTGGTGTAAGTGTTATTCTGCATACCATCTATGCATGACATGCTACTGATTTAAGAACCCCTGGGTTCAACACATTATAAAAATAAACCTAACCTTTGTACAAATCTGCATTTTCTCTGGCTTTTCATTTTCAAATCATCAAGCACATTTGGTTATAATAAAATGTCCTTCATTTCTGAAATATGCAACACAAAATTGTGAGTATATTGACATTATTGTACAAACAAGCAATTTCAATATTTTCAAATGATAATACAGAACAACCTGAACATACAAAAAAGCATATCTCAACACTCCTCTCTTTGAATAGAGCAATTAAACCATTGATATGATATGATATGGGGCCTCATTTCGACAGTAGCCATGCCAAAACAAACAGCAGGCTGCCGCTGGACCCAAAATACCATTCCGCCTCTGTGATTGCCGGAATCACCGGAGCAATACAACCCTGGTGACCCAGTAATTTCGGAGCCGGAATTCTGTAAATCCCCATTCTCATGGAGTCCCATAGGACTCCATGGGGATGGGGACAATGGAAACACTGGCTCCGTCTATGACGGAGCCAGTGTTTCCATTTCTCCCTGCAGACGGGGGGCGTTACTCCCGCCAGGTCAGACCTGGCGGGAGTGACCTGGCGGGAGTGACACCTCCCACCTGCAGAACTTCGAATCCGCCGGTCCGGAAACAACAGTGGCGGCGGATTTCCCGCCACCGTTGTTTCCGGACCGGCAGGGTCATAATGAGGCCCATGGTGTTCAATAATGACCTTTGTCTGCTAATAATGATTAGGGCACAACGTGAGAGGTAGGCAACCTAGCAAAACATTTAACAGCCACATAGCATTTGTCCTGATAAACCATTAGCTTATTGAACTGGAAGGACTATATAGTCATGGGTACCCTGGATCATTAACAGAGGGAATTAAACTGCTGAGGCGTCACAGAAACAGAAAAACTGAGTATAATTGATGTAGAGTATGACCTTAGTTTCATCCAGCGTATCAGCAGAAGAGCAAATCATTCCATTGTATAATGAATTATGCCCCTCTGGACATTCAATGTACATTGCAAACAGTACAGTGGGGGCAATTACCAATATGTATACCAAGTGCAATGGCAATTTACAAACTCCCTATTAGAAACTCATGCACTTTGACTCTATTTAAGGGCGCCCTGTATAGGCCTTGAATGTACTAATGAATCCGCCTTGTACACCCACGGAGGCCTTATGTGACACAGAAACACACAGCTAACCAGTTCACAGTATTTTTCTTTACTAAAAGATGTTAATGCACGCCAGGAGCCCTGACTGGTTAATATTGCAGTTACAACTTTACATTGAAATCACTCAATCACTGACATGATCAAACCCCCACTCTACACATAACAACTGTTAAAGATAATATTGCAATACTATCCTCAATATTTGAAAGGTGCTATATTCAATAGCTAGTCTTGAAAAATGTTTGTATATCTGCTTGCTAATAACCAATTTTTCTATTTTCAGTGCTTAGTCCGATAGTAGGTTTTGGAGAAGGAGAAGATTATTTGTGTTTTCATAGTTTTAAATGCAATCCCTCCCAGATTTTGTGAAGGCTTTCCAAATGTATTTACTGTCCAAAGCCTCATTTATCCTGCTGCTGGCAAAGGTGCCTCATCTGTGAGTCAATTCTGGAGCAAATTTATTTTGGTTTCAACCCTCTTTCTGCTACTTTGGGTGTGAATACTGCCCTACATGTTGCTTGTTTTCAGTATATTTGGAAATCCAGACACATAGAGGATATTTACTGCCAGTGAGTCAGTAGACAATACCCAACCATTACCTGGGGCCAACCCATTTTCATAAGGTGGCCAAGTTAGTTTGGCACATGGATTTCAACCCCCTCCATGTTCTTGTAATTTTCCTTCTCTCTTCCTATTTCACCCTGCTGGAAATGTGTTGGTCCAGTTATTTGCTGTACTGTGGTGTATTAGGAGCAGGTTGTCCAGTAAAGAGAGTTGTTTTTCCAAGCGTATCTTGGTTCACTCTACTACCACCTGCTAACATGACTGGAATGCCGTGGGATAGTTGTAGATTGTCCCTAACTCCTAAGTGAAGGTTCTTTGACCTTACTCCATACAAAGGGCAGGTAATCTACCTTTGCATACTCCACCCTTTCAAGACCAAGCAAATCACCAATATCTTCTGGTATTTCATGTTATAATTAGGTTATTTTAGGGCAAGAATCTCCACTAGGAATGTATACAGTTTAGCAGGTTAAATACTCACACAAAGATCTATATGTAACATGCAGTGACAGGTTTGCATTCTGACATGTCTGACTTAGCCGTTTATCTATTAAAAGTACAACATAATTAAGAACAATTCAATTGGGCAATAGCTACATAAATTATTGTAATTGTGATCATTATTTTATTTTTTTATCATCATTTGTATTGAAGATTTTCATGACTTACAAAACTAAATGATGCATCATACATCCACGAAAAGCTACAGATCTATACAATGCAATATATTATCACATAACAAAATGCTGTTAATGTAAGATGATTCTCTGCCTTTTCATTAATCGGATGAATGTAAAAATGTGTCAATTAGTATAACCAAACTTTAACCAAAACAATCCAACCAACTAAGCCTGCTGAACATGGGTTAGACCTCAGTGAAAGCCACAGATCACACATAGCCTGGATGCTGTGGATGGGGCAACGCTCTTGATTTAGTAAAGTCTTTACACACAGTCATATTCTATTTGATTATATGTGATATGGTTAAGTGGCATTGCCCTTGTGCTATAGCTGTGTCTCAGTAGCAGGATGCAGGCTTCATACATGGAACGTGTGTATGCAGCACCCTAACTGTGCCCGTAGTTGCAGGAAGATATTTGCCCCATATGCTTAGGAACACTCACTCTCTGTCCTGTACTCTATATATCAACCTCTTATATGCCGCCATCTTTGTCATGTCAGCTTCCCAGGACACGTAACCTGGGGTATAGCTTGCGCGCTACATATCCTTAGTATACCTTGCTTGGCTATCAATACAGCAGTGATTAACCACTTCGTTTCCTGAACTGTGAGGTTTCCCATGGGTGTCATGTCATGTAGAATGCATATTGCAGGATTTAGTGGGAGCCTTTTTGCCAATGTGTTCTGGATGCTTTCATATGTATGTGCCCAATATTCATTTAATTTTATGCAGGACCATAATAAGTGCAGAATATCTGCAGGCTGTGCCTTGTATCTCCACCACGTGGCATGCTGCTGTAGTCCCACGACCTGTTACTTTCTAGGGGTCCAATACCACCACTGCAGTATTTCAAACTGCATGAACTGAAGCCACCCTTCCCGGCCCCCTTTCACATAACTGCCCATAATGCTGTCAACCGATATGTCCATCAGCTGTGTACCTAACAGTCTATATCGCCTTTCATACAGACCTGTCTTAGTATCTTCCTCATACAGAGAGTCCCTTGGTGTGGCAGAGATACTTCCTATCAGTGCTTCCCCCCCCCACGCCAATGCCCAATAGCTTTTGTTACTTAAGAGCTTTTAAGGGCTAATGGGTGGTCTTTATGCACCATAATGATGAATTGTGCAAGCTGCATTTATTTCCAAACCTCTGATGGGCCCACGTGATATCTGGCCTCAAAGTCGTTATAACTAAGTGACTTCTGTCCATCCCATATTTCTTCAATGAGCCGTATCCCCTGGTACTCCCATCCTGCCTATCTTATACTTCCACCTCATATCTTCCCTACATTGTTGTTGCATGCTGGGGCCTCTAGTTGCCAGTTACTGTCTATCTTGATCAATCTTGAACAATGTATGGGCTCTTTCCCAGGCTGTTATCATGACTCTTAAGATGGGGTGCGTTAGGCTCCCAGAACTCTCATCATATACCATCACTACCCCCTCTTTCTGTCCTATATTTTGCTCCAGTGGACCCAAGTCTGAACATCGTGGGACTCCTTGAAAAACGCCACGGCCTGATAGAGTTGTTGCACCAGATAATATAGCTCCACATTAGGTCAATTGAGTCCTACCGTGCCAATGGGCACATATAGCTTCTATAGCCGGAGTCTAGTTGGCAAACTTCCCCATAAAAAATCTTTTATGCTCCGTAGTATCCTCCTCATCAGAAGAGGAGGTACTTTCAGAGGTAACATGCTGAAAGCGTAATTTAGTTTTGCAATGATCACTATTTTAACAATTTGCACCCTTCCCCAGATAGATAGGTTCAATTGTCTTTAATCATATCGGCCACACCCTGATTTATTCCAGGTAGTTAATGCCTCCAATTGCCCATCTAAACTTCTGGCCTTCTATGCTTCATTGTGGCATGTTCTTGTTTAGTGGCATCGCCTCACGCTTGTCCCAATGTATCTTGTATCCTGTGAAGGTGGAGAAACCCTTTATGAGCCTCACAAGTACATTGATGGAGGTATTGGGATTAGCTAGAATTAGCATTATGTCATCTGCATATAACAGGTTCTTCACTTCTCCTGCTGGTGTCTGAATTCCTACCACTTCTGCGTGTTCCCTAATGGCTATAGATAGGGGTTCTAATGCCAGTGTGGATAACAACAGCGAGAGAGGGCAACTCTGCCTGGTCCCTTTGTTGAACGGTAATGGTTCCAAAATATAGCCCCCTGTGTTCACCCTGGCACGAGGATGTGAGTATAATCATTTTACCATACGTATATAATTTTGGTCTAGACCACATTTCTCAAGCATTCAAAATAGGAACCCCCATTTGACCCTGTCAAACGCTTTCTCTGTATTAAGGGAAGTGCTACCCCAGGATGGCCCTCTCGCTTCTGCAAAGAGTATGCAGTAATACTCACATGTTATATCTCTAGTAGGGCACCCCGGCATATACCCTACTTGAGTTGTATGCACTTGCTTCGTTCTTACATTCTGCAATCTCACTGCCATCACTTTCACCATGATTTTAACATCCGTGCCTATCATGGAATTTGGGGGATAGCAACCACATTTTGTGAGGTTTTGTCCCAGTTTTGGTAGCACTGTTACTAAAGCCCTGTTAAATTCTAGACATAGCCTCCCTTTGTCTCCGCTTCATTGAAGAACAGCGTTAGAGTCTCCGCTATCATGTCGCCCCCAACATTGTAGAATTCTGTAGGTAGTCCATCTTCCCCAGGCACTTTATTGGCACACATCTCTTTGGGAGCTTCTTTGATTTCCCCCATAAGGAATGGGCCACGTAGCATCAACAGTCCTCTTCACCTAAAGTGGGAAGAGAAATAGTGCTGATAAAAAACCTCCTCTGCCTTCTGATTCGAAGGAGTGTCTGCCATGTATAAGGTTTCATAAAATGTGCAGAATTATTTTCCCATTTCCCTTGGATCTGTGATACTATCCCCTATCGCTGCGTTCCTGATTAGGGCAATTACTGCTTGTTCTTCTTTTTGTTTCAGCTGTTCTGCTAATAAACACCCTGCCTTTTCTCTGAGTCTGAATAGATCGCATTCTGCCTGCTTCGTGAACAGCACATTTAATTCAAATTTCGCCTCCCTAACTGCCAACAGATTATTTTTAGATGGATCACTCTCATATTTCCGTGACAGGTGGGTTATGTTCTCATGTGACTTTTGTCGCTCCCTCTCTTCTCATTTCTTCCATGCACTTTTTTGCATTAGGGTCCATCTTATATATGCTTTCCCTGGTCCCCAGAGGCTGTTAACCCGACTCACTGAGCCTTCAGTGATACACAAGTATTCACCCACTGCATTCATAAAGTCTTGTTTATCTCTTGGATGTTGAACTATGCTAGTGTTCATTCACCATCTTTGCATGCGCAGCTTTTTCAGTGAGGCTTCTAGGACCATGAGCACTGAATCATGGTCCGAGATACCCCCGGTAATATCTTACAGAGTAGTATATTGATAACTGCCTGGTTCAATAGTAGAACAAAAATCAATGCATGATTGTGTGCCATGGACGCATGAATTAAAGTTAGCTATCCATTGCTTGAGAACTTCTCTGTTTTTTCTATTGCCATCATTGGGCCTATCAGATTTGTCTACAAAGAGATCCATCAGTAGGTTCCAATTCCCCCCCCCAATAGTATTTGGTTCCTGCTAATTTCTGCCAGTGCTTTGTGTCATCCTGAGAGTCTTTTTATATGCTGTTGGTGCTTAGATTGAGCTAACAACCATCTTAGTGCCCCCCTTAATTGAAATTTACCTGCCCTCAGTATCCACCCATACCTTTGTTACCCTGACCAAGAGCTTTTTACGTATGTCTGCTACTCCACATTTCATCCCTTTCTCTAAGCTACTGTAATATCCCACCCAGTCTCTGCAGAGTTTCTCTTCTTCATGTTTGTTGAGACATGTCTCCTGTAGAAGCGCTATATCCGCCTTTTTGGTGGTGAGATTGTGTAAGACAATTTTCCTTTGAATATAGTGCCCCAGGCCATTGACATTCAGTGTGAGTATCTTCATATCATTACTCAACATTGTCAGTGGTGCCTTTTGCTACTGCCAGGACTAGTGGCCATTGGTTCAGAATGTCCTCCTTCCCTTCATTACTGAAACCTTTCCCTTCAGCAGCCTCTTTGGAAACCCATGTGTTAAAGAAAAAACAAGCAACCCGTGAACTTTCAACATACAACAAGTGTAACCCATGCTTACCACCTCTTACCTCCCTACAGTTGAACTAACCGCACCCCCCTCCTCTCTATGGAGGCATAACAATGGGTTAAAGTTCTCATACTGTCCCCTATCTGTTTCAGCGGTGTTGCGGCCAACCCAGCTCTTCCTGCCCTGTCATATCCACCCCTCTGTCCCCCACCTACTTATGCCCTGTGTACATGTTCATATGCAAGGCTTTGCAACCTTTATGTTCTGATTCTTCGTCAAGAATAATTACAGTCAATTCTGGTAATCCACGTGCCATCGTGTCTGCCTACACGATCCCTTGTCACCTACAATTTTATCCATAACTTCTATAGGTGTTATCTGCATCCTCTTGATCCACCTGCCCGTGCTGATCAGTCTTAGCTCTGAGATTTCAGCAGAGACCTTGATTTTTCCCTTAACCTGTCTGCGTTGGTTCCTGCTCTCATCTGCTGCTTGTCGTTTATCAATTTGCAATGGACCATTTGAGTTCTGTCCAGCGTGCCCTCTCTACTCTTTCCTTGTTTCCCTTCTAGTTGCAGATCTTCTCTATTGTGCCCATCATATTCTTATGTTGTGACATATCCCGCACTTCTAGCTCTTGCAGGACGTCCTTCAGCTCTTGTTTTTTGGTCTTTCGTGACCAGCATCTTTGCCGGGTCCAGCAGTCCACATCTCAGGTGTTACGCTCACCTTAACTCTGCAGGAGCACCCGGAACCTCTGTGCTGTGAAAACCTTGGCTACCTTCTCAAGGCCACTGCGTCTAAGAAACAAAGTGCAAGAAAGGTGGTAAGGTGTGTGTGAGTTTTCTGTGGGACTGATCAATGACTACACCCTTCCCCCTTCCTATTACCTTGTGACCCTTTACTTAGCGTGTGGGCTCACCTTTTGTGATGAGACAGGGAGCTCTCCATCCTGCTCTCGCATGCAGTGGCGCAAAGTCTGGTAAACACCAGTCACTACACTGATGAATATCTTGTAAAGAGTCTTGAGATGCTTCTCACTTTCTCTATGGAGGTTTGCACTCTTGGTTAAATGTGATCCTGCTATTCCGGAGTTTCATTCACCTACAATAGATTGCAGGATAGTTCTTAGAGTTCAAGTGCTTGAAAATAAATGGTTTAGTTCCCCCAAATGAGTTTGCATACTTGCACAAACACGCTGTGCTGTGCGCTGCCTTGAATTCAGGTCCTGTTGCACTCCTTCAATTCTGGGTTGTATATTATGCCGCTTTCTCTACAGATCTTCCAGGATGCTATGAGCTGCGGTTCTCGCGCACTGTCCTCACACACCAACTCACACAGGTCCGTCGGATTGCTGTGCCCCTTCGAACTGTTCACTGGAGCTGGAGCCGGGGAGCTGAGAGACCACGCGTGGAGCCGGAAGCTGCCGTGGACCGCAGATCAGGAGCGGGTGATTCCTCGAGCATGAAACGGACACAGAAGACGTTGCCGGACGCTTCACAGGATCAAGTGTTGTGGACCGACAACGCTAAGGTTCAGGAGACACGTCCGGAGAGAAGCGATGATCGAAAATCCACCAGTTGGGTCGCAGAACAACAGTGATAGTTCAGCTGCCTTGGGCAGAGAAACGCGAAGCAGAGAGACACGCCTGGGTGTGGCTTAAATAGCTGGCCACACCCAGAGACTAGACTGCAGCTCCAGTAGGAGCAGAATAGGTATCCTCCATGTTAGGTGTAATCATCCTAGAGCTGAGTTCAGTGTGTGACGCAGTGAGCGCCATGCTTGAGTCCAGCTATGTCCTTTTCTAAACAG
This sequence comes from Ambystoma mexicanum, assembly GCF_040938575.1. Classification (NCBI taxonomy): domain Eukaryota; kingdom Metazoa; phylum Chordata; class Amphibia; order Caudata; family Ambystomatidae; genus Ambystoma; species Ambystoma mexicanum. The sequence continues at coordinate 360,891,829 of NC_090937.1, read as the reverse complement.
AGTGTACTGATAAGGTGACAGGAGTCTAGAACTTGGCTGGGAAATGTATGAGTGTGCTACAGGAGTTGCAGTCGTGACATCAGGTCCCACTTTCTCATTAACAGCCTCAAGCTGAGAAACGTCTTTCTAACTTCTAGCGTTTCCTTGGAGAATTCACATGAGATAAACATTTCTGGACTTCCTACAATATCGGGTTTTTGTGTTTAGTTGCTGGTAGGATCTGATGGACATGCAGGTATCACAGGAAACAAGCTATTATTGGTCTTGGAGCTTGAGGATTTCTTCCATTCCGTTTTTGCTCTCTGTGTGCTCAGCGTTCTCTTGAACACCATTTTCCGATTTGATGGTATCCACTTTTCCAAAAAAGCAATTGGGTCTGTTCCTTCCACTTTTCCTGGAAACCCAAAGAAGCGAATGTTGCACCATCGGCTTCTGTCTTCTAGCTCATTATTGGCGGTGCACAGTACATCCATTTGCGTTTGCAGTAGGAAGACTTTGTCAGCCACCTGCTCCACTCTCACCACTCTTTTCTCCACTTCTACCAGACTGTCTGTTGGCTCATTTCCACCTTAACACTGAGGACCTCTCCATGTGTATCTATTGTTCTTGCATCCATGTATGCCACTGTATGCCACTGTTTCATTGAGTTTAGCAAACTGCTGCAGTATAAGGTCCAGCTTCAGTGCCTTCAACACCCACCTTACTTCACTGGTTCTTTGTTTGTCATCTTGCGTGGGCGAGCGGTTGAATCAGTACCACGATCCCTCTCCTACTTGATGTCACCTATATCTTCTTAGTGCCCCCCTTCTCTTTCATACCGCTCCTTCCTTTCCCTTGAGTTTAAAGATCAGATCTTCCTGCGCGTGACCTGGACTGCAACTGTATGCCATTCCTCCTTGAAAGTGTCTCAGCACTGAGAGCACAGTTCTTCCACCTGCCTCAGAGCCTGACTATGCCATACACTCACCACTTCCCTTTCCCCTTCCCTCAGTGCATTTATTGTGAATAGGGCATACTTCCCATGAGAAGCTACCCTAGTGTAATAGGTAACAGCAGTGACCAGGGGATTCACCAAATATTCCTCTTCAGGGAAAGGAAAATGTCCTTCTTAGGCACAGGCAGAAACACCATTCTGAAACGCATGTTATTATCTAGGAAATCTCGGGCTCAGGAGTGGCTCTTGCATATTTGAGGAGAATGCTGAGTGTGTGTCATGCTATTCTTCAACAATCTGTAATGCAAGCATTAGGCAGTCCTCTTTCTGTTACTATTGTTGTTCATGTGCGTTAGCCAGGCCTTGTGTCATCATACTCCTGCAGCTGTCTTGTCTACGCCATCTCCCGATCACCTTGTGGGCACTACGCCATCTCCCGATCACCTTGTTGGCCACGTAGGAATATACTGGGCTTGCCTTACTGCTGGCAACCCTCTGTCTCTCATGGGTCCTGCTTCGTCCGCTTTCCTGCAACTCACCAATAACACACTGCTATCTCCCGAATTACACAGCCCTCTCTGCAGCTTCCCCATTTTCTGTCGGACTTCCTTGGAGCAGAGGTCCACTCCCATGCTGGCACCAGCTTGGCCTGTGCCTCAGCCTATCCAGGCAGTGGATAAGTACTACTTGATGGCCTTTTTTCCATCTGGTCAATCACGGAGCAGGTCTCTGGCAGTTGGTGTAGTCCCCGCTCACCAGAATTGCTTACGACTTCACCGTTCCGTGCCGCTGCTATTCCGCCATCATTTTTGTCATTTTAATTAAATAGTTGCTCCTCGCATTCACCTATACACCAGGAAGGGTGCTGAGGGAGTGAGAGAGTCAATCCCAAGTGGCCATTTTCATGGGCAGCTGGTCACACCCCCTGTACATGCATTATTAACGTTCTTAAACACATGGAAAATATAGCATGATATCCTATACAAAAGTGGGATATTTGTATTGTTATTATTCCTTAGAAGTCTATGGGCCTCATTACAAGTAAGGCGGTAAGGGGTTAACGGCACCGGTAAAGGTGCCGGCACCGTTAACCCTGTATCGCCTCATTACGAGGTCCCCTCGCGGGATCTGCTCTGGACGTTTGGTCAGACCAGCCGTCCTTTGCGGTCCCGCGAGTGGACCAGCATGCTAACAATGGGCCCGGCATTAACGGGCCCGTTGTTAGCATGCTCGCCATTCCCATTGAGCCCTATGGGGGCTCAAATGGGAATGGGGATGGTCCGGGTTCTCTAAAAGGGGAAATACTGGGCCCTCCAAAGTCAGAATGGCCCGGTATTTCCCCATTCAGGGACCACGGACCCGGACCCCAGACAGGAGGCAGCCATGTCCTTATTAAGGGCATGGCTGCCTCCAAACTTGTAATGAGGCCCAATACTAACTATCGCCAACTAGGCTGGCATTTCTGCAGGTAAATACACTCTCCTCCTTTTTCATGTGGGTATTATTATACTCCTGGCACATTGCTTTCATTTGCACAGTGGTAAAG